>NC_133334.1:36271197-36608697 GCF_042186555.1 Aquarana catesbeiana | reverse complement strand
CCACCCCAGGTCTGGTCAGTCGGGTTTGAGCACTTACCCCATCTATGGTGGACAGTGCTTCACCCAGGCGGCGGGCATCACTGGCGGCGGGCATCACGGACGGCTGGCATCATAGACGGCAAGCATTACAGATGCCTTCCTCTTCCCCTGCGGGCATCACGGCGGCTTCCGTCTCCTCCCTCCTATCCCGGTGGAACGCTTCTCCTTTAGGCCAATCGGGAAAGTCTATTAGAGCCTCTGGCGTCCGATGGGGGGGCAGCGTCCCTAATGGACGGACCGCCCCTGCGGAAGAGACTGGTCCAAGGATCAGCACAGGAGCCTGGAGATTCCTTTCAATTGAGCCCAGGGGTGGCTCACCAGCGCTTATTGACCAAACTTAGTTGTGAGGTCACACACCATGAGGGGAGGATAATACCACAGGGGGAAGAGCACAAGCGTGGTGGCACTTTGATCATATGTGAAGCACATTGCACGGCTTAATAATTTTTAAGAATTTCACAAGGGGATATACTGTCATAGCTCCCAACTGTCCCTGATTTTGAGGGACTGTCCCTGATTTGGAGCAATGTCCCTCATTCCTCCTCATTTGTCCCTCATTTTGGTCTGATCTATATAGCTGTATATAAAATATACTTTTTATCTATCAAAAAGTGTTTTCCAGTGCTAAACCTTTCATCTGATTTCTAAATTGCTGCATTTGTAAATTCCAAAAGCCAATATAAAGGAATAGTAGTGGTAAAAAAAGCACTTGTGGGTTTAACCAATCTTTTTTTTATGTAGCATTCTCCTTTAAGGGGGTGTGGCAAGGGGTGTGTCCTATGCCTGGATACTTTTGCTGATAGGTGTCCCTCATTCCTATCTCAAAATGTTGGGAGGTATGTATAATGTACACTGATGGTGTTTTACTAGGCACTGAAGTAGTGCACTGGAGGACATTTATTTTGCATGTTTACTTTCACTTTTATTTTATTTATTTCTGTTTTCACTATTGTCATTTATTTAAAGTGGTAATTGAATATATTATATAGGAGACTCTTGAATGTAGGGACAGCGTGGCACTATTGTTGTTTTTGAATACAATCATTTACATGGATTCCAACATCATGAACACCACATTTACCATACCTCCCAACATTCTGAGATGGGAATGAGGGACACCTACTAGCAAATGTATGTAGGCATAGGAAACGCCCCCTGCCACACCCCCTTAAAGGAGAATTAACCAAAAAAAAAAAGTTAATTGAATCCACAAGTGCTTTTTTTTACCACTACTATTCCTTTATATTGGCTTATAAAATGTACAAATGCAGCAATTTAGAAATTGGATGAAAGGTTTAGCACTGGGAAACACTTTTTGAAAGACAAAAAGTGCATTTTATATAAAACTATATAGATCAGACCAAAATGAGGGACAAATGAGGAGGAATGAGGGACAGAGGGGACATTGCTCTTAATCGGGGACAGTCCCTTGAAATCAGGGACAGTTGGGAGCTATGCATTTACAGTTCTGGACATCGAACTGGAACTAGAGGAACCATTATGATAGAATGAATATTGCTCCTACTATAATTCACAGGAAGAGACATGGGCAGCTCACACAAGGGATTTTGTATTATACTGTAATATATACATATAGTAATGCAATAAAGTAAAATAGCCACCGGCACTACATTGGGATGTATAAGCTTCCAGCATCTAAATTCCACTTTAAAGTAATGATATGTTATTAATTAGCATATTATCATTATTATTACACAGAGCCGCTATCAGATTGATAATTTCCCCCAGGTATAATTATCAGTTAACGGTGAGATTGGAAAAAAAGGTCACATTCGCCTTTTTATGTCACAATTAAATTAATTTGTGTCAATTACAGCAAAGTCAAACACAGGTCAGCACGTAAAGCAGCAGAAACACAAATGCTACATGAAAAAAAAATGGCAAAAGTCCCGACGAAGGTGAGAGAGCGGCAGTAAAGCTCTGACACTTTAATTAAGTGCTCCTTATAGAAATGGACTTTTTATTTTCATCGGATAACCCCTCTTCATTAGGCGTTCAGTAAGCAAATAGAAATAGTTTAATTGCTAAGAATTGTTCAACTAACTTTTAATTAACTTTCCAAAGAACTTGTCAAAAAGCTGAATGTAACTCCGAATAACTGGAGATGGATAGATAGACAGAGAGAGAAAAAGATAGAGAGACAGTGATAGAGAGATAGATAGATAGATAGATAGATAGATAGATAGATAGATAGATAGATAGATAGATAGATAGATAGATAGATAGATAGATAGATAGATAGATAGATAGATAGATAGATAGATAGATAGATAGTAAAAAGTAAAAGAGGGAATTATATACAGTCATGGCCAACAATATTGTCACCCTTGCATTAGAGCTGCACAATTCTGGCCAAAATGAGAATCACAATTTTTTTGCTATGAATAAAAAGATCACGATTCTCGCGACGTAAAATCTTTCACATTATGCAAAAAAATTGGGTTAACTTTACTGGTTAGTTTTTTTGTTTTTTTTTTTTTCTTAATTCTTTAAAGTAATTTTTTTCCAAAACAAACGCATTTTAAAGACCGCTGTGCAAATACAGTGTGACATAAAATATTGCAACAACCACCATTTTATTCTCTAGGATCTCTACTAAAAATATATATATATGTCTGGGGGTTCTAAGTAATTTTCTAGCAAAAAAAAAAAAAAGATTTTAACCAACAAATGTCAGAAAAAGGTTTAGTGTTTAAGTGGTTAAAGAAGAAGTAAACCCTGATGAATTCACTTCCTCTTTGTTTCCCTGCAAAGATAAAGCATAATGGGCTACTATGCATCGCATAGTAGCCCATTATGTGTCACTTACCTGATAAGGGAGCCTGTGATGTCACCGCTGTCCCTTCTCCTACGAAGCATCCATCTTCTTTCCAGGTATCGCGGCTCCGGCCAATCACAGCGCTGATCGCCGTTAGAGGCGGCACGCTCAGTGCGCCTGCGCGCCGTTGTCTATGGCGCATGCGTCGTAGACATCGATGCCTGTCTTTTGGAAATATCTCCTAAACCATGTAGGTTTAGGAGATATTTCTTGCACCTACAGGTAAGCCTTAAAGTGGAGTTCCACCCACTTTTACAACTCTTCAGCATCCCTCACTAAACTGTGCACTGTAAATGAACTGGATATATATATTTTTTTCTCAGCACCTACTGTATATCTGCTGTATTCATTTTTCACTTCCTCCTCCCTGGCCATGGCCCATCGCATCATTTCCTGTTTGCAATGCCTTCTGGGAAGGGGCAGCAACTTCCTCTGAAACTGCCGTTGCTATGGAAACCTGACCTGAAACCTATTACACTGCTAGTGCTGCACGGAGCATGTGCGAGATCTGTAAGGATGAGATCCAGGAAGAAATACAGTCTGGCTTCAGATGCCCACACTTAAGATGGCCACGGCCAGCTGTAAGTTTATAAAATAACAAACTACTGCTATAAACTAACAAAACAGACCTTAGTTTACAGACTAACTTTACTAAAAATACATTAAGCTTGTGTATTATAGGGGTATTTTTATTTAAAAAGTATAATTTCGGCTGGAACACCACTTTAATCTAGGCTTACCTGTAGGTAAAAGTGGTCTGTAAACCTTCTTCATTTACACACAAAGTCTATTCCATTGACAAATTGTTACAATGTTTAGACTTAGTTCCACTGCTAAAGAATGATTCTTGGCATTCTGCCCGTTTTTTTTTCTTCCTTTCTTTTGACGGCTGTGGCTTCAGAAGAGCAGAGAGAATTCTTTGCACAGACAGAATCGTGAAACACTTTTGTCAAGATCGCAACGGGGGAAAAAAACGCGATAACGATTCTTGACGATTAATCGTGCAGCTCTACCCTGCATTCAGTCACAATAACACACTAACTTGCCAGTAGCAAACAGAGCCCGGCTTTATCTATCACCACTTCAACAGCACACAAGGGAAGGAGGGAAGGAACCTTTTTTAGTGTGGGGTGGGACTATGAGCACTGAGCCAAGATTGGGCAAAGTCATGACTTTGTCCAATTATGGCTCTGACTATGCTTTGTGCCCTGACTGGGCAAAGCCTTGCACCTGACCAGTGGTCATCCAATGAGGGCCCTAAAATGCACTGTGGAGTGTGCACAGTGCATTGTGGGGTGTTCGGCAGGTGAACATCCCTCCGAATGTCTTGCAAATTCGGGGGGGGGGGTTCGCCGAAGAGGTGAACAGATAATGTTCGGGCCAAATTTTGGCATGGCTCGAACTGTTCGCCCAACTCTAGTGATTATGAAATCTGAAGACTACCAAAGAATTCTGGGGTGCAATGTAGGGCCCAGTGTTAGAAAGTTGGGTCTCTGTCAGAGGTCATGGGTCTTACAACAGGGCAATGACCCAAAGCACACATCAAAAGGCACCCAGAAATGGTTTAAGACAAGCGCTGGAGAGTACTGAACTGACCAGCATTGAGTCCAGATCTAAATCCCATAGAGCACCTGTGGAGAGATCTCAAAACAGCAGTTGGGAAAAAGAACCCTTCCAATCTGGAGGCCTGGAGCAGTTGGGGAAAGAAGAGTTGTCCAAATTTCCAGTAGAGAGGTGTAGAAAACTCATTGATGGTTACAGGAAGCCGTTGATTTTAGTTATTTTTTCCAAGGGGTGTGCTACCAAATATTCAGTTGAGGGTGCCAATAATTTTGTCCAGTCCATTTTTGGAGTTTTGCGTGGAATGTGTCAGATTTAACTGTTTGTTTCTCCACTTTTTTGTGTCATACCAATACTAGCAAAAGAAATCCTCAGACAATTCTTTGCTGCCCTTTCTCTTCTTTATGTTCCGTGTGGCACACAGAGACACACAAAAGAAAGGTTGAGTCAAATTTTTCACCATTTTAACTTGCTGCCGGTGTGATTTCCATATTGTCAGCACCTATTAATTGATACAGGTGAGTAATGTTTTCCAGTACATTTTTGGAGATTTGCATGGAATGTGTCAGATGTGCGTGTAAAGGCAGGTGTCCCAATACTTTTGGTAATATAGTGTATATACACTATAATATTGTGAAAAGAATTGGGACGCCTGCCTAAATACCGCAAAATGGTATAGTGAATTGACGGTTTGTGAATTGCATGCGATATTTTGGGAAAATGTGTCCGGACACCTAAATACCGCATGCAATCTGCTTTAGTGAATAAAGCCCAATATTTTCTATATACAGAAAAAACATTTCTGGCTATGGTTGATGTACATGGATATTGCTACTGTAATTCTAATGCCGCGTACACACAAGCGGACTTTACAGCAGACTTTGTCCTGCGGACTTTGACGAACTTTACGATGGACTTTCCGAATGAACAGACTTGCCTACACACGATCACACCAAGTCCGACGGATTCATACGTGATGACGTACGACCGGACTGAAACAAGGAAGTTGATAGCCAGTAGCCAATAGCTGCCCTAGCGTCGGTTTTTGTCCGTCGGACTAGCATACAGATGAGCGGACTTTTCGACTGGACTTGAGTCCGTCAAAAAGATTTGAGACATGTTTCATTTCTAGGTCCGTCAAACTTTTGGGGGAAAAAAAGTCAGCTGGAGCCCACACACCAAGTCTGCAAGTATGCCGTAAAGTCCGGTCGTGTGTACGCGGCTTTACAGGCAGTGTAACGTTTTAAAGAGAATGGCATGATACTGAACGTAAAATCTCTAATCATTTAGAAAAAAGGAGAATTATTCCCCCATCCAATGTATTCAGGGAGGCAGGAGATCACGTCTGGTTTAGAATTAAGAAATAAATGGACAGCCAGGGGAAAAAAAAAGAACTTTGAAATGCTACATGAAAGAAAGGGGGGGGGGTAAATAAAGGCTGTAAAACAACATATTATATTGCTCATTTTTTTTCCATTTGCACCATGTATGACCTACTGGTTTTATGCAGGGAAGTTGTTATTGAAAGCAAAATAGCGGGGGGTCGCAAAACCATAACACGCTAAAAATTCCCAGGCCTGCATTTCTGACATTCAAACTGGTTTAATATAAGAATAATACAAATGTGCTTAAGGGCAATTCATATTAAAATAGAGCACCACAAAATATTTACATTTAGGCGGTAACATTTTTATTTTTTTGAAGCAAGACTCTAAGGCCCCCCAGTAAAACACTGAGCACTTTTGAAGAGCTTTCTATTCATTTCAATGGAGAAGGGTGTTTTTTTTTCACCGCCCCGCCAGCGCACTGCCCCAGTGTGAAAGCATTCATTGATTTTAATGGAAATGGGTTTTCATGAGATTTCCATGCACTTTTTTTTTTTTTTTTTTTAGCTTGAAAGCACCTGAAAAGCGACTCAGTGTGAAAGGGGTCTTAAAATGTGCAAAAGCACAAAAGTGGATTTACTAATATGTTGGAATTTTCAGACCTTTTCTATATGTTTGCTCTCCACGGAGATCAAAATAGATCTAAAGCCAATCACCAACATTGTTTTTTTTTTTTTTTTTTAATATATAAATTGTCAAAAACTCTTGTTGTGTCTTTATTCACTTTTTACACTTTGGCTACTATGTACTCCCTACTCATTCACATGGGGGGAGGGGGTGGCGTGATCTGGGGGCCCCCTTATCAGTCCCACCCCCTGCTTCGGCTTCATTGGCTGTGATTGACAGCAGTGGGGGGCCAATGGCTCCTGCTGCTGCATCCCAGCCAATCGGGGGGGGGAGGGGGACCAAGGAGAGCCTTGAGTCTCGTTGCTGTGGGGGCATTCGTGCGTGCTCGCTCCCCAGCTGGCTCTCTGCATACATAAGATACAGGGGGTATGTCTCAGCCCCGCCCCCTGCTTCCACCTCATTGGCTGTGATTGACAGCAGTGAGAGCCAATGGCTCCTGCTGCTGCATACCAGCCAATCAGGAGGGGGAGACCCAGGAGACCCTTGAGTCATGTTGCTGTGGGGGCATTTGTGCATGTTCGCTCCCCAGCTGTACGTCCCTTTAAATTTGCCGCCATACCATTGCATGCGCACCGCCGGTCGGGTCGCTGGTCCCGCGGACTCGATCTCCACAGGGATACCCGCGATGGCCTCATGGAGAAGAAGAACAGGGAGATGCTAATGTAAACAAGCATCTCCCCGTTCTGCCTTGTGACACTGTCACTGATCTCTGCTCCCTGTGATCAGGAGCAGAGATCAGTGACGTGTCACACGTAGCCACGTTTCCCCCCCCCACAGTTAGAATCACTCCCCTAGGACATACTTAACCCCTACACTGCCCCCTAGTGGTTAACTCCTTCACTGCCAGTGTCATTTACACAGGAATCAGTGCATTTGTATGGCACTGATTGCTGTATAAATGACAACGGTCCCAAAAATGTGTAAAAAATGTCCGATGTGTCCGCCATAATGTCGCAGTCACGATAAAAATCGCTGATCACCGCCATTACTAGTAAAAAAAAAAATAATTAATAAAAATCCCATAAAACTATCCCCTATTTTGTAGACGCTATAACTTTTGCACAAACCAATCCATAAACGCTTATTGCGATTTTTTTTACCAAAAATATGTAGAAGAATACGTATTGGCCTAAACTGAGGGAAAAAAAATGTTTTTTAAATATTTTTTGGGGATATTTATTATAGCAAAAAGTAAAAAATATTGCGTTTTTTTCAAAATTGTCGCTATTTTTTTGTTTATAGCGCAAAAAATAAAACCGCAGAGGTGATCAAATACCACCAAATGAAAGCTCTATTTGTGGGAAAAAAAGGATGTCAATTTTGTTTGGGAGCCATGTCGCACGACCGTGCAATTGTCAGTTAAAG
The DNA here is from genome assembly GCF_042186555.1 of Aquarana catesbeiana. NCBI lineage: Eukaryota > Metazoa > Chordata > Amphibia > Anura > Ranidae > Aquarana > Aquarana catesbeiana. The sequence goes on along the minus strand of NC_133334.1, from coordinate 36,600,882 downwards.
CGACGCAGTGCAGAATCGCAAAAAACGCTCTGGTCAGGAAGGGGGTAAAATCTTCCGGGGCTGAAGTGGTTAATGTAATTGCCAACTTTCAACCTGCTGCTTTTATTAAAAGAATGCCTGGTGATCCTGCCAAGAAGGACCTTGTTCTGACATGTTTGTCTCCCATTTTGCTCCCGTGCTTTTTCATGTTGATGGAGGAGACCGTCAATGGCCAAAACACAAGAACAGGATGAACAGTGACTGATCACTTTGATAGCCAATCAGAGGCTTTCACAGAGAGCAGGTGACCAGAAACCGGAATTCCCGCTTCCTGATCATTAGTGCAAGACCCTGGGGCCTAGTCCAGTGATGGCGAACCTTGGCACCCCAGATGTTTTGGAACTACATTTCCCATGATGCTCCACTACACTGCAGGGTGCATTAGCGTCATGTGAAATGTAGTTCCAAAACATCTGGGGTGCCAAGGTTCGCCATCACTGGTCTAGGCCCTGTGCCAGGAGCATGCTGACAGCTTTAAAAACCGACTGGTGCTCTAATCCCTCTGTATAAAGAAGCCATCAACTCAGTGCTCGTCTAGTTAATCTTTATTAGCTACATAGCATGGGTACAGTACAAAATGCTAATGATTTGGTAGCCTTCCTCATAGCATAGCTCTAATCCCTCTTCATTTTATTCAAACTAAAAAAAAAAAAAGTTTTGCCTTTAGGTACACTTTAAAGTTTGAGTATGAAAGATAGAAGCCAATTGGTTGCCATGCACAGCCGCTTCAGATTCAGGTTAATCAAGTTTTTCTACTTTCCCCTCTATGTATTTGATGTACTATTGATCCACTAATGTCTATCTAGAAGAATGTAATCATGAGCATCATGCCATGTGATGTCAATTATACTTGTATTATTATTCATGCAATATTTTTATCAGTGATGATATACACTCACCGGCCACTTTTGCCTTCCGAACTGCCTTCATTCTTCATGCCATAGATTCAATGAGGTGTTGGAAACATTCCTCAGAGATTTGGTCCATATTGACATGATAGTATCACACAGTTGCTGCAGATTTGTTGGCTGCACATCCATGATGCCAATCCCCCATTCCACCACATCCCAAAGGTGCTCTATTGGATGAGATGTGGTGAGTGTGGAGGCCATTGGAGTACAGGGACCTCATTGTCCAGTGGTGAGATGATTGGAGCTTTGTGACATGGTGCATTATCCTGCTGGAAGGAGCCATCAGAAGATGGGGACACTGTAGTCATAAAGGGATGGACATGGTCAGCAACAATACTCAGGTAGGCCATGCTCAAACGATGCTCAATTGGTATTAACGGACCCAAAGTGTGCCAAGAAATATCCCCCCCACCATTACACCGCCACCAGCCTGAACAGCTGATACAAGGCATCTTCTATTGTCCAATTTTGGTGATCCTGTGTGAATTGTAGCCTCAGTTTCCTGTTCTTAGCTGACAGGAGTGGCACCCGGTGTGGTCTTCTGCTGTTGTAGCCCATCTGCTTCAAGGTTCGATGTGTTGTGCGTTCAGAGATGGTATTCTCCATACCTTGGATGTAACGCGTGTTTATTTGAGTTACTGTTGCTTTTCTATCATCTGTAACCAGTCTGCCCATTCTCCTCTGACCTCTGAGATCAAGGCATTTTCCTCCACACAACAGCCGCTCATTGTTTTTTTTTTTTTTTTTTTCGGACCATTCTCTATAAACCCGAGAGATGGTTGTGTGTGAAAATCAAAGTAGATCAGCAGAATATTTTGAAATCCTCAGACCAGCCCGTCTGGCACCAACAACCATACCACGTTCAAAGTCACTTAAATGCCCTTTCTTCCCCATTCTGATACTCGGTTTAAATGTCAGCAAGTCCTTTTCACCACGTCTAGATGTCTAGATGCATTGAGTTGCTGCCATGTGATTGGCTGATTAGCAATTTGTGTTACCAAGCAATTGAACAGGTGTACCTAATAAAGTGGCCAGTAAGCGTAATTAAAAAAATATATATATTTAAAAAAAATTACTGCCACCTTTTAAGTCCCATAAAAACTTTTTTCAAGTGTCTGTGTACCTTCTATCTTAACTAGCAGGAAATGAGCCTTTACTGACCACTATAGGCACTTTGGAAAATTCCTCTTTCATATTCACGGTAGAAAGTACTTTTAATTAAACTAGACCAGTAAAGAACATGCTGCTTTTTTTTTTTTAATGGCGCATCGCACCACAATACATTGTAGCATTAGAGCTGCATTGGTTTAGGTAGAAATATCAAAGAGATGAGCTCATCACTGTCCAGGTGGGGGGTGGGGGGCAGGACCAGGACAACCTGGGCTCAGAGGAAGTGGGTTAAATGATTCTGGCCAACAGACTGAAGACATCTAGTTTCAGAAAAAAAATACAGTGGAGGAAATCTCTGGATTGAAGGTGAATATTGCAGCAAAAGTTGGTTTTGTTATTTTGTCTTTGACTAAAGCTCTGCTTTAATCCACCCTTAGTTCATAAATGATGTGTTGGTTCTACAAAGAACAGGCACTAAAATGTTTCTCACCAGAGCAGTGCGCAGTACAGAAGAGCATGTAATAAAGTAAATGCTTGAACTACGCAGAAGTACATTATTATCGTTAATTGCTTTAAAGTGAGCTTGGAGTAGAGACTCCTTTGTCGCTACAGTAATACTACAATTAAAAATTGTGCATAACCTATATTTATGTTTAAACATAGGTTTAGGAAGGCGATATTGTCTTCTGTATATAACTTTTCTAAATCAAGATTTTAATTTTAATCTAATGGGTATATCTTTTTTCTAGAGTAATACAGTCGATAATGTAAAGTATATGTCAGACAGAGGAGGTAAGACACATGCTGTGACAGTTCAAACAATGGGATAAAAAGGACTGTTAAATAAAAGGATTTGTTTTTAGCCAATGAAAGAAGGAATCAGCCATGTAATGACAATAGCGCATTGTATGTGTATATATATATATATATATATATATATATATATATATATATATATATATATATATATATACATATATATATGTATACACCCCTTCAAAATTCCACCCACCTGCTCGCATTTTGCGAGTGGATTTTGAGGGCTGGCTAGCTATGGCTGCCTGGGAGCAGGGGGGGGGGGCGAGCACTGCCGGCAGGCGGGTTGTATGGGAGCCGTTCTCCCAGCGATCGGAGGGAAAGAGAGAGGAGAGCCACTGCCAGGATGATCAGAGCACCGGGAAAATAACACCTTTCATTTCAATAGCTGTATATTCCCTGCCACACCGTCACATACAGCCCCTCCTCTTTGTCCGGGCACTTTGATAGACAGATCACCCGTCTAATATCAGGATGGGTGATCTGTCTATTAAAGTTCCCCGGACAAGGGGGGGGGGCTGTATATGACGGCACGTGGTGGGGGAAACACAGCTATTGAAATGAAAGCTGTTATGTTCCCGGCGCTCTGATCCTCCGGGCAGCGGCTCTCCTCTCTCATCCCCTGTACAGGTAGGTTGCATTGGCAACACAGGCTGCATTGGTGGCACAGGCTGCATTGGTGATACAGGCTGCATTGGCGGACACAGGCTGCATTGGCGGGCACAGGCTGTATTGGTGGCACAGGCTGCATTGGCAGGCACAGGCTGCATTGGCAGACACAGGCTGCATTGGCGGGCACAGGCTGTATTGGTGGGCAAAGGCTGCATTGTTGGGCACAAATAAAGTTGTTGTTAATATTTATTTTTATAACTTAATTCTGCATAAAACATTTAAGTGTCATTTCATGAGATAATTTATGAGGGCGTGTTTAGGGGCAGGGCAGGGTAGGGTAGGGGCAATTAGGGTCAGGGCAGGGTAGGGGTTGGGCGGAGCAATTGGTGGCAGGTAACCCTTGAGGCCTGGCTAGTAGCTCAGGGCTTGCAATTTTGAGTCCTGTATATATATATATATATATATATATATATATATATATATATATATATATATATTATATATATATATATATATATATATATATATATATATATATATATATATATATATATATATATATATAAACTTTGTGGCCTTAATTCTAAGCGGTATGTGTGGAGAAATTCAGGCAGTGCTCATCACCTGTCCAATACAGTCCCAACAGTGAAGCATGGTGGTGGCAGCATCATGCTGTGGGGGTGTTTTTCAGCTGCAGGGACAGGACGACTGGTTGCAATCGAGGGAAAGATGAATGCGGCCAAGTACAGGGATATCCTGGACGAAAACCTTCTCCAGAGTGTTCAGGACCTCAGACTGGGCCGAAGGTTTACCTTCCAACAAGACAATGACCCTAAGCACACAGCTAAAATAATGAAGGAGTGGCTTCACAACAACTTCTTGAATAGCCCAGCCACAGCCCTGACTTAAACCCAATTGAGCATCTCTGGAGAGACCTAAAAATGGCTGTCCACCAACGTTTACCATCCAACCTGACAGAACTGGAGAGGATCTGCAAGGAGGAATGGCAGAGGATCCCCAAATCCAGGTGTGAAAAACTTGTTGCATCTTTCCCAAAAAGACTCATGGCTGTATTAGATCAAAAGGAGCTTCTACTAAATACTGAGCAAAGGGTCTGAATACTTAGGACCATGTGATATTTCAGCTCTTCTTTTTTAATAAATCTGCAAAAATGTCAACAATTCTGTGTTTTCCCGTCAATATGGGGTGCTGTGTGTACATTAATGAGGAAAAAAATGAACCTAAATGATTTTAGCAAATGGCTGCAATATAACAGAGTGAAAAATTTAAGGGGGTCTGAATACTTTCCGTCCCCACTGTGTAAATATTTTGGTGCTTGATTACTTACCACCCTGCAGAGGGAGGTGGTATGTTCCCCCAAGAGAAATGATGGTGATGAAGGAGAAAATGATGAAAGAGGAATAGGAAAGCAGAGGTGGAAAGGGAAAGGGGGTGGGGGAGAGGGAGAGGGGGGAAGGGAGGGGTTGGTTTTAGGGGGTAGGGGGAAAGAGGAGGAAAAGAAAAAGGGATAAAAAGAAAAGGGAAAAGAGGGAAGGAAGAGTAAAGTAAAAGAAAGAAGAAACATGATCATCATGCATGTCTAATTGTATTTAGATAGCTATGTATTTATTTATTTTTAATGACTATCATTTTTAATACAAATATGCTCTTAGGAATGTATTTGATATGTATGTTTTAAAATTTGCATTGTGGTGATCTAGTTGCTGCACTCCCTCATCCAGGGTTTCCTTTCCTTCCCCCTTTTCGTTTTCTCTCTCTTTTTTCCTTCTTCCTTTTTTTTCCCCCTTCTCTTTTTCCCCCTTCTCTTTTTCCTCCTTCTCTTTTCTCTATTTTTTTTTTTTTCCCAATTGTTTTTTATTGAAAATTTTTCAAAGTACAATGTTTAAAGTACAAGTAGTACAACAGTAAAAAGAAATGAAAATAAAAAGATATACGTTTAGTTGAATATGGTGGAGAAGTAATCTCAAGGCACAGATAATTAATTGTTCAACACTGAGTGGATTAAACCTTATAGGACCAAATAGTCATCCTAATTACCTCAACTAGGACGCAAGGGACCATTGGTCCCAGAGGGTCTGTACAAGGAATGTTACTCCCAGTTTATCAACAACTAAGTGCAATGTAAAAATAAAATATATAGGGAGAAGAACGTATATGCAAAATAAAGTATGGGGTGGAAAATAGAGGGGGGAGGGAAGTTGACTGTGGTGTGACCCTCACATGAGCAGAGGAAATTAGATGGGGGTGTTTTGTGGAACCGTTAGGGGATGAGTCATTGATTAACTTTAAACCAGTTTATCCATATTTTCCAGTGAGTATCAAACTGTTTCCTATTACCACATCTACTAGCCAGTAGAGATTTGTATACATAGTGGGTTTGAGTAGTCATAAATACCTCAGATACGTTAGGAGCTTTGTCAGCTTTCCAGTGTTTCGCTATTAATGTTCTGGCGTTCAAAAGAATATGTGTGACCACTACTCGGAAATCAGGGGGGAAGATTTCAATACCTATATTCAGTACTGCTAAACTTGGGTTAGGACGTGTTAGAACCCCAGTGACGCTTGAGATTTAGCGAAATATGGTGTTCCAAAAGCTGGTTAGATGTTTGCAGGCCCAGAGCATATGGAGCAGATTACCTATTGCTCCACAGTTTCTCCAACACAGCGGGGAGTTGTTTTGTCCAAATTTGCATATTCTGTAGGGCGTAAGGTACTACCTAAGGGCTATTTTTGGGGACAGCTCCCAGAGGTTAACGCACCTAGAGGCTTTGTAAAGCGATCGAAGTGCATATTGTCACTGTGAGTTTGTAATGGTTATGCCTAGATCGGATTCCCATTTCCGATAAGGTTGGGATTTAATGAAGTCTAGTTTTTGTTGGAAGAGATTATAAAATAGAGAAATACCCTTAAGGGGGGTAGGGTTAGTAGTGTAGAACTGCCATGACTCCTTTGAGAGGTAGATGTGGTGTGATTTGAGAGTTCTAAGGAGATGGGAGATTTGATTGTATTTGTAGCAGTCAGCAGGCGGTAGGTTGAATTGTCTTTGGAGTGTGGCGAAGGGTATGAGGGAGTCATTATGGTATAGGTCTGCAATCAGCTTTATTCCCTTATCATACCAATAGTGATGGATTTGGATGGGTAAGAACAGTTATGGGTATAGGAATATCTACTTGGTTGGAATTTAAGAGTGATAGTTTGCGGAGGTCCCTCCAAGACAATGGTGAGGCTTGGATAGTAAGTGGAGTCTGTATGGAAAATGGTCGCCATACGTCTAGGAGTAAGAGAGACTGTAGATTTTTGTTTGTGCTCAAGGCTTGTTTGATGCTGCTCCAGAGAATATCTGGTGCCGGGTCGAACCAGCTCTTAAGTTGTGTAAGGATGGATGCTCGGAGATAATCTTGGATGTCAATTAAACCTCTGGCTGGTCTATGTTTGACCAGGAGGGCTTTGGAGCACCGTGGTCGCTTAGAACCCCAAATAAATTGCGTAAGTAGAGAGTTTAGGGATTTAAGATGGGTACTATGTATTGGGACGGTAAGTGCTCTAAATATATAGAATATTTGCGGTAGCAACAACATTTTGAATGAGGCTAGGCGGCCAGTCCATGACAGTTCTATTTTAGCAAATCTTTTCCCTATTTTCTTTATTCCTCTATTTCTTGTATCCTTTTCTTGCTTTGTTGTTGATTATGGTGGTATGGTGTATTATGCGGCCACAAAGCGGCGTCTGACTTAGCGACTATGGGGCTATCAGCAGGGCTTTTAGCTCCAGGAGGGAGACAGTCATGTCTCTTCCTGCTGCTTTGCTCTGCGGCTGTTTGAGACACCCGGACTGCCCCTGCTCCTATTGGATGCGGTGTGCTGGTTTGGAGGTTGGCGCGCATGCGCACTAGAGCTCGGCCGGGTGCGTGATCGTCACATCCGGCCGCGCCGGGTTGATGTCACTGCCGGGACGGGTTTACAAAGAGATGCCTCGGGCTGGCGTCTCTTACAGCTGCCTCCACCACGTTCGGTGCTGTCACTTGAGCAGAGATCTCCTGGGAACCCAACTTCATAAGGTAATCACCATATGCTATAGTTACTATTTTGAGCTGAACTAGATGCTCATTAGTCAGAGATATACTCTCTGACTGTGTGCACTGGCAAAGCTTTTTTCTTGCCATGTTTTTCAAATAGATATCAATCAGGAACCATATACTTTGGATAATTGAGCTGTTTAGTTAGCGGGAGCTTCCCCTAACTGATCTAGAAGTTAGCACATTAGATGTCCTGGATACTCTTCATGGTTTCTGTCAAGCATCGCCAACTGCCTTAGGGTTTCCATTGTGAGGCTGCCATATAGGTGAGCAAATCAAAATATCCCTTTTTCTGTCATGGCTTTTTTAATCATATAATACTGTATTTCTATAAAAATCCTAATACTTATATATAAAGATCATTCTAGAAGTGATTTGAAGATCTGTTTCCCTGAATTCCCAACTGTGCTGAGGATACCACTCTCTGCTCATTTTTTCCTCTTCGCCTTTTGACTGTAATGTAAGTCGGAACCTGTTTATATTTACAGTATATTTATGCATTGACAAACTCCCCCTATTTTGCCCAATTATTATTATTATAGATTAACCATCTAAATCTTACATCTGTCCCCATAATCGGCATACGCCATGATTGATCCAGGTTTGATGGGGATCCCAATTAGCTGGGGGTGGTTGTGCGGTAACATTGAGCTCACCGGGGCAATACTGTTGTATGATAATGTTGAACAAATAAATAAATGTGATGAACTTAAGTGCAAATTTTCTGTTCATAGAATACGCCATAAGCTCCTGAAGAAAGCGTCTGTTGAATACGTGCAACATGTAGAGCTGAGCTATATTATGACACACTGCCTCTTCATTTTTCCTACCAATATTGGAGAGTGATCTGTTTGGTCCTCCGATTTTTGATAAATACTGTCTATGTATGTAGGTGGTGCGTTGTTTATGCTTAATGATGACGTACGACCGGACTAAAACAAGGAAGTTCATAGCAAGTAGCCAATAGCTGCCCTAGCGTTGGGTTTTGTCCGTCGGACTAGTAAACAGACGAGCGGACTTTTTGACCGGACTCGAGTCCGTCTAAAGGATTTCAAACATGTTTCATTTCTAGGTCCGTCAAACTTTTGGGGAAAAAAAGTCAGCTGGAGCCCACACACGATCGAATTGTCCAACGGACTCCGGTCCGCCGAAGCAAGTATGCCGTAAAGTCCGGTCGTGTGTATACGGCATTATGCAGCGGACAATCCGATCGCGTGTGGGCTTCATCAGACCTTCAGCGCACTTTTTCCGTCGAAAGTCTGACGGACTTTAGATTTGGAACATGCTTCAAATCTTTACGTCGTAACTCCGCCGGACCCATAAATGCGCTCATCTGTATGCTAGTCCGACGGACAAAAACCGATGCTAGGGCAACTATTGGCTACTGGCTATCAACTTCCTTATTTTAGTCTGGTGTACGTCATCACGTACGAATCCGTCGGACTTAGGTGTGATTGTGTGTAGGCAAGTCCGTTTGTTAAAATGTCCGTTGGAAGTCCGTCAAAAGTCCATCGGAAAGTCCGTCGGACCAGTCCGGTCGAAAAGTCCGCCCGTGTGTACGCGGCTTAACCTCCCTGGCGGTATTCCCGAGTCTGGCTCAGGGTGGATTTTTCATACCAAAAGCGGTATCCCCGAGCCAGACTCGGGCTTGCATCGCAGGATCCAGGAAGAGTTTACTTACCTTGTCCCCTGGTTCCTGCGATGCCTCTCCGCTGTGATCGGCGAGCCGCTGTGTCTCGCTCGATTCACAGTGCCGAGCTCCGTTCCCTGCGAGCGTTGCGACGCACGGGGACGGAGTTCGGCGGTAAATTCAAAAGTGAAACACACAGTATAGATACAGTATACTGTAATCTTACTGATTACAGTACTGTATCAAATAATTACACATCCCCTTTTGTCCCTAGTGGTCTGCCCAGTGTCCTGCATGCAGTTTTATATATATAAAAACTGTTCTTTCTGCCAGGAAACTGGAGATTGTCCATAGCAACCAAAACTGTCTCTTTACATCAAAAGTGGTTTTAGACCAGCTAGAAAAAAGCGATAATAAATTATAATCACTTGCAGAATTGAGCGATAGTGATTTGTGAGGAGATCCGTCATCAAACACTAAAAGTAACAAAAGCTACAATTCTGCAACTGAGCAAATTTCAGTGTTTTTGATTTGATTACATTATTATATAATTTTTATTATTATTATATTATTATTTGTTATAATTATTTATAGTTATTTATTATATTATAATTTTTTATTTAGTTTTTCAAACTTTATCATACCCAGGATGTCTACTAGACTCTTGTTTGGACAGATTTAAGTGAACTATTCCTAAGAATTACAGGCCTACAATATAAAACGCCAAATTTCTGTGCAAAATAATGGTACCGCTTTCAGCACCTAAAATCTGAAATAATCATACCGCCAGGGAGGTTAAGACTATTCTAAGACTATTCTAGACTCTCGGATGTAGGTACTTATAACATATTTTTAAAGTAAATGGCACAATAATTCAATATGCTTCCCTATGTATACCAAAAACTCCTCTCTAAATATGAAACAGCATCTAAATAAATTAAAAACTGTACATTTTGAAAGCAAATGACATAGTTACATAGTTAGTCTTGTTTGAAAAAGACACACATTCATCTTGTTCAACCAATTAAAAAGGGGGGGGGGATGAAAAAAAGAATCGAACAACATCATATACAGAATCCTATTCCCACAGTTGATCCAGAGGAGGGCAAAAAAGCTGCTCAATGAGTGAAATTTTAGAGAGAGATTGTTAGATTTTTGGCTTTATCTATTTTGCAATAATGACTGCTCATCCCTAGTAAATTGTGCTTCTGTTATGCTGCTTTCAATTTAATAAGAAAATTATAAATTTCATATTGCAGAACAGTTCCCTAAAGTGTGAGAATGCATACTGGGCTCAAGAGTTTAGTACATACCAGCAATCAGCCAAGCATTTCTTTTTCACTGTATCATGCTCATGTTGCCTGTAACATCTCCCCGGCATGAGGCTCTGTAGGGCTATTGACTTTCATGGCTATGCTCGAATGGTCTACCTGTTGGGAAAAGGAATGAAAGCCAAATGGAAAAAAAAACTGACTGAAGTCACAAAAATGCTGAAGGCAGAAAAAAAAAAATAAAACTGAAAATGTTACAGCACAAATAAAATGAAGGTAAATATGATGAAACTTACATCAGTAAAGTATGACTTTGCAGGACCATGAGAGATAGTTATGGATTTACCCCATGTGTGTCCTACACCTCTGACCAACGCACTCGCTCCTAATCTGACTACCTACCTGGGGAGAATGATGATGTTTAGCTGATTCTATAATGTCCTCTTAGCAATGACGGAAGCTACAAACGGTGTGTCTGATCGTCTCCCATGAGAAAGAACTGTTCCATTAAAACATGAACCCAGTAGCACCTCCACCACGAGCATCAGCAGAAGAAGCTTTGCTTTTATCACTTCTTACACTTCTGTGTCTAAATTTAGAATGGAAAAATCTTTTCCAAGAATAAAAAAAAAAAAATGGAAACGTCAGCGCTAAATAATAAATGATTCATTCAAAACAGTAAAAAAAAAAAAAAAAAAAACAGTAACTTTATTGATTCAAGGTTTAATATAAAAAACAAACTTGTTTATAGGAAGGTACAAAGTGCAGTGAGACTGGCCAAAGGACAGACATCCGGTCTGCCCTTCCTGTGTAGTTCCAGAACCCACTAAAGTGTGGGGGAAACAACCCCCCCCTTTCACTCTCTTCACTGAGAAAGAAGAGTGATCACTCCTCTCACAAAGAGATTTTCTAAGAAATTTTACTTTCAATTTATTTTGCGAATGAGGACTTCCAGCATTGGACGTGCTTCTTGGAGGCCCCAAAGGTGACACTAAATCACAATACTAAACATCAAGATTATTTATCCAAGAAAACATAGTGCAGTGCAAATAATGATAGATAAATGTACTTTTGTTAACCACTTCAGCCCCAGAAGGATTTACTCCCTTCCTGACCAGGCCATTTTTTGCGATGCGGCACTGCATTGCTTTAACGAGAGAGGGGTATCTGAAAAGAACTGCTTAAACAGAGGTTTGCCACATCCCAGAAAAATATGGAAATGGAGGAACCCCCTAGGGATGGGACTGAGGGCACTACCACAACAAATGTATAAAAAAGTATAAAGTTTATTGTACACATAGAAAACATATAATAAACACATGTAGAAAGGATGCATAACATGGTACAAACGTTTAGCAAAATGACATAGTACAATATCCTGAACCCAACGACGTTTCAGAGATGAGTTGTAGTCTCCTTCATCAGGGGTTTTCATAGGAAGTACAGTGTAGCATAATCGCTAAAAAGGTACATTTAAAAGTACATTTAAGCATCCAAAAGTCTTAAAAGTGAGGAAAAAACATCATGGCATGGAGTCTCCCGCAGATCCCGTCCGCCAAATGATGGTCAATAGGAAAAGAAAAGAGGGGCCATGGAATGGAGGGGGATAAATGTCCCCTTCCGCACACCCAATAGCCCCACTGTGTTCCGAATGATCAGACCAACAGCGGGCTGACATATGCACTGGGGCCCATAAAATGAAGAGTCTAGATCAAGAGATGGTAACACTCACAGGCCGGTGGAAAAGTGGAGGAAGACGGCTAGGAGGTCTGTGGAACCAAAAGCTAAAGGAACCGCTATCTGGTGGGGATACCAAGCAGCTAGCGTCCCAATCACAGATTCCTCCAAAGAGCGTCCTGCCCCTGGGAACCAAAAGCTGAAGCAACCGCTATCTGGTGGGGATACCAAGCAGCTAGCGTCCCAATCACAGATTCCTCCAAAGAGCATCCTGCCCCTGGCCCTGGACCAAGGGCAGGACGCTCTTTGGAGGAATCTGTGATTGGGACGCTAGCTGCTTGGTATCCCCACCAGATAGCGGTTGCTTCAGCTTTTGGTTGGGTTCAGGATATTGTACTATGTCATTTTGCTAAACGTTTGTACCATGTTATGCATCCCTTCTACGTGTGTTTATTATGTGTTTTCTTTGTGTATAATAAACGTTGTACTTTTTTATACATTCGTTGTGGTAGTGCCCTCAAAGTCCCACCCATAGGGGGTTCCTCCATTTCCTGCACCGCTTTAACTGACAATTACGCGGTCATGCGACGCTGTACCCAAACAAAATTGAGGTCCTTTTTTCCCACAAATATACGTTTCTTTTGGTGGCATTTGATCACCTCTGCGGTTTGTATTTTTTGCGCTATAAACAAAAAAAGACCAACAATTTTGAAAAGTTTTGCTATAATAAATATAGAGAAAAAAATATCTTCATCAGTTTAGGCCAATATGTATTCTTCGACATATTTTTGGTAAAAAAAAATTGCAATAAGCGTATATTGATTGGTTTGCGCAAAAGTTATAGTGTCTACAAAATAGGGGATAGATTTATGGCATTTTTATTATTAATTTTTCTTTTACTAGTAATGGCGGTGATCTGTGATTTTAAGCGGGACTGTGACATTGCAGCGGACAGATCGGACACTTTTGACACTTTTTTGGGACCAGTGACATTATTACAGTGATCAGAGCTAAAAAAACACTACTTATCAATGTATAAATGACACTGACAGGCAAGGGGTTAACTCTAGGGGGCAATCAAGGGGTTAAGCGTTCCCTATGGAGGTGTTTCTAATTGTGGGGGGAGTGGACTGCCTGGGAGTAGAGATCGCTATTCCTGATAACTAGGAACAGATGATCTCTCTCTGCTCCCCTGACAGAATGAGGATCTCAGGGAAAACATTTTCTTGGGCACCCCCCCTTCCATGCAATTTCGATCTCTACCTGCTCTGAGACATACAAAAAAATAGCAGTTTACTGAATCAGGTCACTCCTGGGATCAGTGAAAATGTTGGGGCAGTGGGGGGGGGGGGGATGGGGGGGCGGCGGGGGGGTGTTCAGTGGCAATGCTGGGGGGTTGATGAGATCAGGGGCAGTGCTGGGGGATGGGATTAGTTAGAAGGCAGTACACTGTGTCAAATTCTGAATCATGTATAACAAAGCTGGAAATCTTTGGCAAGTATATAGTGGTGGATTCTACACTGACCACCAATGTAATGGGGAATTTACAATGACCACCAATGTGAGGTGGAATTTGTACTGACCACCATGTAACAGGGGATTTTATGCCACCCACCAATATAAAGAGGGATTTCTACATTGACACTAATGTAATAAGAGCATTTACACCAACCACCAGTGTAAGAGGGGGATATACAATGACCTCCATGTAAGGGGGAATTTACACTGACAACCATTGTCGAGGAGATTTATACTGACCACCAATGTAGGGGGGATTTACAGTTACCACCAATTTAAGGGAAATTCTGCACTTACCAACAAAGTATAGGGAAATGTACACTGATCACCAATGTAATGAAGAATTTACACTGACAACCAATGCAATGGGGGATTTTACATCAACAACCAATAAAGGGGGGTTTCTACACTGGCCACCAATTTAAAGGGAGATTTACACTCACCACCAATTTAAATGGGGCTTCTAGATGGACCACCGATGTAAGGAGGATTAGAAACTGACCACAAATGCAAGTTTGGATTTTTTTTTTTACTGGTCACCAATAAAAATAGGATTTTTTTACTGGTTACAAATAAAAAGAGGATGTTTTACACTGGCCACCAATGTAATGGGAATTTACACTAACCACTAATGTAATAGGAGCAGAGGATTTAAACTGGCCACCAATGTAAGGAGGATCTTCACACTGGCCACTAGTGTGAATGAAAGGATTGTACATCAGGCCCCAGTGTAATGAGAAGATTTACATTGACCACAAATGTAAGTGAGACATTAAGACTGCGTTCACATTTGTGTGTCGGGTTGCAAAATCACTTTCCTGACATCACAGAAACCTGCTGGCTTTTAGTAGATACACAGCAGTGCCATTAATTGTTAATGACATCCTCACACATCTGCTGTGCGTATTCACATCCACCAAAATTCACAGTGCTGTGGCACCGTGTTATCTTGAAAAAGGGTTCCATCTCCAATTTGCTTACTTTTGCAGAACAGGCTGATGTTAGGCTTAATGACCACAGTTGTAGGCAGGACTTTCCAGCATGCCCCTTTACCAACCCAGTGGGCAGCATTCAGCAGAAATGATGGTGGATCTGACCTCAGGGGGGCATGATATACATATAAATGCTGCCTCTATTAACATATCAATCTCGCTGGTCCGTGGCTATTTACATATTATTGTTGCCGCTATTTACATATCAATGTATGTTGTTTACATGTAAACACTGGGTCTGCAGGTGAGCCATCTGTACACAGCAATAGGGCAGAGCTGGGCAGCATTAGTAACAGAACTTCACACAGAGAAATTGGGACACAACACGGGACTAAAACTTCAAGGGACAAGTATGGCAAGTATGAGGCAGCTTCTTTGGGCCCCCCAACAATGATGGGACCAAGGCAAATGCCCCTTTTGCCCTGCCTTAAAGAAGGCCCTGGAGGATCTGCTTGTTTACATTGACAGATCCTTGTTCTGGCTCTCTGTGGAGCTATCGCAGGTGGCCGGGGAACATCCGCCAGCCACGTGCATTGGGTCCGGCCTGCTATAGCCATAAAAGAGACCACCATACTGGTACAGCGATTTGCCCAGCCGAGCCAACTGCCGCAGTATAACTGTGGCGGCTGGTCGGCAGGCGGTTAAAATTGTAACATCACAAAAAATACTGTAAACATATAAAAAGATAATATAAAAGTCCAAAATATAGCCCAAAATTCCCACAATGAGCTCAAAGGATTCCACATGTATTGAGAAGAAATCAGATGTAAATTGCACTCCAGATGGTAAATCCCTTCACCACCAGACAATAAGCGCGCTCACCTCAAATGAATGACCCCTGAATTACCAGCAGGTCAATAACGCTTGTCCTGTACAGGGGAATAATATGTGAAGCAGCAAGGGTTTCTGGATAACATCTTCATCCCAAATACATGTGCAAAAATAACACATCTAAGTGCTCTCTGCTGTTTAAAAGTGCACGTTTATTAAAAGGTAAAACACTCAAGAATGATCCTCTTGTTATTCAGCATGTAACAATCCACAGCAAGCGCTGATCTCCCATTAGCACCATAGGATAGCAGTGGGTGATGTCAATAGATGCGGCACCTCCTCGTTACGTCCAACGGGACTTCGCCAGCGGGGTATAAGATTATTTATCAATGATTATTTATCAATGCGTTTATATCTCCACATACCTTAAAACTGAACATTGCATGACTGCAAAAAAGCTTATTGGGTAAACCTGCGTTTATATCTCCACATACCTTAAAACTGAACATTGCATGACTGCAAAAAAGCTTATTGGGTAAACCTGCGTTTATATCTCCACATACCTTAAAACTGAACATTGCATGACTGCAAAAAAGCTTATTGGGTAAATCTGTTTGTCACCACTGTTTCAACTCCATCTGTAGCCATGCTCACATTATTTCAATGTTTATTTAGCCATTAAGTCTTACCTAAATTATGGGTTGCCTTATCTTTACAATTTTGGCCTTTTAGTCCCCTTGCAGTTTGATTGTGGTGTGAAAGTTATGCCCTGCTAGCTGTGTTGCTAATATGCCCTCCTAATTGATTAATTGCCAGATTCAACCCACACCCAACACACAGTATAAAAACAAGGCCTTCCTTACGGGGGAACACATACAGGGGGCTGCACATACAGGGGGTTCTTCCAAAGAAGTGGCGTTCTTAAAATAAGTGGCACTTCCGCTCTTGCACTTCAGCGATTTGCACAAAGCAAACTATAAAAGACTGCAGTTGACCCCATTTCCTAATCTTATCATCTTCCTCTCTGAAACATGCACTCTTTACCTCTCCTCCTTTTCACAATTGCTGCCTCTCTCCTCAAACTCTCTTTTCTACATCCCTCTGCTCCACCCCACAACCTGTACATATCACCCTCACTTCTCCCCTCCCCCTATTACTGCACTCATCACCTCTTTCTAACACTAAGCCCACTTGCTAACATACCCCCCAGGATACTGAAGCATGTTCCCTCATACAAATCATATTCTCATATTACCTCCCTCACTCTTCTGCTTCTCCTAATCGCTGGAGATATTTCCCCAAACCCTGGGCCCACTTTATTTAACTGTGCCCAACACACCCATCACCATCACCCTACACCCTCTGGCAGTAGTCGCAATCTACACAATCTAGTCTCCATTCCTCTTCTTGCCAACGCCAGCCTCCCTCTCTCCTGCGCCCTCTGGAACGCCCGCTCTGTCTGCAACAAACTCACTGCTGTTCATGACCTCTTTGTCACTAATTCCTTTAATCTACTTGCTCTCACAGAAACCTGGCTCCACGAATATGACACCCCTTCTCCTGCTTCCCTCTCCCAGGGTGGCCTTCACTGGACTCACTCCCCCAGGCCTAATGGACGCAAGGGAGGTGCAGTGGGATTCCTCCTATCCCCCCACAGCACCTTCCAGGTTATTCACCCTCCTCCCTCTTTTTCACTCTCATCATTCGAAGCCCACTGTATACGTCTATTCTCTCCCACTTCCCTAAAAATTGCTGTGATCTACCGGCCCCCTGGACCATTATCGACTTTCCTTGATGAGTTTTCTGCCTGGCTACCCTACTTTCTCTCTTCGGAAATTCCCACAATCCTTCTCGGTGATTTCAACATCCCTGCTAATACAAACATTCCTGCTACTTCTAAACTTCTTAGTCTAACCTCTTCATTTGACCTGAAGCAATGGGTACAGGCTTCTACTCACTCTGATGGCAACACCCTTGACCTTGTATTCTCTTACCTATGCACTCCATGCAACTTCTCAAACAATCCTTTTCCTCTCTCGGACCACCACCTTATTAGTTTCTCTCTCCCCCTGTCTTCCACCACCTTTCCCTCCAATCGCCTAACCGTCACCCGTAGAAACTTCCGCAACTTCAACTCCTCTCTCCTCTACTCTGCTACCGACCACCTCTATGACAAAATCTCCCCCCTGTCCTGCCCCAACCAAGCCATATCCATCTACAATAAATCTCTGTCCTCCACCCTGGACAAGCTCGCTCCCCTTACTACACGCAGAATCAGGCCTCGACCCCTACAACCCTGGCAAACAGATGACACTAAAATTCTCAAAAAACGTAGTCGCGCTCTTGAGCGTCTGTGGCACAAGACTAAGTCTCTCAAAGACTTCAACCAATACAAATCTGCCCTCCAAAAATACTATTCTTTCCTCCACACTGCCAAGCAAACCTATTTTACAACTCTTATTAATACCTTCTCATCCAATCCCCGTAAACTCTTCTCTACCTTCAACTCTCTACTTTGTCCTCCACCGCCTCCCCCCACTGATTTACTCACTGCCCAGGAAATCGCTAATCACTTCAAAAACAAGATTGATACAATCCGTGATGAAATCTCCACTCTACAGGTATCTCCCCCAGCTAAGACCCCATGTCAACAGATACAACTGACACTACCTCTATTCAAATCTACTACTCCAGACGAAGTTGCTAAACTCCTTTCTATCGCCCACCTAACTACCTGTCCCCTGGACCCCGTTCCCTCTCAAATGCTACGGTCACCCTCTGACCCCATCCTACACTCTCTAACCCACATCTTCAATCTCTCCCTCACCTCTGGCGTCTTCCCCGATGCTCTAAAACATGCACTGGTCACTCCCATACTCAAAAAACCATCCTTGGACCCTACCAATCTTAACAACCTACGCCCTATCTCCTTGCTCCCCTTTTCCTCTAAACTCCTTGAACGCCTGGTTTACAACCAACTGAGTGACCACCTCATTAAAAACAACCTTCTTGATCCCCTTCAATCTGGATTTCGCCCTCAACACTCCACAGAAACTGCTCTTTTAAAACTCACAAATGACCTACTAACTGCAAAAACCAACGGACACTATTCTGTACTCCTACTTCTGGATCTTTCAGCTGCCTTTGACACGGTTGACCACCCCCTCCTCCTCAAAAAACTTCACTCCATCGGTCTCCGTGACTGTGCTCTTCAGTGGCTCTCATCCTACCTATCCCAACGCACCTTCAGTGTCACTTACAATTCTACTTCCTCCACTCCTCTTCCCTTCTCTGTCGGGGTCCCCCAAGGTTCTGTTCTTGGACCTCTTTTATTTTCAATCTACACCTCTTCCCTGGGTCAGCTGATAGCCTCTCATGGCTTTCAATATCATTTCTATGCTGATGACACACAAATCTATCTCTCCACCCCTCAACTCACTCCATCAGTCTCCTCACGCATCACTAACTTACTAACCGACATATCTGTATGGATGTCACACCACTTCCTCAAACTCAACTTGTCCAAAACCGAGCTTATAATATTTCCTCCCCCACGTGCCTCTTCCCCTGACTTCTCTGTGAAGAGCAATGACAAAACCATCCACCCGTCCCCACATGTCAGGGTGCTAGGTGTTATCCTAGATTCTGAACTCTCCTTTCAGCCCCACATCCAATCACTTTCCAAAGCTTGCCGCCTCAACCTCCGCAACATCTCTAAACTACGTCCCTTTCTAACCAGTGAAACTACAAAGCTCCTGATTCACTCCCTGGTTATCTCTCGCCTCGACTACTGCAACTCCCTCCTCATTGGCTTACCTTTAAATAGACTATCCCCCCTTCAGTCTATCATGAATGCTGCTGCCAGACTCATCCACCTTACAAACCGATCAGTGTCTGCTACCCCTCTCTGCCAATCCCTCCATTGGCTGCCACTCGCCCAACGAATTAAATTCAAAATACTAACAATAAGTTACAAAGCCATCCACAACTGTGCCCCCAGCTACATCACTAACCTAGTCTCAAAATACCAACCTAAACGCCATCTCCGTTCCTCCCAAGATCTCCTGCTCTCTAGCTCCCTCATCACCTCCTCCCATATCCGCCTCCAGGACTTCTCCCGAGCCTCGCCCATCCTCTGGAATTCCCTACCCCAATCTGTCAGACTGTCTCCAAATTTATCCACTTTTAGGCGATCCCTGAAGACTTTCCTCTTCAGAGAAGCCTATCCTGCCTCCATCTAACAACTGCATTATTTTCTCCATTAGCTCATCCCCCACAGCTATTACCCTTTTGTATAACTTGACCCTCCCTCCTATATTGTAAGCTCTAACGAGCAGGGCCCTCTGATTCCTCCTGTATTGAATTGTATTGTACTTGTACTGTCTGCCCTAATGTTGTTGTAAAGCGCTGCGTAAACTGTCGGCGCTATATAAATCCTGTATAATAATAATAATAATAATAATTTATCGCAAGTGTGGACCTGGGGGGGAGGGGAGTCAGTTGGAAAAAGTGGAATTCCCCTCCCTTGGTAAAAATTTCCCTTCATATCCTGTTTCATCTCCAGGGAGAAAGTAAAGGTTAATCTTCTCAAAGAGACGCAGAAAAAGAGAAAACAAAAAAAAAAATAAGGTGGTTTTAACTCTCTCTCTAAAACTAAAAAATATTTTTGCTTTACCTATGCTTTAAACTAAATCATGGGCACTTCATAACTGGCGTACCTGGTTGCAGAGCCTGATATTGTGAGGAAGGCCTCTCTTACACCTCTGGCTTGGGGCCCCCTGATAGTGTAGACAGGAGGCACAGAAGTACAGAGTAGCATGAGTGCCTATTAGTCTTGCTAGCAGTAGATGTCCACACTGGGCAGGAGAAGTCGTCAGATGGCTCTAGTAGGCAGGTGGGCAGCTGATACTGGTGACAGCAGGCAGAGTATCAGAGTCAGGCAGGCTGGGTCATACACAGACAGGATGGGTCGGGCACAGGCAGGAGTGTGGTCAGGAAACAAGCCAGGTTTGGAACCGATCAGTAAAGCAGGAGCCAATGGAGCAGACAAGAGCAGGAAGTCAGGGGACAAGCAGAGGTCAATGCAGGCGTGAGTTTAGAGAGTGGTCCAGACATGTTGGGTCAGTAACTGGAATCAGGATGCTAAATCACAGGGTCACAGGATACACTGGAGGCTGAAGACAAAACAGCACTGATCCTGAGTACTGGCCAAGTTCAAATATGCCATTTGGCTCCACCATCTGTCCTGGATGCACTTGAGCATTGGCCCACACAGAATGTGTGTATGCATTAGCCAATACCAAATTCTTGCAAGCATGAAAGGAAACATGTTTTAGTCTGTGCACAGAAGTACGACCAGTGGAAGCAATCTCATCTATTGGGAAGCCTTTCCTTACAGGCTACCAAAATCTTCATGGAAACACAGCATGCATCAGTGGGTACAGGGCCAAACAATGTCACCCTAGGAGAAGTAAAGAGCTAACCCTGTGTAAGCTCCAACACTATTTGACATTGTTTGAGCTTGCAAGGAGTTAGTGCTCTGAAGAAACC
Source organism: Aquarana catesbeiana (assembly GCF_042186555.1). NCBI lineage: Eukaryota > Metazoa > Chordata > Amphibia > Anura > Ranidae > Aquarana > Aquarana catesbeiana. The sequence continues at coordinate 36,579,889 of NC_133334.1, read as the reverse complement.
CGAAGAGGCGGAGAAGTATGGCTGATGGGAGTTTCATAAATAGCTGGTTCTTGTTACAAAAGAACCTGTCACTGTTCTCTGAATTAGATTGAGGATGAGCACAACACCTTCAAAATTGTACTCTTACATTTAAACGCATTTCCATGCCTTTGTGCAGTGCTTCTCAATAAGTGTGATGTGGCACCCTAGGGTGCTGTCTGGGTTTCACCAGGGTACAGCGAACACAAGACCCAGTTGGCCCTGGATCAGTATCATTAGTTGCCATGATGCGGGCAGGCTGGCTGGCTGGCAGCACCATAGCAACCAATCATCCTCTGTGGCCTGGATGCTTGGCATCATTTGTTACTATGGTGATAGCGTGCACCATAGCAACACAGAATTCCTTTTGAAGGCAGGCACCACGCAAGGGACCAGCATTCAGGAGAAGACAGAAGTCCATCTCCTTCAGGCCTCCTCCACCTTCTGTCTTCTGCTGTGCTGCTGAAGCCAAAGGGTCGGACTCTGAAGGAGGGACCTCTGCTACTCTGCTTAAGTGAGGCTCTGATATAATGGGGGGACCTCTGATGAGAAAGGAAGGGGGGTCCTCTGATGAGAAAGGAAGGGGGGTCTTCTGATGAGAAGTTCATTTTATCAAGGGGGCTGTGAGCAATGTTCCAGACTTAGGTTTATCATTGATAAATAACATTTGAGTCTCTCATTTTGGACCTGGGGTTCCTCGAGATTTTCAATACTTAAAAAGGTTGCTGCAACTGAAAAAATCTTGAGAAGCTCTGCCTAGTTCACCACTTTGCCCTAAATATGTGCAGATAATCTAAGATTATCTAAGGAAAAATGGTTATCACATGTGTACAGATATTTGATTATTTATGTTTTAGATATACTGTAAATACATGTAATAAATAAGAAATATTGCTTATTGACAACCTATCACGTACCTGGGTCCTAGAGCCCTTCGCCTGTTGTTGGTGCCCTGACAGATGCTGGGTCCTAGAGCCCTTATCCTGTTGTTGGTGACCTGACAGATGCTGGGTCCCAGAGCCCTTCTCCTGTTTTTGGTGCCCTGACAGATGCTGGGTCCTAGAGACCTTCTCCTGCTGTCAGCGCCCTGACACAACCAGTACTTTTTGTAGACAGAAGAAGGCAAAGTGGCAATGTTTGCAGATAGTACAGTATAGATCAATCAGATGTGCTAACTATATATAAATATATCCAGGGCTTTTTTCCTCAGAGAATAGGTGCAGGAACTGCCCCCTTCTGAGTCACTTCTTATCTCCGCCCCCTACCCATCTCTGAGCACCGTTCCTTGGTTTCATCCCCTATCCACCTCTCAGTACTGCCCCTTTTAGAGAGTACAGAGCCAAGAATAATTGTGTGGTGCTAAGTACTTTGTATAAAATTTGTTAATGATATCAAGAAAAGTAGTAAAATAGATTCCCCACAGCCAGCAGCAATACACCCCCTCAGCAACAATAGATTCACTCAGAGACAATAGACCCCCCTAGCAATAATGGACCCCCACAACAAAATACCACCCAGCAGCAACAACATATCTCCCAGCATCAATAGACTATCCAGCAGCCAGCAACAATAGACCCCCTCCATCAATAGTAAATCTCTTCCAGCAATAATTGACCCACCAGCAACAATAGACCGCCACTCAAAAATAGATCCGCTCCAGCAAAAATAGACCCTCCAGCCCACCCCAGCACCCCTTGCCATTTACATACATTCAGTGCTGGAGGTGCCGGAACTGTGTTCCCCCACGTTCCCACTGAAAAAATGCCCTGAATATATCTCAGTAAATAATAGCTGCTGGCACAAATATTTCTGGAAAAAACAATGTAAATAAACAAAAAAACATTGTTGTTGTTGTAACGTGTGACGTGATTGCGCATCAGGACGTGGTGGCCATTTTTTAGGTTGGAAACAGTGGTGATTTTAAAGAGTTGAATTGAAGAGAGTGCATTAATTTTTACCTAATAAATGAATTTATAAACTACTACACTATGAGATCCATCCTTCACCCTTTGCTATACTACTTGGGAGATCCTAGAGAAGCTCATCGGGAGATTGCAAATGTGCCTGTTAAGAGGAGTGTGGCAAATTATACTGCGCTTTTGACCTTCCTTTGTGGGGGTCCATATCTGTTGATAAAAAGAGTGTGATCAGGTAAGGGTGACGGCTTTCTCTTTCCTCTGAAGCACCCTACTCTGTGATTTTGTAATTATATCTTTTGAGTACCTTTGGAATAATTTTAGAAAGGACTTAATTTAGAAAGGACTTTATTGTTGGTCTTTTTACATCTAAAACTGGGTGGAATCCAAATATGTTTATGTTGCACTTATAGTTTAAATCAACCTTTTCAACACACGGGAACCCTTGAAATGGCGTTCTGGCCTCAGGGAACCCCTGCTAAAAATTACTTTATCTACAACTCATGATAAATTAATGTGATGGTCATAGGGAAGAATGCTCCTTATAACTATGGTCATTGGGAAGAATTACCTCCTTGTAGATAGCCAAAAAGATCATTGGTGTTAGTGTGAACTTATCTGAGAGGCAAAAACTGCTCATTGTTCAAGGAACTCCTACCAACCTCTGGAGGAACCCTATGGTTCCATGGAACCCTGGTTGAGAAACCCTGGTTTAAATGTTAGCAGATACAGATACTAAATTTTCTTCACCGTAGCTTGTAGGTGCCCAGCCTTTCATACCCTAGCAAACATCTCTATAACATTTTCATCTCTTGTGCACAATTTCTTGTTGTTTGGCCTTAAGCTGAATTAGAATACTTTGACAATGTGTAAGCAGGTTTACATGAAATGATTGTATTTCTTACAATCATGTGAAATAAAATTTTATTGCACAGTTATACGGTGAAAAATTCCAACATTAAGGTAAATAAGTGCATTAGTAAACTGCATTTATTTCTGAAAATTACTCAAATGTGGAATTAACCTAAAGAATTTTACCATTTGCAATGCTAATATCCAGACAGGTACACAGGCCAAGTCTGCTGAAAACAACGTATAAAAAATATATGACAGGACATTAAAAATGTACATAATGTTAACCATTTTACTGCATTTTAGATGGACATAATTTAAGCAAGTACCTTTAATAGACTGCTGTGGTAGCCTATGGCATGAAATAATATAAAGTGGATTTTAAAGAAAGCCTAATTTTTATTTCCTTATTCATGTGCGCTCCAATAAAAAAAGAAAGAGCAGAAAACTGACAAATCCTGTGGTAAGACATGTATACATATCCCGAAATACATGTTCTGTTAAATAAATTACGGCCTGAATTATACATGAATTATACACTATATGGTCTAAAGCATGTGGCTAATACTCCAAATTACTGAGCTCAGCTGTTTCCAGCAAAGGGCACTGTTAATATTACATCAACATTTAGGACAGTTGTGATTCCAACCCTACGCTACAGTTTAGTTGTGTTCCTGTACACAAAGCCAGCTCCATAAAGACATTGTTTGATGAGTTTAGTGTGAGAAACTCAGGTGGCCATGATCTCAACCCCACTGTACAGCTTTGGGATGAATGAAAAGGTCCATTGCAATACAGGTCTTCTCATCCAATATCATTATTTTAATCAATGAAAATAAGTGCCCAAAATTGTAGCCAAGGGTACCACATCCCAATCATATGGAAGAAAGTACACTATAATGTCAAAACTATTGGGACACCTGCCTTTACACACACATGAACTTTAATGGCATCTCAGTCTTAGTCCGTAGAGTTCAATGTTGCAATGGCCCACCCTTTGTAGCTATAACAGCTTCAACTCAAGGCTATCCACAAGGTTTAGGAGTGTGTCTATGGGAATGTTTGATCATTCTTCCAGAAGTGCCTTTGTGAGGTCAGGCACTGATGTGGATGAGAAGTCCTGGCTCGCAGTCTCCGTTCTAATTCATCCTAAAGATGTTCTATCTGGTTGAGGTCAGGACTCAGGCCAGTCAAGTTCCTCCACAAAACTCGCTCCTCCATGTCTTTATGGACCTTGCTTTGTGCACTTGTCTGGTGGAGGGGGGATTATGGTGTGGGGTTGTTTTTCAGTGATTGGGCTTGGCCCCTTAGTTCCAGTGAAGGGAACTCTTAAGGCATCAGCATAGCGAGACATTTTGGACAATTTCATGCTCCCAACTTTGTGGGAACAGTTTGGAGATGGCCTTTTCCTGTTCCAGCATGACTGTGCACCAGTGCACAAGGCAAGGTCCATAAAGACATGGATGAGCGAGTTTGGTGTAGAAGAACTTGACTGGCCTGCAACCCAATAGAACACCTTTGGGGTGAATTAGAATGGAGACTGCGAGCCAGGACTTCTTATCCAACATCAGTACCTGACCTCACAAGTGCACTTCTGGAAGAATGGTCAAACATTCCCATAGACACACTCCTAAACCTTGTGGACAGCCTTCCCAGAAGAGTTAACGCTGTTATAGCTGCAAAGGGTGGGTCAACTCAGCATTGAACCCTACAGACTAAGAATGGGATGACATTAAAATTCATGTGCGTGTAAAGGCAGGCGTCCCAATACTTTTGATAATATAGTGTATATTTAAATGAGGAAGTGGGCTTTCTCAGTACCCCCAAAAACGTCACAACACAAAAAACTATATTTTTTTTATTGCAAATACTGTATATAATTAAAAACATACAGACTATAAGCCTGATACAAGCTCCCATCCTTGGATTCTGTTCCCACATAACAATGTAGCGTATGAAATGACAGCAGGTAGACAATAAAGGTATTATTGGATATTGATAAATAATTATATGGATAAACCTACCAGAAAGATCAACTTTTCCAGAACTAACGGACGGACACGGATGGCAGGGACATCATAAAGCCAAGGATATTCAATGTTACCTTTATTTCTTGCACTGGTTTGGTGCATGTAATTGAAGATTTTGGAGTCATTATTCTTTGTTTTTGCTTTGTAGTTTTTAATCACTGCCATTACCACCCCCACGCCCGACGATAGGGGGATTGGGCCTTTGGGTGACATCCTTTGGGGAGTTTTACCATTTCCCAGCCTGGGGTAGGCATTCTGATCCATTCTTAAGACCAGCTGATCATTGATAATTTGTATAAATATTTTTTGTATACCATTCTGTTATACTTTGTATTATATTGTTGTTTTGTTTTTAGAAACTGTAAACCTCCACATCTCCTGATGAAGTGGCTGATGGCCTGCGAAATATGTAGAGATACACCAACACTGGACAATTTATTGATTTGAAAATCTATACCTCATGCATTGTCTACTAGCTGTTATTTCATATCTTACATTTTAATCCAAGAATCCAAGGATGGGAGCTTATATCAGGTTTATACAGTAGTCTATATTTTTTTAGTGATATATTTGTAAAATAATTATAGTTGTTTTATCAACTTTGTTAAATTTGTTGTGTTGTAAAGTTCTTGGGGGTACCGAGAAAGTCCACTCCCTTGTTTAAATATACTTTCCAACATCAGTACTTGATATCACAAATGGTGAATGAGCATAGACTCCCACAGACACACTACAAAAGTTTGTGGAAAACCATTCCAGAAGAGGGTAGGCTTTAAGCACTGCAAAGAAAGGGGCAGCTCTATATTGATGCCTATAGCTTTAAAACTGGATGTCCAAAAAGCGCATTTAGACAGTGCCAGGTCAAGCTCATCTAGAGCCCAGGGCAAACATGCCCAATTACGCCCCTCCCCCAAAGATGTATTAGCATTATGTGTCAGCATAATCCCCCCAAAAAAAGCATATGATGTCCCCCCCCAAAAAAATCTTATCTTCATGCTCACCCCCTCAGCATAAATTCCCCCTTCCCCCAGTACAAATTTGCCCCCTGTTGAAATCCCCCATCCCAAAACAAATCTTTGCCCCCCCCCCCCCATCATCCCCCTCCAAAACAAAAAAGTTCCCCTCTACCCCTTGAAATTTCCCCTTCCAGCATGAATCCCCCAACCCAATCCCCCATTCTAGCACACCCCCCCACATATTTCCCCCCAACAAATGCCCATCTGCTATGATATCCACAGCATAACAGAACTAAAAAAACCACTGGAAGGGTGGGTGGGGACTTTCCTTTTCATCTGCTGCACGTCACCAAAACATTGTGGCAAGCAATCCCCTCCTAAAGTCTCCATGACCCCACCTGCCAACCAGTTAAAGCCTGGTACACACTAATGCCCCGTACACACAGTCGGATTTTCCGATGGAAAATGTCCGATCGGAGCGTGTTGTCGGAAATTCCGACCGTGTGTGGGCTCCATCGGACATTTTCCATCGGATTTTCCGACACACAAAGTTGGACAGCAGGAGATAAAATTTTCGGACAACAAAATCCGTTGTCGGAAATTCCGATCGTGTGTACACAAATCCGACGGACAAAGTGCCACGCATGCTCAGAATAAATAAAGAGATGAAAGCTATTGGCCACTGCCCCGTTTATAGTCCCGACGTACGTGTTTTACGTCACCGCGTTTAGAACGATCAGATTTTCCGACAACTTTGTGCGACCGTGTGTAGACAAAACAAGTTTGAGCCAACATCCGTCGGAAAAAATCCTAGGATTTTGTTGTCGGAATGTCCGAACAAAGTCCGACCGTGTGTACGCCCTATAATAGTTTTTTTTTTTTAAACTGACAACTCCAGTCGGAGCAGCTGTACTAACAATCCAACGTTAGTACTGAGATCTCCCCCCTGAAGATAGCCCCCTGCCAGAACACTCTGATCAGAGCTCTCAGTCATTGGCTGAGAAAGCTGATCGGGAGGCGGTTGGCTGCTGGTTTTCCAGCATGCTCGACTAACAGAAGACAGCCAAATGGCCGGCTTCTGTCGGACCGGCTGACATATACACGGGCTGAATGTCGGACAGTTTCTATTGAACCGGCCGATGTCTCCCGACATTCAGCCCATGTGTATGGGGCTTAAGGCTTCTGAAACATACAAAATTTTGCCAGTTTTATCCCTTTTAATGGCTTTCTCTCTTTTTTACCCAGTCATGTCTGCCCTTCGCTTTTTTTTATTTTTTGCTTCGGGCCGTCTTTTACAGTTCCATCTCCTCACTATAAATATTGAGAAAGACCCCAGAAGTGTAGATGCTCAGCAGGGGACTTGGAAGTACAGTGGAGATCACTGTAGTAGGGGTGTAGTGTCTACCACAGTGATTTCCAGCTTCCACAGGGATCCTATCAGTGGCAGCTGGTGGTATATTTTTTTGAGGGGTCGCCAATCCATCGATCTGCCGCCACCCCCCCCCCCCCACGAGGTTGGTCTGTCTAGTCTCCTGCACTCCCCTCCCCCGGGCGGTAGGTCCTCCGGGCAGCGGGTGGCGAGTGGCGTCTCCTCCCTCCTCAGCTTTGCGGCGATGCTGCTTCCCCTGCGTCTCCTTCCTCTTCCTCCTAGGCGGCCAATAGGATTGCCTCTCCTTTCGGCCAATTGGGAAATGGGTCTCATGCTTCCTGATTGGCCAGGAGGAGAATCAGTGTGACAATAGCGAATATTCATTCGTTATTGTCACACAACTGGGTGGGCTCGGGGCACAGTGCTCCGCGCCCCGAGCCCACCCTTTTTGGAAGCCTGCTTTAAAACGTGCTTTAGAAAAAAACTCCCATTGGAATCCCTGCACCCGGCATGTAGATTGTAGGGCCGGCCGCATGGATTGGGGGGGGGGGGGGGCGGCGGCGTTCCTGTGCCAGTAATGGATGGGCCACCACTGGTTCCCATGGCATCTGCATACAAATATTGGCCCAAGTTGTAACAATGTAAAAATTGCCATATCTGTAATTCGGCTTTAAATAGGTTTAAGTGTTAGGATAAGGTTAAAAGTTAGGGGATTTGATTTTTTTTTTTTTTTAGGGTAAAGGTAAGGGGTTGAGGAGTTGAGGGATGAATAAATGTTAGAATAAGAATGAATAATTGATTTGAAGGCTAGTGGCCATGGAATGTGGTGGCATCATTTTATTTATGCTTATTAAATTGGGATAGATAGAAAAATAAAAGGGCATTCTTTTTCTCATGCTTCTTTTTATGTGTTTTTCATAAACCTGTTATACGAACGATTGAGTGCCTCGTAGGTGGACATGAGGAATCAGTATCTGGAATGCTGTGTAATTATTCACACACCTCTGCTCAGTGAGATCCATGCTTATTGTGTCTGTTGAATATCCACTTGAGAAATGGTCATTAGCAATAAATCTATACTACACCGCAAAACTCTGCTTACGCCACCAGAATGAAGAATGACAGGAACACACGTGAGCCGAGGAGACGGAGCTGCTGGGAAAAAGTCAGACAAGAGAAATGGGACTGCCGTTAATCTATTTCAGGTAGTGGGGAAGGATTGTATAGAGAGACAACATGCATCTTCCACAGAAATGTATTAGTGGATGCACTAATCATCCCATGCAACACCGCTAGCAACTATTTGTCTTGGGCTGTGTATATTTATTACAGAACATCCATAAAGCTGGTCATCAATATACAAAGACTATTAGCGTATACCGATCGCCCTGGGTCTATAATATGCTGCGGGAGCATAAATATCCTCTAAAAGTGCCCTTATGATTAATAATTATTTCCCAATCAATGGGAATGTTTCATGGTAACATAAGGAACCAGCAAAGTTCCACTGCCTTTATGTGGCATAGCAAGGATCCTATGAAGTAGGGAATATGTCAATGTACATTTTTATGCCCAAGGCTCATGATCATTACCATCCATAATGCACTTCAATTGCTGAGACCAGCAACTGATAATGGTCATTTACTCTTCATGATCTAACCACAAAAACTGTAGACAATTTTGTTCTTTTTTTCAGTTTTTAGTCCTTATCTACAGTTTTCAGCTTGGCAATATTTGGAGTTCAATTTTTAGGAACAGATTTGGCAAGAACTTCTGCCTGAACCTTCAGCTGCCGCAGTTGGAAGCAGGGGCAGACTGGGCCAGGGGGCACAGGCCACTCAGATGCCCCGTAAAAAGGTTGCACTGCTTCCCCCACAGACATACCTAAAGGCTTCCTGGTGATAAGGAGTAAATCCCTTCCGGTGTCCTACCAGTTGCACAATGAGGACAAGGACAGAGCACAGGCTGCCACCCCCGGCATGGATGGTGTACGCTCTGCCGAGCAGAGGCTTGCTCCAAGCCCACCGGAGGCTCTCTGCCCAGCCCTGACCTAGCTGCCCTGGCTCCCCCCTGCAGCTCCAAGCCGCTCCCTGCTGGGCAGTTTGGGAACCCGGAGTCAGTGCAGCAGGCCCTGTCCAGCCCGACTTGCCTGGTGAGAAGAGAGTGGAGCTTCAGCCTGGGATGGGTTCAGGTGGAGGCAGGGAAGAGGGAGAGTGGGAGGGGGGCTGAGTGGCTGCACCATGGGCTTCTGTTTTGTACTTGTCTCCTGGGTTAAAAATGTTGCCAGTCAGCCCCTGGTTGGAAGTCATTTATTTAGTGGGGATATTTATACCACCACTAAATGGCAGCTTCCAGCTGTCTGCTAGTTTGTTTCAAAAGCTTAAGGGAATCCCAGGAGTTGTCACTGACCCAATGTGGTCAATAACATCAGCCATCATGCCCAGATGGCCTGTTGACAAACAGCAGAGGAAAACTGTCTATGGTAGTCCGGTGGGGGAGGATTGTCGTAGTGTGGGTAAGTCCTGGATATATGAGGGCCCCTTTTATTTTAAAGGAGGCTTCCAGCTTCTGATAAGTCCCCCTCCACAGACCTCACATCCATCGGGCCAGGGATGTAGGGATGATGCCCTTGTCCCCAAAGATATAAAAACATGGTGCTATGCCATGAGGGTGTGGTGGAAAAAAATGGGCTTTAGTATGGTTCAGAAAGAGGGGTGCATGCTCACTGCCCCTCCCTTCCCTGGTTAGCCAGGCTATCTGCCTGGATAAGTGTCTAGTATGGATTTTGGAGGGGACTCTTTTTTTTTCTTTGCCTGGGGTCCCAACTATATCCGCATTAGACCCTTATCCATTGGGTAAGGGTCTTACATGGGTTTTAAAGGAGACCTCACTCTTTTTTTTATATTTAAAACATTTACACATTCTTACATTGTTTACAAAGACGCATACTGTGCCTTTAAGAAAAAAATGTATGGGGTCCCTTTCAAGATCTATACTAAGCCCTTAGCCTTTAAGGGCTGTGTGTATGCCAAAATGTATCCCCCCCCCCTCCTGGCCACATCCCTCCATCATTGGGAGGGTACCTTGCAGTTGAGATAACTCAACCCCCCCCCACAAGGTACCGTCCATGTTGACCGAGACCTGAGGTCTCTTCCCCACATCCCTGGCTTGGTGGATGCAGGAGTCTGTGGTGGAAGGCCTTATCAGAATTTGGAAGCCTTTAAAATAAAGGGGACCACAGATATCCAGCCCTCCTCCCTAGGTGAATATGTAAGAGGTACCCCTTGCTACTCATTTACAAGACAAAGTAAACCAGTAATAAAAACACTCACAACCAATAAAAAGTCCTTTATTTATAACAAAAAAAATAACAATGTTTCACAATGTATGTTACAATGTATGTATATATGCATTGGAGTAACACTTTAAAGCTGAACTTCTGGCACTCTTGCAAAAGTATTTGAATCTCCGCATTTAGGGCATACATCCCTGAACGCATAAGGCCGTGACATAAGTAACGCTCAGAACTGCATACAGCTATGGACAGCAGCAGCGTATTTTAGCCTGTCATTGATTTTAACAGGGCTGCTGTCAGTGGACTGTGCTCGGCATTTATGCCTTTTTGGGAGCCTTAAATATGTCTGCATGCTACGTGGAAAAAAAAAAAAGTCCCAAGTGCCTGAGCCCTTATTAAGTGCTGTAAATCTTGCATCGGGAGCTTTCTCACAGTAGGGGAGCAGAGTGATCACCCTAGTTTTCTGCTGCTCCTTCATTGCCCAAACAAAGGCTTTGTGCATTCTAGACCAGACTGCAGTGTCAAAAAGAGATGTCAAAAATTGGTCAGCACTTGGTTGTTCTGTCTAGCGGGGGTGCCTGGATTGAACAAATTCAAAGTCATACAAATTTTTATAGGTAACGCCGCGTACACACGACCGGTTTAGCCGTCGTAAAAAACTCTGACGGTTTCTCTGACGTAACTCCGAAGGAATTCCATTCAAGCGGTCTTGCCTACACGCAGTCAACCCAAAGTCTGACCAAAGTCTGACCGTCAAGAACGGGGTGACGTACAAAACTTACGACGGGACTAGAAAAAGGAAGTTCAATAGCCAGTAACCAATAGCTTCCGTCTCGTACTTGCTTCAGAGCATGCGTCTTTTTTGGTCCTTCGGACCAGCATACAGATGATCAGTTTTCCCAAAAGGAATTGGGTCCGTCGGAATGATTTAGAATATGTTCCATTTCTAGGTCCGTGAGATTTAAAAAAAAAAAAAAAGTCCGATGAGGCCTACACACGATCGGTATAGTCGATGAAAAGCTTCCGTCTGACTTTTTCGGTCGGACAGTCCGCTCGTGTGTACGCGGCATAAGAGAGTTCAAACATATGTATTTAAACTGTTTATTTATGTATGCCTGGATTGCAGCTTTAATGTTTTGTCTGCTGGAGATCTTTAAGAAATAACTCTAAAGAGAAAAATTCCTGGCTGCTGACCTGTACCGACTCACTCCCGATTCTTTTCATCCTCAACCCCCTTTGCGAGCGGTGTGGCCAGTGCACTCCAATTCAGTTCATCATATGTAGTGACACATTTCAATGCAACACTTAACTTTGCATTATCTCCAAAATAGATTAATCAAAGAACTTAAACGTTATTGCAAAGTGGGAAGAGGAACATTATGTAAAAAAAAAAAAAAAGACTGCAAGCGATTGCTGTCATTGTGCCTTGGCGTTCCACCCACTGTGTCGCTGATTGATAGTCATTGCAAGTTGTCAGAACTCTTAAGAAACCATTGAGTTTAAAAGACAGGCAAGGGAAAAAAAATAAAAAAAGACGGAGCATTGAATATGTTTTTATCTCTTCAAAGACAATTGACAGACAACTTTGATCTAGTCTGTATATAAGTGGAGCTTTGAAGCATTCTGATATCTCCCACTTAATTGGGTGCCGACGTTCATTACAATGCTCCAGCTACGTTGTTCGACTCCCCTTTCAGCTAATGTTGATTCTATCTGGATTTTGTAGCAGTGACTTTCCCAAAGGCGTTAAGACCTTTTCGGAAACGGGAGCCATTATTTTTTTGATTTCCAAACAGATTTCATTTGAACTTCTTTTTTTCCGGCTTCGGAAAATATGTTTTTTAAATGAGGTCTCACGCAAGTTGTCTTTCAATAGGAGACCGCCGTCGGCAAAGCAGAGGTATGACAAGTGTGGAGTTTGTAAAGCTCTTCAATAACTTTAGAAATTAAATGTTGAACTTTGCAGTGACAAACTTTTATTGTTACCAAATTTTTGTGGTCAGAAAAGATACGGACTTGGGTTGGTGGGTAGTCCCACCCCACAAGTCCAGTAAAGACCTGGACCTGGGGGGTGGGACTGTTAGTAATGAAGCTGTTATTGGCTTGTCCAAAAGTGCAAGTCGAAGCAGGGGTTTCTGCAGGTAAAGGAACCCTTTCCTAAGAGGAATGTAAGGTGCCATTTTGAAAATGCTTGTTGCCTGGATGCCATACTAATCTTTTGACTCAACAACATCCTGAGTCACTAAGCTAGGACAGTTATGGATTGGTGGGCAGTCCCACCCCACAGGTTCAGTAAAGACCTGGACCTGGAGATGTGATTGGCTTGTCCAAAAGTGCACAGGTGCAAGTCAAAGCAGGGATTCCTACAAGTAAAAGAACCCTTTATTGAAAGAAATGTAGGGTGCCATTTGAAAAATGCTTGTAGCCTGGATACCATACTAATCTTCTGACTTCAACATTCCGAGTCCCTAAGCCAGGACAGTTATGTGGATACAAAATTATTTTACATAGATTTATATTTACCTAGGTTAAAAAAGTCCATCAAAATCAGCCAATAGAAAAAATGTAATACATAAATAAATAGAAAACCTCCTTATACATAACCCTATACTCACAATTGAGTATAAGGCAAAACCCCCCCCCCCTATAAAACATGGTCGAGTTTTGCTGCAACAAATGCTGATCCTCTAAGGCAGGGGCCTCCAAACTTCCTAAACAAAGAGCCAGTTTACTGTCCTTCAGACTTAAGAAGGGCTTGGCTGTGGCCAGTGGGAGTAGAAAATGCCCCAGAGTCAGAGGGAATAAATATTGTCTCAGGCTTGGTGGAATAAAAAATGACATAGTGCCTGTGACCTTTAGGAGGAGGAATAGTGCCCTGTCATTGGTTTTAGTGGGGGGGGGGGAAGTGCCCCATCCTTGGTGTCAGTTGGAGGAATACTGCCCCACCATTTTTATCAGTGGGAAAAATTCTGCCCCATCGACTGTACCAATGGAAGAAAAAGTGCCTCATTAATGGTGTCAGGAATGTTTTTACATAGGTGAGGTTGAAAAAAGTCCATCAAGTCCAACCTATGTGTGTGATTATATGTCAGTATTACATTGTATATCCCTGTATGTTGTGGTCGTTCAGGTGCTTATCTAGTAGTTTTTTGAAACTATCGATGCCCCCCGCTGAGACCACTGCCTGTGGAAGGGAATTCCACATCCGTGAGTGGCCACGTTTCTTATTGAACTCCCGTCCGCAAAAAGTTTTATCCCTATTGTGTGTTCACCAGTACAGTATTTATGAATTGAAATCATATCCCCTCTCAAGCGTCTCTTCTCCAGAGAGAATAAGTTCAGGGCTCGCAACCTTTCTTCATAACTAAGATCCTCCAGACCCTTTATTAGCTTTGTTGCCCTTCTCTGTACTCGCTCCATTTCCAGTACATCCTTCCTGAGGACTGGTGCCCAGAACTGGATGGCATACTCTAGGTGAGGCTGGACCAGAGTCTTGTAGAGTGGGATAATTATCATTTTATCTCTGGAGTTAATCCCTTTCTTAATGCATGCCAATATTCTATTTGTTTTGTTAGCAACAGCTTGGCATTGCATGCCATTGCTGAGCCTATCATCTACTAGGACCCCCAGGTCCTTTTCCATCCTAGATTACCCCAGAGGTTCTCCCCCCAGTGTATAGATTGCATTCATATTTTTGCCACCCAAATGCATTATTTAACATTTTTCTACATTAAACCTCATTTGCCATGTAGTTGCCCACCCCATTAATTTGTTCAGATCTTCTTGCAAGGTTTCCACATCCTGCGGAGAAGTTATTGCCCTGCTTAGCTTAAATGCATTAAAAAAATAAATAAACCTTCTGAGTTTAGAACCACTTTAAACCACTTTAAACAATTACCTAAGTTGGATTAAGGCCTGGTTCAAACCAATGCATTTTTTGTGTTTTCAGTTTTGCAGAAACACACTACCGTTCATTTACCATGGTTTCCTAAGGATGTATTTCACATCTGTGCATTTTATGGAAAGGGTCAGGGACTTTTTTCTGGTTCTTGATTCCATAGATTTCAATGGATCAAAAACGTGTATTAAAAAACACAAAATGCACCTGGAATATGCAAACTGCCACCTGCATAGATGTGAACCAGGCCTGAACTAATTCTTGAGGGAGTCTATTCCACATTTTTACAACTCTTATGCCGCGTACACACGGTCTGACTTGCCAACGGGACATGCTCCGCCGGCATTTCCGACGGAAACATTTAGAGCATGTTCTCTATCTACGTCCATCGGAAATGCCGACAGAAGAAGTCCGATGTGGCATACACACGGTCAGATTATCCGACCAAAAGCTCCCATCGGACTTTTTCTGTCGGAAATTCCGACCGTGTGCACGCGGCATTACTGTGAAGAAGTCTTTCCATATGCAGAGATTATTACATTTTTCTTCTTCCAGATGCAAAGAGTGTCCCCTTGTCCTTTAGGGCACTTTCACACTGGGGCCTCGCTGCTTTTTGGCCACTAGCTGGGCACTTTTAACCCCCGCTAGTGGCCGAAGAAAGAGTTAAAATCGCCCGCGTTACAATGCTTCCGAAGCACTGCCCATGCATTCCAATGGGCAGGGGTGGTTTAGGAGCCCTGTATACATCTGTATACAGCGCTCTCAAACCACACCAAAGATGCTGCTTGCAGAACTTTCTGTAACATCTGGCTTTCACACTGTAGTGGCATGAGAAGCGTTTTTCAGGTGCTATTTTTAGCGCTAAAATTACTGAAAAACTCCTTCAGTGTGAAAGGGGTCTTAGGCTACTTTCACACTGGGACGCCTGGCTGTTAGCGCTAAAGCACCGCTCGTTTTTGCGGCACTTTAGCGCTTTTTTTCAGCAGCTAGCAGTGTGCTTTTTACCAAAAAAAAGGTAAAAAGTCCAGTTTTGCAGAGATTTCAATGCGCTTTTAAGGCACTTTGGAAGCGCTGCCCATTCATTGCAATGGGCAGGGCGTTTTAGGAGAGCTAAATACAGCGCTTCCAACCTGCCCCAAAGTTGCTGCTTGCAGGACTTTTCCTAACGTCCCACAAGTGCTCTGCCCCAGTGTGAAAAGTCACACTGGAATGAATGGGAGGCGGTTTTCAGGTGCTTTGCAGAGGCTATTTCTAGAGCTAAAGCACCTGAAAGCCGCCCCAGTGTGAAAGAACCCTTAACCACATGCCGACCAGCGCATGATGATGTACGTCGGCACAATGGCACGGCTGGGCAAATGGGTGTACAGGTACGTCCCCTTTAAATCGCAGCATTGTGGGCGCGCGCACCTGCCGCATGCTCCGTGATCGGAGGTCCCGCTGACTCTATGTCCGCCGAGGGCCCGCGATCGCGTCACAGAGCGGAAGAACGTGGAGATGCCTATGTAAACAAGGCATTTCCCCGTTCTATCTAGTGACATGACAGAGATCACTTCTCCCTGTCACCGGGAGCAGTGATCGCTGTCATGTCAGTGAAAGCCCATCCCCCCACAGTTAGAATCACTCCCTAGGACACACTTAACCCCTTGATTGCCCCCTAGTGTTTACCCCCTTCCCTGCCATTGTCATTTACACAGTAATCAGTGCATTTTTATAGCACTGATCGCTGTATAAATGACAATGGTCCCAAAATGGTGTCAAAAGTGTCCAATGTGTCCGCCATAATGTCGCAGTCACAATAAAAATCGCAGATCGCCGCCATTACTAATAAAAAAACAAATTAATAATAAAAATGCTATAAATCTATCCCCTATTTTGTAGATGCTATAACTTTTGCACAAACCAATCAATATACGCTTTTTGTGATTTTTTTAACCAAAAATATGTAGAAGAATACATATCGGCCTAAACTGAGGAAAAAAATAGTTTTTTATATATTTTTTGGGGGATATTTATTATAGCAAAAAGTAAAAAAATATTGATTTTTTTTCAAAATTGTCGCTCTTCTTTTGTTTATAGCGCAAAAAATAAAAACCGCAGAGCTGATCAAATACCACCAAAAGAAAGCTCTATTTATGGGGAAAAAAAAAGGACGTCAATTTTGTTTGGGTGCAACATCGCACGACCGTGCAATTGTCAGTTAAAGCGACGCAGTGCCAAATCGCAAAAAGTGCTCTGGTCAGGAAGGGAGTAAATCCTTCCGGGGCTGAAGTGGTTAAAGTAAATAACTTTTCACCAAGATTACTATATTAACCTATTTCCAAATTAAATGTTTCTGCTCTGCATGCCTGTTTCAGGTTAGTGACTCACAAACAACCAAAGCCAAGGGTGTCAACCTAACAGCCAGGCAACTAGAATTTTTATAAGAAGGTCAGCAATTTTAGCCTTCATATTGGGAGGGAAAGGTCATTTATCATTTTTTTTTTAGATTGTCTGATTGTGCTCCATAATTGTGATCATAATTGTTTCAAAGAAATCCTCGTTTAATTGATTTTTCGAAGAAGCTGAAACAGAAAAATAAAAAGATAATTTAATATACAATACCATATATACATTTCAACCTCATAATAAACTGAATCAGACTTTTTTTTTTGCTCTCTGTGTAATCACATCTATTTTTATTTTAAGTAGATTGCTTGAAAGTGACAAGCTAATTTTCACAAATGTTTCTATTTTTCCTGTTACTTTGGATAGATTTCCTCTCACTTTCTGCTGTGCATCCAAGACCAATCTCCCCAGATGGACAGCCAGTAAAAATAAAAAAAAATAAAAAAGCTAAACAAAGAAAAAAATATTTTGTCTGTGGATACACTTTAAATCAGCATTTTTTTGTGTACCTGAATTTGACACGCTCAGCTTCTTGTAATTTCCTGCACAATGGAACTCAGACTGGGAGATGGAGATTGCACCAAAAGCCAATTTGGCTCTGCTGTTTGCATATGGGCTGACAGTAAACACGCCGACAGGGGGAGAAAGCAGAGTGTGCAATAGAATGGCTCACTATTTGTCTGTTGCTGTTCCTTCATTTTACAATGGCCAGGGTGGTGAGTGAAGGTCAAGGATCCGTTTGTTCTCTTTGGAAGGGGTGCCCGGGTCACAAAACTGGCTGCACAGAATTACAGTGCCTTAAAAAATTTCATACCCCTTGAAATTTTCCTCATTTTCTCATGTTACAATCAAAAACGTAAATTTATTTTATTGGGATTTTATGTGATAGACCAACACAAAGTGGCACATAATTGTGAAGTGGAAGGAAAATGATAAATGGTTTTCAAATTTTTTTATGAATAAATATCTAAAAAGTGTGGTGTGCATTTGTATTCAGCCCCCTTTACTCTGATACCCCTAACTAAAATCTAGTGGAACCAATTGTGGTCAGAAGTCACCTAATTAGTAGAGTGCACCTCTGTAATTTAATCTGTATAACAGATATAAATAGATGTTCAAGAGTGTGCCACAAGGTTGGAAAAATAAGATATAGTATTGTTAATAGGTACCATCATCCTTAACATGAATAGAGCAAAATGGGGTTGAAAGAGAAAAGGAAGCAAGGACCTCTCCAATTAGGTCCTACCTCTTTCAGAAAAATTAGGACTATTGCGGTACCAAAGGGATGTAAACAAACTTTTGTAAAAATGTTTAATTTATTTAAAGATAACATTAAAAAGTCCTATACAGGACACATAATATACACCATCACAAGTTAACATAAACAAAAGGTAATTGTTACAGCAATGTTGACACTCAATTAGTAAGGAAAATGCCCACACAGATGCATGGACGCAGGTTATATAATACTTGCAGACGTGACCTCTACAGTTTCGCGGTCACAGCCGCTTCTTCAGGAGGCGTCTAATACTACATATTCTACAAGATGAAAAAAGTACAGTGTCAACATTACAAACGGAAAAATACAAGTAACATAGGAAGCACAGAGTTGATATTGGAGAGGATAATTCAAGTTTTAGAAGTTGCACTCACCAACCTATAACCACAAGGGTTTGGAGCGATGCTGTGAGACGCCCTCAAAAGGCGTTCCCCCGGGGGCGAGCCAGGGAGGCAATTTAAGGTGATACTATTGTAAAAAAATATAATACATAAAGATTTATAATTTGTAAACAGCGTGTTCTACTCAAACATAAGAACCACCCGGGTGTGTCAAGTCAAAAGACGAGGAGAGGTGGATAGGGAGAGAAAAGAAGGGAAGAACAGAGAGCAAGAATGGGGATGATAGTGGAGGAGAAAAAGGAGAACAGGAGGGGAGAAGGGAAAAAGGTGGGGAAAACAGAAAAGAGAGGAAAGAAAGGGGGGGGGGGAGGGAAAAAAGAGGGGGGAGGGGGGGGGAAGGAAAGGAGAAGAAGGAATGGGGAGGGGGGGGGGGAAGAGGGGGCATCATGAAGGCCAAGCAACACAGCAGACAGGTCAGGGATAAAGTTGTGGAGAAGTTTTAAAGCAGGGTTAGGTTATAAAAAAAATATTCCAAGTTTTGAATATCTCACAGAGCACTGTTCAATCCATCATCCAAAAATGGAAAGAGTATGGCACAACTGCAAACCTACCAAGACATGGCCGTCCACCTAAACTGACAGGCAGGGCAAGGAGAGCATTCATCAGAGAAGCAGCCAAGAGGCCCATGGTAACTCTGGAGGAGCTGCAGAGATCCACAGCTCAGGTGGGAGAATCTGTCCACAGGACAACTATTAGTCGTGCACTCCACAAATCGGGTCTTTATGGAAGAGTGGCAAGAAGAAAGACATTGTTGCTAGAAAGCCATAAGAAGTCCTGTTTGCAGTTTGCGAGAAGCCATGTGGGGGTCACAGAAAACATGTGGAAGAAGGTTCTCTGGTCAGATGAGACCAAAATTTAACTTTTTTGCCTAAAAGCAGAACGCAATGTGTGGTGGAAAACTAACACTGCACATCACCCTGAACACACCATCCCCACTGTGAAACATGGTGGTGGCAGCATCATGTTGTGAGGATTCTTTTCTTCAGCAGGGACAGGGAAGCTGGTCAGAGTTGATGGGAAGATGGATGGAGCCAAATACAGGGCAATCTTAGAAGAAAACCCTTTAGAATCTGCAAAAGACTTGAGACTGGGGCGGAGGTTCACCTTCCAGCAGGGCAACAACCCTAAAAATACAGCCAGAGCTACAAGGGAATGGTTTAGGTCAATGCATATTCATGTGTTAGAATGGCCCAGTCAAAGTCCAGACCTAAATCCAATTGAGAATCTGTGGCAAGACTTAAAATATGCAGCAATGGGCAGCAATTTCACTCTGTAGATGTGTAAAGCTGGTAGAGACATCCCCAAAAAGACTTGCAGCTGTAATTGCAGAAAAAGGTGGTTCTACAAAGTATTCACTTAGGGGGGCTGAATACAAATGCGTTTCTTCCTTGACATTGTCCCTTTGGATGAAACGCGTCAGTAAAGGATACTCGGCACTGATGTCTTGCTGCTGTACGATTCCGGCCACCAGCAGCTACCCATGTGAGTCTTTGATTACTTACATTTATGCTTTTATGTGGCTTTTACTTTTATAATAAACATACTACACTATAAGATTCCTTCTGGGCTTTGGGTGAGCTTATTTATCCTCAGCTTGATTCTGACTACCACCACCGCTTGCAGGATATGTCCACTGCGTTATCTCCAGAGGGATCTAAATATATGTACAAGGCTTCCAAGCTGATGTAACCGCAGCCATTGAGTCCGGTGAGTTTGCATTTTGACTTGAGGGTGGGAAGTTTACTCGTTTGGACACTACTGCTGCTATCTCTCACTGGAACGGTGGCCATTGTTATAGACTTTTTTATATCCATTTTCAATCATTTATTTCATTTTCCTTTTTTGTCATAATTGTTGGAATACTCCCTAAAGCCAAGAGACTTCTTTATGAACGCAGATTCCTTATAGGTTCTTATGTATCATTCATGTTTTAGGAGCTGCAGTTTTTTCTTACCAAAGATTTAATAATTATAATCATGATAGTGATGGGAAAAAAATATGAGTTATAATTTTAATAATGATAACAATAATAATAATAATAATAATAATACCAATCATTATGCCATTTAGTAACTACAATAGACTAATATCTTTTTACAAGGTAGCAGAGGACGGGATTATCTTTGTAATACGTTACCAGCCTACAAGGTTACCAGAATGTATTTGAGACACATGGTAATGTATAATAATGAAGATAATGACTGAACACAATCCGTTTGTCATGTATTCAAGCTGCCTCCCTGGTTTACAAATCACCCAGAAGCGGGACAATAATTTATAGATTTTATAGACTCATTTATTAGAAGTAATTTAATTAAAGTCTCAGTTTTGCTCAGCAGCCTTATTATACCAGTGAGTGCCTGCGATAGATTGACCTTATGTTTTTTTTTTTTAAAACAACCACTACAGCTATGTACCTAAAGAGGAGCTCCAGGCCCCCCCCCCAAAAAAAATGAAAGTGAGCAGCTACAAATACTGTAGCTGCTGACTTTTAATATTAGGACACTTACCTGTCCATTGGGATCCAGCGATGTCCTCACCCGTACCGATTCTTCAATCGGCTTCGGGTGCAGGCTCCGGCATCTCTAGTAAGGGAAACAGGAAGTGAAGCTTTGCGGCTTCACAGCCTATTTCCTACTGAGCATACGCCAGTCGCACTGCACCTTGTGAATGGTCCCGTAGTCTTCTGGGACCTGTAATGTGTTGCAAATGACTGCGGGGGGGAAAGGGGGGGGTCTTCCGGCTTAAATTGCCTCGGCGATCTGAGCCGGAAGTGGGAGCGGGTACCTGGCAAAGCCAGGTACCCGCTCTCCCCTCCTCCCCAAAAAGTGCCAAATGTGGCAGTGGAGGGTGCAAACAAGCGGAGCTTCCCCTTTTGGGTGGAGCTCCGCTTTAAAGTGTATCTTAATCTATGGAACAAAAATGTTGTTATATGTTGCAGCTTAGCTTTAGATCGGTTAATTTAATTATTTTTTCAGGCTTTAATTCCTTTTTTATCTTGTTCTATTGTGATAATGCTGTCTCATTGTACTATGTCTTGGTATTTCAGTGCACCACTGGAAGCTAGGGACGCAATCAATTTTTGGCATGATCACAAAAAATACAGAATTTGCGTTTACTGGAGAGATGTAATAATTTTTGTTTTTTTGCCTTGAAAAACACGGGTGTACGTTTTTCTTTAAAGTGTATGTAACACCCCCCCCCCAAAAAGAGAGAAAAAATAATTTTTTCCTTTTTGTTAGCCTATCATTGATTTTGTTTTTGTTTTTTCAGGCTTGCATTTATTTACTGTTGTTGTAACTGGATATACCTCCAGCACAGGTGCACTTCCTGACACGGGTTGTCAACATTAACTTAGTAAGACTCTGTGCATGAGAATGTTGCCACCCTAAGCTGAGCTTTGCCCACACCACTTGAACTATTTAAAGCAATGCCTGCCTCCAATTAGAGTGACTGGATTGGGGCTGGGATGGTTGCTTGTATAGTAACCCTGCTGGTATGATGGGGGTCTAGAGGTATCCTCCAGTGAGCAGAAACCGGAACACCAGGACATAGGAGTAATTCCCTAATGGAATAACCTGAGGGGCCCAATAACTCCTGCTTGGACTGTGTTACCATGTGTGGTCAGTTGCTGGGAAAACAGAGGGCCCACAGTGTTAAGCACTCACCCTAGGAGCTGGAGCACTATGGGTTTGGGACTTCACTGTGTGAAAGTGCACTAGGGCAGCACTCCTAAGCTTTTTTTTTTGCACCAGACCTCATATGCTAGGTCTTTTGACCGAGACCAGGACAATTTTTGTTACCAGAATGCAAGGCCTAGCCAATGTACCACCACTAGCACTTTTTAAGTTTTGTATATTTATTTGCTCTCCATATATGTCACCCTGCATTTATTTATTTTCCTTTTTCACTCAAGATATGGGGTGTGGGTTTTTCAGCCTACCCTGAAGTCTAGGGGGAGGATGTGTGGCCATCAGATTCCTTCATTCCTTCCTTGCCTTGGGGTGGGGCGGAGGTCTCTCTTGAGGTGAACCCCTCACCTAATACTCGTTAGTCAGCTTTGGCTGAGCATGAGGAGCTGATCAGCTGGGCCTCATGGCTAGGCGGAACTTGCTGTGCCTTAAGCTGGCCATAGATGGGTCAACTTTTTTTTATTTTCAACCTGCGAGTTGAACTAAAAAAAAACTGATGTGATCCCCCCATCCACTCATTTCAGGTGGATAGGGGAATCCTCCAGCTGTGTCATTGTTTTCTGACAACAGGGAGACTTTCCCACTGTCAGGATACACAGATCAATTCTTGAAAAAAGAAGAATAGCTGCACATCCGAAGGTTCCAAACAAAGTGCCTTTATTAAAAATCACCAGGATACACCAAGGACACCAGATATTTATAGACACTTATAATCATGTAGACGCGTTTCACACATCCAACCTGTGCTTAATCATTACCTTACATTATAGGTAATGATTAAGCACAGTTTGGATGTGTGAAACACGTTTACGTGGCTAAATATCTGGTGTCCTTGGTGTATCCTGGTGATTTATACGTTTAAAATATTTTATTGAAAATATTTCAGACATGACAGTAATAATTGTACATAACAGTGTATGTTTTGTCATGTAACCAAAAGTTCCAGTACATAACTTATAAGGCAACAATGAAGGGTAAGTGCAGCGCAATAGGTAAACTTGAATAATCAAAGGATAGATGGATAGATTTCACAAATGTCCATCAGGATAAATCCGTATTAAGTAAACTTCAAACGACATGAACCAGTCTTATATAACATCTTCTCCCAAAAACTCAAAATGCGCTTACCAGATTTAGTGGACCTCTGCGAAGCATGGGTCAAACTCACATGTATCCCCACGGGGATGATGGTAATTGCTGGTGGTGTCTCTGGAAGGTATCACTGATGCCTACAGGTCCGGTCATCGAGGGGAATAAACCAGCCATCCAGCCCGATGTGTGAAGATGCAAGAAAGACCACTCCACAGTGTAAATAAAAAATATAAGGGATACCATCTAAGAGCAATCCGTTTGCTTTATTGCTGACGAAGTAGGATGTAACGCCGCGTACGGGGGGGAGGAGCTTCATTACGGACGTCACCCGCTGCCACATTGTGTGTGTCGGTACTACACTGTGTTGTAGTCCGATCAATTTTTATATTACGTTCATGAGCGCTTGTTTTTTATTGTCAATCAAGTGAATTTTTCAATAAAGCAAACGGATTACTCTTAGATGGTATCCCTTATATTTTTTATTGACACTGTGGAGCGGTCTTTCTTGCAAAAAAACAAAAAAAACAGAAAA
The DNA here is from genome assembly GCF_042186555.1 of Aquarana catesbeiana. Lineage (NCBI taxonomy): Eukaryota > Metazoa > Chordata > Amphibia > Anura > Ranidae > Aquarana > Aquarana catesbeiana. Next base: position 36,556,174 of record NC_133334.1, on the reverse strand, counting down.
AAAAAAAAAAAATACTGAAATGTCTGCTTTGCCTTTGGCTACAATCTAGTGTAGTATCTGTTCCTATCAGTGTCCAGTAGGGGCGCTCCACCATTATGCTGGCCTTTTAGCGGGAATGCCTGACTGTATAGTATCCTTGCCAGTATGTCCTGAGGGACCTTCCTCATGGAAATAAATCCGAACTGAGCACCCACTGGGTAAGTTGAGGGTTAGTAGTACTTCCCTAGTGTGAAGGGACCCGAGGGGCCCAGTGCTTCCTGATATGGCAATGTTACCCAATCTTCCTGAGGGCTGGGAAGGTAGAGAGCCAGCATGGTCAAGTGCCCCCTTAGGGCTCTTTCACACGGGGCGGATCAGTGATGATCAGCCGATCCCCGCTGAGCAGAAAGATGACAGGTCCATCGCTGCACGCTGTGCAGCTACGGACCTGTCAGAGCGCCGCTCTCCCCTATGGGGGATCGGATGATGACGGACCGTAGTGTCCGTCGTCACCCGATCCGATCCGAAAACGGATGGAAAAGTAGGTTTTTCCTCCGTTACACTTTTCGGATCGGAGCGGCGTCGGATGTCAGCGGACATGTCACCGCTGACATCCGACGCTCCATAGGGATACATGTATGTCCGTTTTTCATCCGAAAACGGAAGGATGAAAAACGGACATACGGATCCCCCGTGTGAAAGAGCCCTAGGAGTGTGGACCCTGGGATGCTCACTATGGTTTTAGGACACCACTGTGGGAATGAGCACTAGGTCGACGTGACACCACCTGCTTTTTTGCTGCACCTTCTCTCATGAGTTAGGCCTTTTGGTTGACACTGGGGACATTTTTGTTACAAGGCCACAAGAATTAGCCATTGTATACCACTTTGGCACTATTTATTTTTACTGTCACTTTTACTCTCACTTTTTATTTGTACTCAGTGTGTGACACTGCACTTCTTTATGTGTGTTTTTCACTCCACAGGATGGTAGTGTCTGGGTCTTTTGGTCTACTCTGAAGTCTAGGCGGAGGATGTGTGACTATCAGGTTCCTTTCTTCCCTGGCTTAGGACTCTCTCTTCAGAGGAGACCTCACCCAATACACAGTGGTTTGCTTCGGACAGCTACGAGGAGAGAGGTCCAGCAGGCCTTTTGGCTAGGTGGACCAGAGTGTCCTTCCCCTTGTCAGGAGTCTTGCACCTCAGGAGGTCAGGGCAGGGATTTCTCTTTTGGAGGAGACCGGTGACATATCCTATGCACTTTTTTGAGTGCGTTTCACATGCACTTTTTCTTTCACATGGTGTTTAGTTTTTTTTGCGCACCCATTGCGATTTTGAAAAAAAAAAAAAGAGAGTGGACTAGCTGAAAATTGTCCCCCCTTTTCTTTATAACAGTGCCCTATTCCCTCTATTTTTGGTTAGAGGGTGTACATATACTTTACAATAGATCTAAAAACCAATCACCTAAACCTCATAAAAGCTTTAACATTTAAAAAAATGTTCAGCTTATCAAACTTATACTTTGTTACAAGGTGGGCACTACAAGGGGTCATGGGGGCCCTTTGCAAAGACATTGTCAGTTTGCCTTGTTAACATAGTCATGTTAACTATTTTGTAATAGTCAGTTGCATGCCATTGGAAAAACGTGGAAATTGCCCCGTTGGAGATTCTGTACTTGCGTCCATTGTATTTTGGAGGTGTCAAATTTAAGAACGACTCTTGTCTTGTTACTTTAACCACTTGTGGTTTTACCCCCCTTCCTGACCAGGCCAGGCACTGTGTCACTTTAAAGCCAATTTTACACTGAGGCAGTTTTCAGGTATTCAGGAAATAGCTTCTAAAAAGCACCTAAAAACTGCCTCCCATTCTGTGCAATGAGCACTGGGGCAGTGCGATTTCAGGACCTTAGGAAAAGTCCTGCAAGCAGCATCTTTGGCTATAAATAGCGCTCCAAAAATGCCCCTGCCCATTGAAATGAATGGGAAGCGCTTTGAAAAGCGCCAAAAAATGGGACTCCTTTCCTTTTCCAAGGTGACCTTAAAAAAATCCACCCCACTAGCGCCTGAGAAGCGCAGCAAAAACGCAGCTAAAGCACCACAGAAACAACCGGCGCTTTAGCGCTGTTTTAGCGGTGCTGCAGTGTGAAAGGGATCTGACTGAGAATTACATTATCGTGTAACACTGTACCGAAATAAAATTTGTCCTTTTTTTCCCACAAATAGAGCTTTCTTTTGGTGGTACTTGATCACCTGTTTTTTTATTTTTTGCGCTATAAACAAAAAAGTCCCACAATTATGAAAAAAAAAACATTATTTTTTACTTTCTACTATAAAACATTCAATAAAATAAAAAAAAAAAATCGAATTTCTTCATGAATGTAGGCCAATATATATTCTGCTACATATTTTTGGTTAAAAAAATCCCAATAAGCGTATATTGATTGGTTTGCTCAAAAGTTATAGCGTCTACAATCTATGAGATATTTTTATTTTTTATTTTTTTTACTAGTAATGGTGACGATCGGCGACTTATAACGGGACTGCGATATTGCGGTGGACAAATCGGACAGTAACTGACACTTTTTGGGGACCAGTGACACTAATACAGTGATCAGTGCTAAAAAAATATGCACTTTCACTGTACTAACGACACTGGCTGGCAAGGGGTTAACATCAGGGGTAATCAAAGGGTAAACTGTGTGCCTAGGTTGTGCTTACTCACTGTAGGGGAGCTGCTTTGACTATGGGAAGGCAAATATCTGTGTTCCTTTCTCAAGTGGTGAAAGTGGACCTTCAATCATTTTTTCATCTTTCCATCTATTAAATCTTCTGCCCTTGTTGTTGTTTTAACTTTGGATAGTAAAACATTTTTTTCTGCCAGTAAATACCTTATACAGCCCACTTCCTGTTTCTTATCCGGTCATTAGCCTAGGCTTATGACGTCATCCACAGCTCCCTCTCTCTCACTCTCGTGAGAGTTTGCCAGGACGGGAGAAGGGGTGAGTCATAAGAGGGCCAATGAGAGCTGCAGAGCTGGAGGTGTGCCTCTGTGTGTCTGTGTAAATCCAGGAAGTGAACAGGCAGCTGCTTCAGCTGCCCACAGTTAAAATGGCTGCAGACAGACTCAGTGGAGGGAGATTTCTGCAGCATATATGGCAAGTACAGAATCAGAGTATATATAAAATAATATGCAAAGTGTTGATGTTACAAATGATGTGAGCAGACTGAAGTTCCTCTTTAAAAAAACTGTGAGGTTAGGCAGTGGAAGAGTTAGGTGGGACAATCATAGTTGTAATTTGGTACTTTGGTACCTGAAAAGGGACGTCATTTCTACCAACTGCCTCACCAACATGTTTTAAAGGAAGTTAAAGTTGTTTTATTTATTTATTTATTTTTTTTTAAGATCTTCCCTTTTAAGTTTTTAAAATGGTGGTAGGTTTTGTCAAAGTTTAGATTTTTAACTTAACCTCTCATAATTTTGGATAGCTGGGATAGCCTGGAAAACTTGTTAAAAAAAATAATGGAGCTCCCCCTGCTGGATGAAAATATAAACATGAAGTGTTACATATATACTGTGTGTAAACATATATTTTTATATATATATATATATATATATATATATATATATATATATATAGATAGATAGATAGATAGATATATCTATATCTATATAGATATAGATACATCTATATCTATATAGATATATCTATATCTATCTATCTGTCTGTCTATCTATCTATCTAGATATATATATCTACTGTATTACTGTTTTTTGGTAGGTCTCGGTTTTTGGGAGTTTTTGTTTAGATTTAAAATGTTTATAATGATTTTAACCTCTTATAATGCCTTTTTAAGCCTAAATAGTCTGATTTTAATTACCGTAGTTAACATATAGCTTCACAGCTAATAGTGTTCCAAGCTATGAGACTATACAGTATATGGAGCTATTTCATACTTAATTTTGAGTTATGTTTATAGCTGATTTACTGATCCACTTATATTATGTAGGTTGACTATATAATTATAAATTAGCTTTACTATCCATCAAGCACACAAATTGTCATTCTTAATGATTAGGAACAAGCAAAGCATAATTTCTAAATCGAATCATTATTAATCAATCATAATATTCACAACTTCTAACATCTGATAGATACTGTATAGTATATATATATATATATATATATATATATATATATATATATAATGTATATATTTGGGTTTGTTTTCCATTTTTTGTTTTTTGTCCTCACTTTGGGAATGACAGACTAATTAATTACACATTATTTAATATTACATCGCAAAGCTTATTGTCGGTGACCTGACTCTCAAGGTCAATCATTGCTTTATATCGAAGGACAGAAGGCAGGACAGCTTATAAGTTCAATGTCATATTATAATTGTCAATTACCTGATGATGCTGTAGCTGAATTCAAATATGCAGTAAGCATGGCTGGCAGCATTCAGCACAAGGTGTCACTTTAAATGAAAACCTATTAACTTAGAGAGTAACAAATGGGGGTTTGGATACCTCTAAGCAAGGTGATTAGGGAGAGGGCTGAACTCAACACAATAGAAAGTGCATCGCCTGCACATAATCAGGCACATTAATGTCAGTGATCTATAGTGTTTATGCTGTTAAATAGTCCCTAGCACTTACTTAGGGGAATATATGTGTATTATACAGAAATCTCATCCCATTACTCTGAATTGTGCAATGTACAATAGGATGCAAACAATAGGAAAATGATATGTATTAATTATAATAACAATGCAGGTGTTAAATGGGAAGTGTGGGGTAATGCGCCATGCCCTGCACGTAGAGTATATTGTATATTATTATTATTTTTGTTATTATTATTATTATTAATATTATTATATAACATTCTATTACCACACTAACTATTCAAATATAGAAACAGTAATCAGTAATTAAAATGGTATAATAATAATAATAATAATAATAATAATAATAATAAAAAGTCATAATTTCCACAATATTGTTATTATTATTATTAAATATATACAGTATAAATAACATTCCACCTCCACATATTCAAATATAAGAACCATAATTACAATTGTATAAAATAATGATAATAATATTAATAATTCTTCTTCTTATCATTATTATTACAGGTACTCCTCACTTAACAACCAGGTTCCGTTCCAACGACCAGGTCGTTAAACGAATTGGTCGTTAAACAAGGAGCCACAAGTAATCAATATTTTAAGCATTCTTAACTACTGTACTGTACTGTATTGTAAAAAAAAAAGGTCTAAACACAAAACTCCAGCTCCATAACGTTGTTTTAATTTGCATAAGTACAGAACACAGATGAAAATTCTGTACTGTACTGTATAATACAATGATGCATAGAATGTCATTCGGGTAGGGAGAGCTGGTCGTAAGTCCGAGAGGTAGTTAAACAGGTAAGTTGTTAAATGAGGAGTATTTGCATTAATAGTGTAATGCCCCGTACACACGGTCGGATTTTCCGATGTAAAATGTGTGATAGGACCTTGTTGTCGGAAATTCCGACCGTGTGTGGGCCCCATCACACATTTTCCATCGGATTTTCCGACACACAAAGTTTGAGAGCAGGCTATAAAATTTTCCGACAACAAAATCCGTTGTCGGAATTTCCGATCGTGTGTACACAAATCAGACGGACAAAGTGCCACGCATGCTCAGAATAAATAAAGAGATAAAAAGCTATTGGCCACTGCCCCGTTTATAGTCCCGACGTACGTGTTTTACTTCACCGCGTTCAGAACGATTGGATTTTCCGACAACTTTGTGTGACCGTGTGTATGCAAGACAAGTTTGAGCCCACATCCGTCGGAAAAAATCCTAGGATTTTGTTGTCGGAATGTCCGATCAACGTCCGACCGTGTGTACGGGGCATAATAGTGATAATTACAGTATATCCATAATGTTAGCATCAAGAGAAAGTAGCAATGTTTTCCACAACAACCACTGAAATATCTGTTTACCTTTTCCCAGAAATGTACTTGCTTTAGACAGCACAACTCCTTTTACAGGATTTGCTGTACGTTCTTGATTTATCCCATGTGAATGAGTCTATTTGAATTATTATTATTATCAAAAGACCAGGAAGGGTGGTTCATGAAGAAAACTTAAAACCTAATAAGCATTAAACTCAGCTACACTCCATTAAAATAAAATAAAATAAGAAAGTGTAATGCTGAATGTGCCAAAAATTGGAACACCGATGTATGGTGAACCAAGGTGAAAAGTAAATGAAAATACTGTAACACAAGGTGATAATGCTCATAACCTCTTAGGGGGTAAGGAACACAATACAAAAATAGTGTATAATACCTAAAACATAATAAAGCCCACACACTGAATAAAAGGAAATGCAAATAAACTTCATAAAAAGTATGACTTGACTTTTCACACCAAGCTGATACTTTAAAAACAAAATTTGTTGAAAAGGGCTATAAACCCGGTGATTTAGGCAGAGACATTGTTAGAGCCATACAAAAGCATAGGAGCTCATTGCTGATTGATAATTCTAAATCTATTTATCTATTTTTCTATCTTTCTCAATGCAGCATAAGCAAATAAAGAGGATCATTAAAAAACATTGGGGGGTTTTACTGGGACCAGTTCTCCCAGAATGAGCAGGGGTTATATTCAGAGGGGCTAGGTCCTTACAAGGTGACGTTGCCCCTAATATAATCGATCCACCCAAGGGGGCTGTTTCTTTTTTCCAACAATGCAAGGGTTATTACCCCTGCCATCGCTGAAATGTATGCCTTCATAACTCATGCGGCAGACACAAAACTAACACTTTTGAGTCTACAGCCACCTCTCGTAGTTAGAAAATGAAGCACTTCACCACTTGTGCTACAAGATACATAGTTTATCTTATCACCTGCCCTTGTGGCAAACAATATGTGGGGCGCACCATTAGGGCCTTCTCTGTGAGAGTCAACAAACATTTGGCCAGTATTAAAAATGGCCACACCAATCACCGTATGCCTCATCTTTATTTACAACACCATGATTAAAACCCCACCGAGATCAGCAGCAAGTCACACGGTCGGGTCATATGACCTGTGGAATAACAATGATGCACATAGAGGCATCCATGGTTAGTCCTCATTGGTCAGTTTTCTCAGTGCCTATGCATTGTAGCCAATTATGTGACACATCACATTAGGGGTTGGTTTCTTCATAACTCGTCAATATGGCGTGGAACTCATCCTGATATCTTTGTGGTCGGGATCCCATTTGGCGGGAAAAACTCATTGGACAGATATCCCACATCAGTTTCCACAATGAGGCGTGGAACTCACGACATAGCCTTCTTTTCTGGTTTACAGTCTGAGGACTGAGTTCCTCTCCCCTTTATGGCTATTAAGATAAACTATATATATGAGCAATGTGGGGGAGCAATGGTATGCCCCAGTTGAAGGCCTCTAGGTCGAAACGCATAGGGCTTGGTATACATGCGTCCCACATTGCTTTTAATACTTTTTTTGTGATCACTTTTTATCCAATCCTCTGTCATTTGATGTGCTGTATTTTATAAGATTAAAAATCATTTAATTTTTATGACCTGCACCATATGGAGCCTTTTTTCCTTTTTTCTTTTTGGCCACATGGTTTTATGTGACAACGTTCATTTATATCACTGGTCCTCCACTTGGACCCTCCTGCATAGAAGACATAACTGAGCCCTGGAGATTTGGTTGCCATACCTGGATCCATACTTGCGGATTGATCTAACATCTCCTGGAGTGATCCCTCTACAGGTTCCGTCTATCTCCGAATTGGTATAACCGATGAGCATCTGGCTTTTGGCCAATCCAAGCCACTGTATTATTTATATATATATATATATATATATATATATATATATATATATATATATATATATATATATGTATATATAAAATTATTATAGGTTGCCACATGCACATAATTATATATTTATATAATTACAGTATTAAATAAAGGTTGATGCAGGCACCACTGCAGCCCACAGGATGCATGAGATCTCTATGTCATGGATGATATAGTCATCATATGATTGACTACCACCCTAATGGGTTCCGATTGTCAGTGGAACCCATGTTGTCAGTGACAGTCACAATTGAGAGTCAGTAGTTGTGCAAAGTGCCATTTTTTGGTTCTTAAAGAGGGGAAGATTATAAATGTATCCACAGCGTGGATCATAATTCTGAGAAATTCCAGGGGCCAGTATTTTCAGTATGACACTCGGGAGATATAGGGCATAACCTAAAAAAAAGTGTATTGGATGCTCGGAACAGACTTTCAGTAAAGGAAGCAAGTCGGTCAACAATAAGTTAATTAAAATATGTTTTCTTAAACATAGGTGTATCCTTAGACTTGTAGCCGGGAGCGGACTATGGTTATCTGACTTTTGCAGACTGTCTATTACTATTCTAGCCTTGCTCCTATGTCCCCCTAGTGCTGGATCTTAATCACTGACATCTCCTGAAGCACAGAGAAAGGCATTGTGGGAGATGTAGTCCTCTAGATAGGCATTGCTGATTTTGCAGAAATGACTGTGAACTGCATCTCCCAGCAGACCGTCTGCTCTGCAGGGGAATTGTTGGAGAGACTATATAGGCCTTGCTTTTAGAACAGTGTTGTTAGTACTCTTAAGGGGGACACTTTACTGGTCACTATAATATACTATCTTTCATTAGGATAAAGGTATTATAGGTCATCCCAGGGTTCTCCTTTAAAGTGGACACAGTTTATATTCATTGATAGCTTTTCTATAATATCCCATGGTCATTGTGTATATTGTTTCATTCATGTGTCATTGCTTATTGTTGTTTCAACCTAGTCATGGCTGAACCCGGGATTTGGCTGAATAATTCTCATTTAAACATCTCATCTCAAAAAAGAAAAGCCAGTATGTAGGACCTTACAGCACATCCTTTAAAGCATGGTAACTATCTAAACAAAGGGCAGTTTACTTATCTTTCAGACTTTCCCTACAGTATGCATCCTCACTTTATGGGATTTTCAATGCAACCCAAACACAATTTTATATATATATATATATATATATATATATATATACACAGTGGGGACGGAAAGTATTCAGACCCCCTTAAATTTTTCACTGTTTGTTATTTTGCAACCATTTACTAAAATCATTTAAGTTCTTTTTTTTTTTTTTTAACTCACAGCACCCCATATTGACAGAAAAACAGAATTGTTGACATTTTTGCAGATTTATTAAAAAAGAAAAACTGAAATATCACATGGTCCTAAGTATTCAGACCCTTTGCTGTGACACTCATATATTTAACTCAGGTGCTGTCCATTTCCTCTGATCATCCTTGAGATGGTTCTACACCTTCATTTGAGTCCAGCTGTGTTTGATTATACTGATTGGACTTGATTAGGAAAGCCACACACATGTCTATATAAGACCTTACAGCTCACAGTGCATGTCATAGCAAATGAGGATCATGAGGTCAAAGGAACTGCCTGAAGAGCTCAGAGACAGAATTGTGGCAAGGCACAGATCTGACCAAGGTTAAAAAAAAATCCTGCTGCACTTAAGGTTCCTAAGAGCACAGTGGCCTCCATAATCCTTAAATGGAAGACATTTGGGACTACGAGAACCCTTCCTAGAGCTGGCCGTCCGGCCAAACTGAGCTATCGGGGAAGAACAGCCTTGGTGAGAGAGGTAAAGAAGAACCCAAAGATCACTGTGGCTGAGCTCCAGAGATGCAGTCGGGAGATGGGAGAGAGTTGTAGAAAGTCAACCATCACTGCAGCCCTCCACCAGTTGGGGCTGTATGGAAGAGTGGCCCGACGGAAGCCTCTCCTCAGTGCAAGACACATGAAAGCCTGCATGGAGTTTGCTAAAAAGCACCTGAAGGACTCCAAGATGGTGAGAAATAAGATTCTCTGGTCTGATGAGACCAAGGTAGAACTTTTTGGCCTTAATTCTAAGCGGTATGTGTGGAGAAAACCAGGCACTGCTCATCACCTGTCCAATACAGTCCCAACAGTGAAGCATGGTGGTGGCAGCATCATGTTGTGGGGGTCTTTTTCAGCTGCAGGGACAGGACGACTGGTTGCAATCGAGGGAAAGATGAATGCGGCCAATTACAGGGATATCCTGGACGAAAACCTTCTCCAGAGTGCTCAGGACCTCAGACTGGGCCGAAGGTTTACCTTCCAACAAGACAATGACCCTAAGCACACAGCTAAAATAATGAAGGAGTGGCTTCACAACAACTCCGTGACTGTTCTTCAATGGCCTAGCCAGAGCCTTGACTTAAACCCAATTGAGCATCTCTGGAGAGACCTAAAAATGGCTGTCCACCAACGTTTACCATCCAACCTGACAGAACTGGAGAGGATCTGCAAGGAGGAATGGCAGAGGATCCCCAAATCCAGGTGTGAACAACTTGTTGTATCTTTCCCAAAAAGACTCATGGCTGTATTAGATCAAAAGGGACTTCTACTAAATACTGAGCAAAGGGTCTGAATACTTAGGACCATGTGATATTTCAGTTTTTCTTTCTTAATAAATCTGCAAAAATATCAAAAATTCTGTGTTTTTCTGTCAATATGGGGTGCTGTGTGTACATTAATGAGGGAAAAAAATGAACTTAAATGATTTTAGCAAATGGCTGCAATACAAAGAGTGAAAAATGTAAGGGGGTCTGAATACTTTCCGTCCCCACTGTATATATATATATATATATATATATATATATATATATATATATATATATATATATATATATATACAAAATTGTGTTTGGGTTGCATTGAAAATCCCATAAAGTGAGGATGCATACTGTAGGGAAAGTCTGAAAAATAAGTAAACTGCCCTTTGTTTAGATAGTTACCCTGCTTTAAAGGATGTGCTGTAAGGTCCTACATACTGGGGTTGATTTACTAAAGGAAAATAGGCTATTTATGTTCTAATGGAAGTTGCTTTAAGGGAATTTCTCCAAGATGCCCAATCATGTTCAAGGAATTTAAAAAAAAATGCATGTTTTGCTTGTACATAGTTGGATGATGGAAGTCAGTAGAGTGTCACCTCATTCCTCAAACCCGGTGGTACATACCTTTGCAAAGTAAAGTCTTTTTTGCCTTTAGTAAATAAACCCCATTGTGACATCTATATCATAACAATTGTCTCCTAACTTCTAGGAGTTTCTTTTTATTTCAAGGACTTTGGTACAAAGACAAGTATGTTGTTCTGCATGAATGACAGCCACCCTAGTCACAGGTCATCTTCCGTGTTCTCCCCAGGGTGTGCCAAAGCGTGGTGGGGGAGGAAAGATCATCTCAATTAGATTGTCCTTCAGATATTTGGAAATTCCCTCTGGGTTCCATAATGGACTCTGCAGATTCCTTCCTGTGTTCCTGCGTAATATGACTTCTCTTTCCTATTTCAATGTCCTACGTAGACTCCATATGAAATATTCAGGATCAAGTGTCTATTTTCACTGGGGCTTGTCAGGCGTGGATGTTAGAGAATATTATTTCCTTTGCCTGTACATCTGGAAAGGTGTTTTTTTTTTCTTTTTCTACAATTGTTTAATTTGATTTATTTTTATGTATTTCAGAATATCCCATATAAAATATTTTATTCAAAGCTGAACTCCAGGTGGTCATAATAGACACACATTTCGTGTATTTATCTTTAAGTGTATTTTTTTTTTTTTTTTAATTGGAGCAATGTAAGTAATTTGCCTACTGTAACCCACTCCAAAGACATGCTGGTAGGTTAATTGGCCTTAGTACGCGTATGCAAGTGTGTTTGAATGTAAGCTCCTTGAGGACAGGAACTCATCTGAATGTACAATGCGTACATTATCAGCACTATATTATTAATATACAGGATTTATATAGCACAGCTTGCATAGCACAGTTACAATACCTCAACTATCCAGGCCAACAATTGGGACTTAAGTATGCCTCAAGTGGACAACAACAGTATTAAAATAGAAGTATGGGTATTTATTTTATTTTTTTTAGAATAATACTTACCTAAGTGTATGCTGCATTGGCCCGATGCTGCATTTGTCCCCTGCTGGCTCTAAGGGTGAGAACTGAGCGATCAAACACTGCTGATCGCTCAGTGCTCAGAGCTCCCTGAGCAGAGAGCTGCTGACTGTCAGTCAGCAGCTCTCTGCTCTGCCCCCGTGCTCAATGGAGCGCTGGGCTGTGGAGGGGGTGGGAACGGCCGGCTCAGGCTCTCAGCGGCTGGATGAGAGGCTGAGCCGGGTGCTGGTCCAGGGTTGTGGGTGGATCCCGACCATATTGTCACAACCTTTCCCCAGCACTGTGACCTGAAAACAGATCACAGGAGTGCAGAACAAACTATGCTCCTGTGATCAACAGGAGAAGTACAGCCAAAAGAGATTTTCCTTTAAATTATATGAAGACATTTTTATTATAACATATTCATTACAAATGTTAAAATGAAAACAGTTAAAAAAACATCTTGTGATGGTTTGCAAATCCAGAGGTCATAACAACAACCAACTCAATCCAATATTCCAGGAGGTTGGCAGTGAAGTCAATATGCATAGGTGAAAGTGATATTGCTTTTTTTTTCCTTTAAAAATAACAAACATGTTATACTTACCTCCTCTGTGCAGTTGATTTTGCACAGAGTAGCCTGGATCCTCCTCTTCTGGGGTCCCTCTTTGGCACTCCTGGCCCCTCCCTCCTGTTGAGTGCCCCCCACAGCATTCAGCTTTCTATGGGGGCACCCAAGCCGAGTCGCAGCGCTGTGTGTCCATTCAGACACAGAGCCACAGTTCGGCCCTGCCCCTCTCTCTCCTCATTGGCTGACTTTGATTGACAGCAGTGGGAGCCAATGGCGCTGCTGCGGTGTCTCAGCCAATCAGGAGGGAGAGTCCTGGTTGGCTGAGACACTTGTGCTGCTGCACACAGAAGGTTTTATTATCTTATTGCATAGAATGCATTAAGATAAAAAAAACCTTCTGCCTTTACAACCCCTTTAAGGTATATGATGCCTCCAGTGGTTGGGATATTATTGACAACACTTTACTCCCATACACATTGTTTTTTGAAAGTAGAGTTACAACACAATTCAATATATAAGGGTTCGGAGGTCCCTGCTCATCAGAGCTTACAATCTAATAGAAAGAAAAGCGATACAAAAGCTATTAACTGTGTGAGGATTATTCCAGTTGTTAGGTAAAGGTTAGATAGGCATCCCTAAAGAGATGAGTTTCCAAGGACCGCCTGAAGGTGGACAGAGTAGAAGATAGCCGTAGGGATATATAAATACTTGTAATAATATAAAACTGTAATAAATGAATAAATAATTAATAGAAATAAATAAATAATAAAACAAAATAATAATATTGTAATAATAATATTAAGTAATAAAGAAAAGAAATACATAAAACCGTTAATAAAATTAAAAATAAAAAAATAAAAAATAATTTAAAATTTATCATTTAAAAATAATTTAAAATTAAATTAAACAGCTGTCCACAACAGGAAGTGACTGCCGGGGCTCAGTTCAAAGACTTCCGCTTTGTAATAGACCGGCCGGTTCCACTCCTACCAGGTGCTGGTCTGCTACTAGAGCACCTCTGACTTAATACTGTACAGGACTCCAAAGGTGACACAAGCACGGCACATGGTCAATGTAAGCCACGGTAATGAAAATCCACAGTTAGGCTTCAGCTCAGTCTTGGACCTAACAGACACACCTCTAGCAAGCCTTTCACCTCAAGGGAGAGTAATCCTCTATTATTAAATCTTTGTGAGTGAAATGCATAAGTGAGGTGTGCCTGATAGGTATTAGACTAAGGCTGGGTTCACACTATTGTGAATTGGATGCGGGTTTCCCCGCATCCAATTCACGTAGCAGGAGATTGTGATTGGCTCTCTATGGAGGCGGTCCATACATTTCAGCAGCGGCTCCGGTACGAATTGCACAGGAGCCCTGTGCGTCTTTTGGCCCATTTCAGGTCCGAATTCAGCCCAGAATTCAGGCTGAAATCGGACCTGAAACGGTGAATAGAGACGCACCCGGACTCCTGCTGTGAGCCGCTGAGTGCTGCAATGTGAACCCAGCCTAAGATGAAGACCATTTGAGGATCTTCATTACTGTGGCTCACACTGACGATGTGCGGTGCTTGCGGCACATTTAGAGTGCTGGGCTCAATTTTGCACAGCTGGAAGTTCCCACAAAGTTTTTACCAGGGGAGAATGCACAAAGGCATGCTGAACCTGGAGCTGTAATGCACAGGTTACAAAAAAAAATATGGACTACCCCTGCAGCAAAGATAAGTAAAAAAATTCAAATTAGAGTTCTGCTTTAACTCTAGCCAAAACTAAAAATAATAACACATTTGCTGGAGTTAGGCTCTAAAGTAGCAGTAATGGAAAAAACTTTTTCAAATTCGTTTTGGCCAGACTGGAGAGGGATTAGAACACCTGTCAGGTTTATAATGCTTTCTGTGCTATCATTAGGGAGATTCACCCTTTTTATTTTTCCTGTTTACTGTTATCAATGAGAGTGGAAGTGAAAGAAAATTCTAAATTTTGGGTTATCACCAGCACAGAAGAGAAATCTTCACATGGGGACACTAGTTCTGGTGACCACAGTGACAACCACCTAGATAGCAAGCAATTTTGCTGCAAGTTTGAAAATGACTTGCTAAGCTATTGCTAGACTTGGAAGGCTTCAGTATGTTGCACAATTGCAGCAAGTCCACATTGCATGACTCCAGATCAACTTTCTTTGCAAACATACTGAAAGTCTGCTGCAAGTTCTGGTCCAGCTATGCCGTGGAAAAGTCATCCCACCACAGGGGGTCACTGTGACTGAATTCTTATGCTGTAGACTTGCAGAGCTCTTGCTGTAGACTCACCGCCGCAACTTTGCTCTTGCTAGAGACCTGCCACGCAAATTTGCTACAAATTGGAAAAGTGTCAACTACAACTTGTGCTTCATTTGCTCTGCAAGTATACAACTTGCCAGTAAAAATGTGCAGCAGGTTAGCAGACTTGCAATTCAACACTGCTACAATTTTGTGGCAAGTTATCTGCAAAATCTGCACAAATCTGGGCAGGGATTTCCCTCCCTTCCTGTTTTGGCTATGGGACAGGGAGTGAAGGAAAATCTCCTCAATGGGACACAGATGGCAAAAAAGAAATTGAGGGGGATTATAACCCTCCCTAAAGCCCTGTACACACGAGCCGAATATCAGGCGGTATCGGTCGGTTCAATAGAAACTGGCCCGTGTGTACGGCAGCCAGTCCAACGGAAGCCGGCAGAAAGTCTGGCTTCTGTCGAAGGGGCATGATCCAAAAAGGTCTGCTGATCGGCATCCAATCAGCGCTCTAAAGCATTGGCTGAGAGCGCTGACCGGTGTGTTCTGTCGGGCAGTGTTAATTTAGTCGCCGAAAACATTTTCATCTTCATTTTCGTCAGCGCCATATTTTCAGTGACAAATACTGAACAAAAATTACCCCAGATTTTCGTCAATTGATGAAAACTATGGCAAAATTCAATTCCATTTTCATCAAGAAATGAAAACGTGAGTGCTTCTTCTCCCAGCAAACAAGGTAGCGACCATAGCGTGCTTAGTGGTGTGGCGTGCTTAGTACTATGCAAGATTACAGGCCTTCTTTAGACAACTGTCCAAAGCACTGTGCATTACAGGCCTCCTCAGACCGCCCAGAGCACTGTGTAGCATTACAGGCCTCCTCAGATTCAGAAGACCATCCAGGGCACTGTGCATTATGGGGCCTCCCAAGTCCCGCCTGTCTAGAGGACCAGAGCACTGCGCATTACAGGCATCCCGAGTCCCTACCATCCAGAGGACGAGATCACTGTGTAGCATTACAGGCCTCCTCATACCACTGTCCAGAGCACTGTACAGCATTACAGTCCTTCTCAAACCGCCCAGAGCACTGAGTAGAATTTTTAGGCCTCCTGAGACCACCATCCAGAGCACTGTACATTACAGGCCTCCTCAGACCACCATCCAGAGCACTGTGCATTACAGGTCACCTCACACCACCATCCAGAGCACTGTGCATTACAGGCCACCTCAGACCACTGTCCAGAGCACTGTGCATTACAGGTCTTCTCTGATCGCCCAGAGCACTGTGCATTACAGGTCATCTCAGATCGCCCGGAGAACTGTGCATTACAGGCCTCCTCAGACCACCATCCAGAGCACTGTGCATTACAGGCCACCTCAGACCACTGTCCAGAGCACTGTGCATTACAGGTCTTCTCTGATCACCCAGAGCACTGTGCATTACAGGCCTCCTCAGACCTCCATTCCGAGCACTTTGCATTACAGGCCACCTCAGTCCACCATCCAGAGCACTGTGCATTACAGGCCACCTCAGACCACTGTCCAGAGCACTGTGCATTACAGGTCTTCTCTGATCGCTCAGAGCACTGTGTAGCAGTATAGGTCTCCTCAGACCACTGTTCAGAGCACTGTGCATTACAGGTCTCCTCAGACCACCGTTCAGAGCACTGTGTAGCATTACAGGCCTCCTCAGACCATCCAGAGTGTCTGTGTAGTTTGTTCAAACCTTAATACCATAAATAATATCATATTAGATGTTTTTGTTACTCCAGGAGTATATGAGTTTGGAAATTCTAGAGAAATGCTTAAATAATGCATTACAATTTAACCAAACCTGTCCCCCATTGATTTTAGCAAACTAAAATGTATGATTTTAGTCGACTAAATACGACTAAAACGAAAACAATTGCAGATGGCTAAAATATGACTAAAATTAAAAATCGCAATTTAATCAAAAGACTATGACTAAAACTAAATCGAAATTTGACACCAAAATGAACACTGTCTGTCAGAACACTATAGCTCAGCGGGGAGATGGCTATACTAACATCAGATTGTTAGTACAGGATCTCCTCCTGAGCTTCTCCTCCTTTGACCTCCTTCAGCCCGCTGGGTTGAACGAAAAAAAAAAAAAAAAAAACTGATAGTGTGTGCTAGTGCTTTGTTACCAATAAGAGTGAAATATAGTAGATGGCTCATCCACACACATCAAATAATTATTGCTTTTAATTGAACATTTGCCCTCCTCAATTAATATAATTTAATTATGTTGTCGCTGTGAATGACTCATGAATTAAGTCTATGTTCATTGAAGTATTTGTTTCATAACAATACACTAAAATAGACTACGTAAATATATTGTTTGAAATGTTTGAATTATATTGTTTGAAGTGATAATCAGTGAAGCTATTACAAAGTTAATGTAAACATAATTTATGTTTAAACAAAGGTCATTTTTTTTTCTTAAATAATTTATAAAGCTTATTTGGGTTTTGCCTTTAAAACCAAACTCCAGACAAGATATTTTTTTTTAGTTTCAGACAGAATGGGTAAAGCATACAACCCCTTGTCAAGATTTAATTGCATTGTGGTGATTTCCCTTTAGTAATAGTAAATCTCACCATGGGGGTACAGATCACATCAGGGATAGACAGTGTTCCAATCTACAAAAAAAATACAATTTAATATAATTTGAAAATAACAGGGATCTCTATTGAGCAACAACCCAATCTAGCTTTACCTAATGATTTACCTCCAGGATGGTCCATTGAAGCACCTAATTTTCTTTAAACTGCTAACAGCTAAAATTATTATAGCAGGAGCATGGAAGACACCATCAGTATCCTTTAGACCAGTGGTCTCCACAGGCTATGGCCCTTTGCTTGCCTTTATCTGGCCCTGGGGGGCACTATTTCAACAACCGACACCAATGATGGGGCACTATTCCCCCTACTGACAATATCAAAGGGGCACTCTTCTTCCATTGATACCAACAATGGGTCACTCTTCTTCCATTGATACGGGTCACTCCTCTACAATTGATACCAACAATGGGGCACTTTTCCATTGATAACAAGAATGGGGCACTCTTCTTCCATTTATACCAACAATGGGGCACTATTCTTTCATTGATGCCAACAATGAGGCACTATTTCTCCAATTAAAACCAATGATGGGGCAACGTCAGGGCATTTTCTACTCCTACTGGCCACAGTTTGGCTCCCCTAAAGCCTGAAGGACAGTAAACTGGCCCTTTGCTTAAAAAGTTTGCAGACCCCTGGTTTAGATGATTGAAACATAAAATCTCTTGTATTATGATACATTAAAAGATTGCAGGGATTATTAACGATCAAAGTAAGCTGTTTGACCAGACCTGGGAGCCTTGGATGACCTATATACATGTACCCTTGTCCATGACTCCCAGGGCGGTAGAAACACGGGACTCATTTCCTATTACACTGACCCCCTTTCCAACCTAGGTCTCCTTGTGTCTTCTGGATTCTTATTTCTTCTGATTTTTATCTTCCATCCTTTTTCTCTCTTCTCTTCTTAGACCCCTTGTTGTCCCCTTTTTATACTCATATTGTCTCTGTTGCTGTGATATTAATGTTGACCAGTGGTATTCTTACACTGATCAGCAGTACTTTATGAATGACTTGTTATGTAACACATTCTGTAGTAGTACCGAGAACCGCAATATGCGCTTCAATGCATTTTTGGGTTCCAGTTAATGGTTCTTGGTATTCAATTTGGCCTTTTATCTTATGCCTCTAGTGTTACAACTGCAATCTTATGTTCCGAAATTATACTAAGTGTGTTGCTCTTGACAATGTGATATTGTTGCCATGTTGCTGTTTTTCTAGGCTGAAATTAATAAAAAATAATTTGAATGTAACATTTTATATAATTAGCTTCCTGAAGACGTGTAGATACATGAAATGCGTAGAGGCTGAGAGGTTGACGTCCCGTCTGTTTTTTTTACCCTATGCCACTTCTGGGTCTCTGGAACGCATGCTGGCACTGTTGGATGCAGGCAGCGGTGCGATACTCCAGGACATAGTGAGCTGTTTGTGTTGGCTCCTTTCCAAAAGCACCTTTCATGTGAGTTGAGGCATATGGTTTTAATTCATTCCTTTTAATAAAATGACTACACTATATACTTTCCATTTTTTGGAGGCTCTTTTTTTTTTCTCATATCTCTCATATGAGAACTGCTAATGAGTACCAGGAGAAGATTGGATGATGGCTCTTTGAAAAACCTGGATCTAAGTTAAAGCTCTTGTAAGCTGCTGGACAGCCTTATTGTAGGAAAATATTGGCACAAAAAATTGAATGCTACACCAAGGCCAAGAGTTCCAAGAAAAAGGAGACATGAACCATGATTGGTGACTCATGCATTTAGAGTCCATAAAATCCATATAAAGTCCATATGTATCTCACTGAGTTGGAGCAAGAAGCAGCTCTTGGGAGAACACTAGGAGGAAACACAAGCGACTTCTAAGTGTAGCTTAACCACTTCCAGACCACCCCACATACATTTATTACAGCAGGGTGGCCCTTCAGCGTGAAATCATGTACCTGTATGTGATTTTGATTACCAGGTCTGGGCTGCGTGACCAGCTCCTGTTATGTTCAATAAATTGGAGGAAGTTTTTGGGGGAATAGGGACTTTCAGGAGGCCATGGCCTGGTAAGGTCATGTATTTCCATCCCTATGGACTTTATATACTATCAAGACCTGGTAAGGTTGCGTATATCCATCCCATTTGCATGAAGAGAGAAAGGGGTTTATTTACAGGACAAAGACCCACTCTCCCTGTAAATAAACCCCTTTCTCTCTTCAGCTCCTGCTATGATTGGACACAGCGGGAGCCAATCAGCGTGTCCAGTGGACCTGATGTTCGCTGGGACCCTCCGATCGTTCCCAAGGCAGACAGAACGGTGGTTTGCCTATGTAAGCAAGGCAGATTGATGTTCTGTCAGAGGGTAAGATGGAAATCTTGTGTTTCTGCTAAGCAGGGACACAGATCTCTGTCTTCCCCCAGTCAAAGCACCTCCCCCACAGTTAGCAAGCATTTCCAGGGAACACATTTAACCCTTTGATTGCCCTTAATGTTAATCCCTTCCCTGCCAGTGTCATTAGTACAGTAAGAGTGCATTTTTTTTAGCACTGATCACTGTATTGGTGTCACTGGTCCCCAAAAAGTGTCACATTTTCCGCCATTACTAGTTAAAATTCCATAAATATATCCCATAGTTTGTAGACACTTTTGTGCAAACTTTAACTTTTGTGCAAACTAATCAATATATGCTTATTGGGATTTGTTTACCAAAAATGTGTAGCAGAATACATATTGATCTAAATTGATTAAGAAATTAGATTGTTTACATTTTTTGATTGGATGTGTTTTACAGCAGAAAGTAAAAAATACTGGTCTTTTTTTGTTGTTTATAGCGCAAAAAATAAAAACTGCAGAGGTGATCAAATACCACCAAAAGAAAGCTCTATTTGTGGGAAACAAAGGACATCAATTTTCACTTGGGTACAGTGTTGCAAGACCGCACAATTGTCAGTAAAAGTGTCACAAAAAATGGCCTGGTCATTAAGGGGGGTAAACCTTCCAGAGCTGAAGTACTTTATTGATATAAAGGACAAATGTTACTCATAAGTGTGCAGCCTATTCTTTTTGCCCTGCATGTAGAGCAGGGGGCCAGGACGCATGGATGGGGGGCAGCGCCTGTGCGCCCCTAATGGACAGGCCCGCCGCTGATGAGTCTGGCAGCTGCATTCATGATAGAATGAAGAGGGGATAACCTATAGAGAGGTAGACCCAGGGCCGTACCGGCCTACCGGGAAATTTCCCGGTAGGCCGTCTGCCGTGGGGCTGATTTGAGTTGCGGCGGTGCCCAGGGCAGATCCAAGTGCGGAGTTCTCCTCTCCCTCCCTCCGCTTGTGTAATCACACAGAGAGCGGGTATCTCCTCCCGCTGTGTTATGGAGCTGGCCAAACATTTCCGATCCCACTGTAACAAAGCAAGGCCTCCTAGACCATGATAGACGTCTAGAAGGCAGGGCTTTGTTACAGTGGATGGCTGCCAAACAGTTCAGACCCCAGCTCTATGACACAGCGGGAGGAGATACCTGCTCTGTGTAATCAAGGCACTGGCGAGGCTGCAGATGAGCACAGTGAGGCTGCATTGTTGACACAGTAAGGCTGCAGATGGGCACAGTGAGGCTGCATTGTTGGCACGGTGAGGCTACATTGTTGGCACAGTGAGGCTGCAGATGGGCACAGTGAAGCTACATTGTGTTGGCACAGGAAGGCTGCAGATGGGCACAGTGAGGCTGCATTGTTGGCACAGTGAGGCTGCAGATGGCACAGTGAGGCTGCATTGTTGACACAGTGAGGCTGCAGATGGGCACAGTGAGGCTGCATTGTTGGCACGGTGAGGCTACATTGTTGGCACAGTGAGGCTGCAGATGGGCACAGTGAAGCTACATTGTGTTGGCACAGGAAGGCTGCAGATGGGCACAGTGAGGCTGCATTGTTGGCACAGTGAGGCTGAATTGTTGGCACAGTGAGGCTGCATTGTTGGCACAGTGAGGCTGCAGATGGGCACAGTGAGGCTGCATTGTTAGCACAGTAAGGCTGCAGATGGTCACAGTGAGGCTGCATTGTTGGCACAATGAGGCTGCAGATGGGCACAGTGAGGTTGCATTGTTGGCACAGTGAGGCTGCAGATGGGAACAATGAGGCTGCATTGTTGGCACAATGAGGCTGAAGATGGGCACAGTGAGGCTGCATTGTGTTGGCACATTGAGGCTGCATTGTGTTGGCACATTGAGGCTGCATTGTGTTGGCACATTGAGGCTGCAGATTGGCACAGTGAAGCTGCAGATTGGCACAGTGAGGCTGCAGATGGGCACAGCGAGACTGCATTGATGGTCACAGGGAATCTGCATTTGATGGGCACTGGTAAGGCTGCATTGACCTCTTGTATCATGTCCACAGTCTCTGACCATCTCCTGTATCATGTCTGCTGTCATGAGGGAGTCTGGAGAGGAGTCATGAGCGGAAGTGCCGCCGGGATGGGGGTCATGGGAGAAGTCCGACATGTGTGGACTGTGGTGAGGAGACTATTGGATAAAATCAGAGCCACCAAGCTGGAGCCGACTGACTGATCCCTGCACGTTGCACCTAAGAGGAGGTCAGTGACAGCACCGCCAGGTCAGTCTGAGGGGGGTCACTGATGTAAGAAGGGAGTGAGTACAATAATGTAAGGGGGCACTGATATAAAGGTTTCCCCCTTATATCAGTAACCCCACCCCCTTACCTTAGTGTATTCTTTCTGCGGAAGGTGGTTTCTGGTCACTGGGGTCCCCCTTGAAGATTGCTCCACTTTTACCACTTGTAACTGGAATTTGCTCATATACAGTATATATATATATATATATATATATATATATATATATATATATATATATATATATAAAGCCCTATGTGCTTTCATATCTGTCTTATCTATGTATATAATACACTCTTAAAATGTGCTTTAAAATGTATGGTTTACCCTTTTATGAACAAGAAAATAATGACGTTATGCTGTTGGGCTGGTATAAAAATTCTATGGGGCTGGTGTAAACTTTTTTCTAGGGCTGGTTTTTATCCCTAGTCCGGCCCTGGGTAGACCTATGAGAAGGGACTTGCAATAGTCAAGGCGAGAGATAACGAGGGAGGGAATGAGTAACTTGGCACTTTCATTCGTTAAAAAGGGGCACATTTTAGAGATGTTACAGAGGAGAAGTCTACAAGCTTTTGACAATGATTGGATTTGGGGCTAAAAGGACAGGTCAGAGTCTAGGATTACACCTTGTACCCTGGCATGAGGGGAGGAATTGATGGTTGCATTACTGATTTTGATGGAAAAGTCATAGAGGGGGGCACGGACAGGAGGGAATATTATCAGCTCTGTTCATAGCCTGCAATAGAAAGTATAGGCTACCTATTATGTGCCAGTGCCGTCACATACATTTTTTTTTTTTGTGGTTTGCCGTCAATTTGTCTACAACCTTCCGTAGATTGGACAGACTCTCTTTAAATCATTTCAGAAAAACTTGAGCGGCATACTCATGGGAATACTTATTGCTAATCTTTATAAATTGTAATTTGTGCTTGTTCCCTTTTCTGCCTCTTTTTTTCGCTACAGCGGCCGCAGAAGATGGAGCGTTGGCCTATAGACCTGTTAATATTGCTGCAGCTACCAGAAGCGTCCTAGTTTATCGGGCCGGCAAGGAAACTGACAAATTACTGTACTGCTGGAAATCATCAAATTGGAGAGTAAATGTATTCTGCTGACAGTCCATGGGCAATGCACAAAGCTGCTCCAATTTTATAGTCAGGAGGTTAAATGACATTTTGCACAAGCAAAGACTGTGCGTCTGTTAGGGAGTCTTGCATACTTACTATGGATGCATGGAAAAAAAAAAAAAAAAGAGAGATTACTTTTGTTAAGCTGTGTGTAACAATGGAAATGTAACAAACTATTTACTTTCCTTTTTGTATCCTTGGGTTATATGAATACTCCAAGAGAGCTGAATTTATTGAGCTTATTCTATTATTGTAGATGTAAACCCAATCACTAAAAACTGATAAAGTCTTTAACCACTTGACCTCCGGAAGATTTACCCCCCTTCATGATCAGGCCATTTTTTGAGTTGTGGCACTGCGTTACTTTAGCTAAGCATTGTGCTGTCATGTGATGCTGTAGCCAAATAAAACGTATGTTCTTTTTTCCCCACAAATAGAGCTTTCTTTTAGTGGTATTTGACTGCGTTTTTTATTTTTCGGGCTATAAACAAAAAAAAGAGCGACAATTTTGAAATTTTTTTTTATACTTTTTGCTATAAAACATATCATATAAAACAATAAATACATTTAGGCCAATATATATTCTGCTACATATATCATCATAGATAGTGGCATACCATAATCAGCAAATAAGACTATAATAACACACTAAAAACAGCGCTAATGTTGAGCTAAGAGGGATACATGTGGCCAACTTCACAAACAAAAGTCCTTTGAGAGAGGTGGGCAGTTGAAAAAGTGATTCAGAAAGTGTTCATAGGTGATCATAGTATAGAAATTCAGTGTGCACCTTCCACCGATCAATCCAATTCCACCATGTGAGAACACGTTCCCCTCAGGGGGTTAAACTCACCAGAGCCTAATATCAATAAACCTCCAAGGAAAGAAACATCCAAGCCACAAGCCAATGTCAGCACCACTCCGGAGGAATCCCAGATGATCAGGACTCAAAAATCACCAAACAACCAAAGAAAAGCGCACATAGCGTAATCCTGTTTATTAATTAAAAGCCCATCACATCACACAAAGACCCCCCTTGAATAATATACGTACATCAATGTTGCAATCAAAAGAGCACATCAGAAGGATGCACTTCACCATACGACGCCGGAAGTGACGCTTGCGCTCCACCACAGCCTGACTCGCAACCAGGAAGTAAGAGATCGCTCCTTGGGAAGCTGAGCCGGCTGACGATTAGTATGGTGAAGTTTATTCGTAACTTCTCGTCTTTGGTAAAGCCCCTGACTGATATGACCAGAAAGGACAGTAACCCACAGAGTTGGTCTCCGGAGTCTGTTAAGGCCTTTGAGAGTCTCAAGGCTGCCTTTGTTTCTGCTCCTGTGATGGCACATCCTGATCCTATGTTACCTTTTAACCTTGAGGTTGATGCTTCTGAGACTGGTGTTAGCGCCCTTCTGTCTCAACGTCCTACCTCTGAGAGCGCTATGCATCCTTGTAAAGGTAAAGAAGTGGGGTGGTTGGGGCTACCCTATTAGACAATATAAGTATAAGAGAAGTTGGTGGGTAAATGCCCTGTCTGCAAGGAGAAAGAAGGAGTACCTATCCTCTGGGGACTAAGTAGTATATGTGTACCCTACAGTGGTGGATATGAGTGTAATCCCGCAAAAAGTGTGCTTAATCAGATATTCAGTGCATGTGTGACAAATAAAGCAGGTATGTATAAGTGATAAAACAAGAGTTGTCATACATATGTATATAAATGTGTCCATCAGGTCAAGGCTGAGACCCTAAAACCTATGCATATACGTGTTACACAAATGTTACTAGCAAACTATCCAACCATATAATTAAACATAAAACATATAATAAAAAGAGAATCAATAATGTGGTTGAAAAATCCAAACCAAGGTGTGTGTAAAAATAGAAATATAAATAAAGTCCCACACAAAAATGTATATGAAAATAAAAATAAAAAATGAAAAATCAAAGTGCAAGTCCCAAAAAATGATAATATAAGTATAATTTCAAAATGGCCAATTATATTCCTTCAAGTGACTTCAGTGCTCAGCAAATCAGGTGACTCATAGAGCTCCCCCCGTTAGGTCCCCACTCACCAAATATTGTAACCCCTGCAGAGGTAATGGGCATATGTGGGTAACCATGGATGGACCTCCTCCTCAGCTCTCTCAATGTCCCATCTGTTGGTCTATCGGGCTCCCGCAGCTGTTTCCACACTGTCAGGAGTTGAACACATCGGTCAGCATCTGCCCAAAAGTCGCTCCACAATTTCTCAAAACTGGGTCCCGACTAAGGTTTCTCCAGCAGCTAGAACCTTATGGGAAGACATAATAATTGAAGGAGGCATAGCTTCTCTGCGTTCATCACGTGAACAATAATAGTTGTTGGCAAATTTATGACTTGGACCCACGGGTAGAGCTGGAGGTGGTGGAGTCCTGCTAGCAATTTCTGTATACCGCAGCTGTAGTTTTTCTGGAAGATTATGCAAAACTATAGACTATGAAGACAAACAAACAATTCCTTGTATTTGTATCAGATCAAGCAGGCCTTTGCACTTGCAATTGTTATGGAAGCTCTAAAGGACACAATCAGATTGGAGAGTGTATGGTCACCTTTAGCGTATGACCAATGCATACAATTGCATCCAGCCACCTCTATACACTGTCACGCATTTTTCGAGTCACAAACATTTGGTCGAGCGCCTCAGACTTGTCAGGGTAACAATGTTTTGACGAAGTAAAATTGGGTAAAACATTACCCCAGATGCCCAGTTCCGCAGCCTCTGGATGAATGAGCTATGCATCCTTGTGGCTATTTTTCCAAGAAATTGTCACCTGCGGAGTGCAATTACGAGATTGGTGACAGAGAGCTATTAGCGATCATTTTAGCCCTGAAAGAATGGAGACATCTCCTCGACGGTACCACTGTGCTGGTTCTTATTCTTACTGACCATAAGAATCTCACATTCTTGTCTGAGGCTAAACGCCTCTCTCCCAGAAGGGCACAATGGGCTCTTTTCTTGTCAAGTTTCAAGTTTTGATGGTTGCATTACTGATTTTGATGGAAAGTTTTGCTCGGGAGATCTTTCGCTTACATGGGCTACCCAAGGTGATTGTCTCGGACAGGGGTAGTCAGTTTGTGTCCCAATTCTGGCGAGCCTTTTGTGTACAGTTGGGAATTCAGCTTGCTTGTTCCTCTGCATATCACCCGCTGTCTAATGGGGCCGCAGAACGAGCCAATCAGTCCTTGGAGCAATTCCTATGTTGCTATATTTCTGACCATCATAACAACTGGTCAGACCTATTACCATGGGCAGAGTTTGCTCACAACAGTGCCTTGAATTCTGCTTCCTGATTGTCCCCATTTATGGCGAACTATAGTTTCCAACCTTCCATGTTGCCTGACAGAGTATTCCTGCATTAGAGGAGCATCTCCGTGGTCTTTGTTCCACTTGGGCACAAGTCCAGGAAGCTTTGCGTCATGCTAATGATAGGTACAGACTCTATGCTGATGGCAGACGCCCGCCTCCGCCTGCCTCCGCCTGCCTCCGCCTTCCTACCAGGTTGGGGACAGGATTTGGCTGTCATCTCGCAACCTCCGACTTCGAGGTGGCCGCTCAGCTGTCGGCTAATTGCCAGCTCCTATCTCTCCACAGCTACTCACCTGTTGATGATATCTTGCTCGTCAGACCTGCCTACTTAAGCCGTCCAGCCCAGAGGATCTCTGCCTTCGCCTTGGTCAACATCACAGAGACTATTTCCTGCGTTCCTGTTTAAAGACTTGCTTGGCTGACATCCCTTTTGGCTCCAGATCCTGCTTGCTGTTCCACTACACTGATCCCTGACTTTCTGGGTTGACTGACTATCTATTCCGGTTACTGAACTTTGGCTATGTTTTGACTACGTTTGTTCTTTTTACTTTTATTAATAAACAAGTGTGATTTAACTGTACTTCTGTCTCAGTCTGATTTCATGGTTTCTGACAGTTGCATGTGATTGGCACAGGGCCAATCAGCACTGTTCAGACAGAGGGTCAAGGGTCATGCAGCCTCATAGGACAGTCAGAGGAGAATGAAAACTCCTCCTACGAGCTTTAACCAAAGACTGATAGAAGCCACAGGACTGCTATATACGGCTGATGAGAAAAGGTATTTAGCAGTTTATGTTTACTAAAATAATTGTATTTCCATGTTCTGTGTACTGTAGGAGACCAGATATAGTGAATGCAGGGTCCTGGGTTTAGTAACACTTTAAGATCTATAGATAAACATTATCTGATTATTGCATATGTTCAGCCATGACTGGTTATCTTTGAGTATTTTTGCAAATTAAATATATTATGCGGTGAGCAGAACTAGCCTTGAACCCCTAACAATGAGTAATATTCAGCTTCCATTGAGATATTAAAGATCCAGATATCTGATCAGATTGTGTTTCGAAAAAAGTAATTCAAATCATAGATATACAGATAGGACACAAAGGGAATATTACCTTTGGTAACTTTAATAAAACAAGATTGACAAGCTGAAAATTATCTAACCCCCTGATCTCTTCTTTTCCTATAAGAATCTAGAAAGAACAAGCAAACAAAAAACAAATAACTGTAATGAAGAGATAATACATAAATAAGAGAATAAATGTCACATATTCAAATCTGGCAAGAACATATTTGGAATAAGCAGGAAAAGTATTTATAAAAAAAAAGGAAAAGTAACATAGTGTGTTGATTGATTGTGGAGACTTAATTAGGAGCTTGTCATCTCATTGACATTTACTACAGTTGCTTTAGGAATGTGTCCGCCATCTTGACAATCTTGACATGGTGCTAGATGGCAAGCATCAGTCACCATCCAGAAATCACAGGGTATTCCCTGGGAGGGTAGGATAACTAGCCATGTTGAGGTATTTCCTGCTACATTTTAATGCTCCCTGGCAAGTGTGTGGCACCATAAGGTGAGATGCTAGCTACTGTTGAGTAGGGATGAGCAGAGTCATTAGTATGCACAGCCTATTGCATTAAGGTGTGCACCCCAAAGCACAAACACACATGTGTATATCAACGGAGCAGTGGACAGTGTCAGTTGAGCAAAGACTAGCATCAGTAGGGCAGTGGATGGTGTCAGCAATTTTTTATTGTTAGTATTTTTAAATTATTTTTAGGATTATTTTTTACTATAGTATTATTTATTATTTAAATAATATATAATTATTATTATTATACAAGTTTTTTTAGATGTCCCGTTGGGAGGCTTTGGTGAAATGTCAGGGGTCTCAAACTGGTGGCCCTCCAGCTATTGCGAAACTACAAGTCCCATCATGCCTCTACCTGTGGGAGTCAGGCTTGTAACTGTCAGCCTTGCAATGCCTCATGGGACTTGTAGTTTCGCAGCAGCTGGAGGGCCCCCAGGACCCCTGGTCTAAACAGACCCCTGGTGTCTCACTTTTGAGACAGAGACAGGGACTGAGGACAGATTCCCCGTTGGAGTTTATAGAAAGTAAGTCCCCATAACTCCCTGCAAGGAGAAATAGTGGGAAAAAGGGGATTTTTAGAGGTACCTACAAATAGTATACATATAGTACAATATGAAAGTTAACCAAATTCTTTATTAATATAAAGTTAAAATTAGGGTTTCACCAATATCGGTGCCGATACAGAGCATTTGCATGTGTGCTTGTACGCATGCAAATGCTCCGATGCTTGACCCAATACTTGGGCAGCCTCAGGAATGATTGGTGCGGTGATGGGGGCAGTAAACTGTCTCCCTCCTGCTGTAGACAGTTACAAAGCTACTTATGAAGGGGAACGAGTCGTTGTAAGAATATGCTGACCTAAATTAAGTTTGTATCCCACAATGTGAATGTAAACAGATTAAGAGCTGGTTATATTGTGGCTGCGGGGACATGTAGTGGGTGCACAACGCCGTAAAAGTACTTTCCCCAGTAATGGATGTGAGACTATAAAGGGGGGGTTGCCATGCTGTACAGCCAATCCCATGAGTAAGTCGTGATGACAAAACGCGCAAGAGGATATTACATTCTTTTACTTGTTTGATCACATGTGAGTGCAATATTTGAAGATTTACTTTTCATTTAATAAATGTATTTTAAACGTTATTACACCTTCCGAGCACTTAATTTTGTTTTCATAAATATATGATAAAGGTATCGTTGGATGATTTAACCCTATGAGGGTGAAAGTTTGTTTGCCAAGCATGAAAGTGCAAGGCATCTTCGTTTGGTGAGTGCGTTTTTACGGGGGAATGGAATCACTACATGCACGCGGTGTGGTGGAAGATTTAGAGGATCACAATTCCTATACAATTGCATTTGGATTCACTTTGGCATATTTTTGGACTGTTTAAATCAAGGGCTATCATTGTAGCCACTATTGACTAGTGACTAACACTTGTCACTGGGTGTTTTTTTTTTACAGTACTAGCGCCACTATTTACTTTTAGGTATTGGGTAAATGCGTTGTTTGTCCATCTTCTAAACCATAGAAATGTGCATATCTATGTGCACACGCATTATCCAGACAATGACTTTTTACTTGACGGCTGGCACCATGTTCCTCACAGTGGGACATTTTTTTTCTTAAATGGTAATAGATGGTTTGTGTTTATTTATTTTATCTTTTTTTTTTTTTTTTTTTTTTGTGAATGAGTAGTAATACTTACTAGTCGCTAAATGAATTACTTCAGGCAGCAGCAGCTGGAGGTTCAGGTGGGCCAACTGGTCATATCTGGCCATTTAGTTTGCCCATTCAGCAAACTACAGACAGCTTTGGTTCAGGCTCAGGCTGAACTTCTGATTGACCCAAAACATAAACTCATCCCTAGAAGCAGTGTAAGTTCCTGAATTTAAAAGAGGCTGATACTGATTCCCATCCCTGTACAGCAGAGCTGAGAGCAGGAGAACCAGCACAAGGGGTCAATCAATTGTGTTGTAGTGCAATAAAGTAGACAGCATGTGGGAGGCCACTCACCTTGCACGTGGGGGCATCTTTCATCATGCACACGCTCATCAACTTTAACTTGGTCATCTTGGTGTTACAGTTAAACATGAACATTAACAATAGAATCTCCCTATCTATCTCTCTTTGGCTGCCCAGGCATACCTCCACAAGGTTGTAGTCCATGTTTGGTGCTCTCCAGGGCTGGTAGATCTCTGGACTCAGGGTGCCTCCAACAGACTGCAAAGTGCTGGGACCAATCCTGTTTAATTTGTTCATAAACGACCTGGAGGATGGGGTAAACAGTTCAATCTCTGTATTTGCAGACGATGCTAAGCTAAGCAGGGCAATAACTTCTCCGCAGGATGTGGAAACCTTGCAAAAAGATCTGAACAAACGAATGGGGTGGGCAACTACATGGCAAATGAGGTTCAATGTAGAAAAATGTAAAATAATGCATTTGGGTGGCAAAAATATGAATGCAATCTATACAATGGGGGGAGAACCTCTGGGGGAATCTAGGATGGAAAATGACCTGGGGGTCCTAGTAGATGATAAGCTCAGCAATGGCATGCAATGCCAAGCTGCTGCTAACAAAGCAAACAGAATATTGGCATGCATTAAAAAGGGGATCAACTCCAGAGATAAAGCAATAATTCTCACGCTCTTCAAGACTCTGGTCCGGCCGCACCTAGAGTATGCTGTCCAGTTCTGGGCACCAGTCCTCAGGAAGGATGTACTGGAAATGGAGCGAGTACAAAGAAGGGCAACAAAGCTAAAAAAGGGTCTGAAGGATATTAGTCATGAGGGAAGGTTGCGAGCACTGAACTTATTCTCTCTGGAGAAGAGACGCTTGAGAGGGGATATGATTTCAATATACAAATACTGTACTGGTGACCCCACTATAGGAATAAAACTTTTTTGCAGAAGAGAGTTTAAAAAGACTCGTGGCCACTCACCAAAATTAGGAGAAAAGAGGTTTAACCTTAAACTACGTAGATGGTTCTTTTACGTTAAGAGCGGCAAGGATGTGGAATTCCCTTCCACAGGCGGTGGTCTCAGCGGGGGGCATTGATAGTTTCAAGAAACTATTAGATAAGCACCTGAATGACCGCAACATACAGGGATATACAATGTAATACTGACATATAATCACACACATAGGTTGGACTTGATGGACTTGTGTCTTTTTTCAACCTCACCTACTATGTAACTATGTAACAGTCCTTCTCTGCAGTAATCATGTCATTCTCTCTCTGCATGGGCTGAAGCTCTGGAACCCAGCCTTCCTCCCTTTTTTATATTACAGGTGGGTAGGCTGGATCCAAGAGGAACCGCAGCACACAACAATAACTCTTTCCCCCAGCCTGGCCCAGCCACTGTCTAACTGACAAACTGTAGGCAACCTGCCTACAAGCAGAGTAACAGAGAGACAAGCTCATGGGTCAGCTACTTCTCCTTTCACTGTCTAGATACACAGGCTGAAGGTCTCTCCTTCTACAATTCAGTTTTTTGCTTCCAGTTCAGCTGCACCCAGCTCCAGCCATAATTAAAGCTTTGAACAATCAATTGAGTAAACTGATGATATTGAGATAAATCAACAATGACATAAGAGGGGGATAAGTATATATACTCCATTAAGGAGTAATAATGAGATGAAGGTAGGGTTGCCACATCATCCCTTTAATCCATAACACATGAATTACACAGGTTCTGAGGCTAATTTAATGCAGATAAGGCACCAAGTGAGTTTAATTACCACCTTAATCAGCCACAGAACCTGTATAATTAATATGTGTCCTGCATTAAAGGGATGATGTGGCAATCCTAGATGAAAGGTCTTGAGTAAAGATTGAAGCATAGACTGGTGAGCGTAAATATGGAAATGTTTTTTCTTGTTTTTTTGGGAGGTGTATTTGGGTGGGGTTATTTGTGGGAAATGTTTTTGTGTTTTTGAACTGTTGTATTATGAAAAATGTATAAAAATTATACAGATCCCTTGCATAGTAAACTTGCTCGGCTCAGGCACCATTCTGAGAACGCTTTGCATTTGTCTAAATGAATGCAAAGCGTTCTCTGATTGGACAAAGTGAGGAGATGGGGAGGTGACATCACAATCTCCACTTTTTCCACTAAGTGAATACCTTGTATTTATTGAGAAAAATGCAAAACGTTCTCTGAATTGTGGAGGTGCCGAGAGAGGGACCTGCCAAAATTTGAGTAGGAAGGAGGAAAATCACTAAAGCAATAGACTGAGCATGCCAAGGTGAACAGGCTGGCTTGTTTGTGAGGATTGTGGGGTCTGTGGCATGTCATCTAGATAAATGGATTATCCACTGCTTGAGAAGGAACTTGAAAACATCCATTTCATCACCTTTAATAGGTTGAGGGAAAGTGTGTAAATCTGTTGTCAATAAGTGTGGCATGTTAGAAGAGAGTGTTTCTTAATGATCAAAATAGTAAAGGTCTTGCAAGCTACCAAATCAAAGTTCCCCTATCTTAATATAGTATGATGACAGCTGCTAGCACTTCCTCCCACTAATCACGTCCCAAACGAACGCGTGAGATTCAGAGATAAAGAGATAAATCGTGTGCTACGCTATCCCCTTAATGATCTGCTGAACCTGCAGCAAAAACCTAAAAAACAAAATTGTTAACAAAAGTGATGTGCCTATAAAATCAAATCCCAGGCTGAAATAATAATCTATAAGCGACTAATGTCATCATACAGCTTACAACATCATACAGCGTGAATATACACACATTTCATAAAATATAAATTTTGATACAAAAGTGATCCATAAAGTGCTCAAGTGCATATAAGTCCGTGATAATCTGACCACCCAGGATCAGTTTTCAGTGTCCTTAATACAGAGATAATAAACGTGACTTGATAGGTGAATGTGAATATAGCGCTCTGCAGCAGTGATTACACTCAGGTGCTCCCCACCCCAAGGTAATGGCCGCTCACCGCAGAGCGTGTGACCTCGCAATTAAGTTTGGTCAATAACCGCTTTTGAATCATCAAAACGGATTCCAAGTCAGGTTGCAAGGTCCAAACACTGCTCAAAGATGTAGCCTCCTCATATATAGATATAAAAAAGAAACTTCCATAATGTGATACTGTTGTAAAAGATTTTATCTACTGCAAACAAAGCCCTATTATAGGGCACTCACATGGTTCTGGTGCGTTAGTGCACCGCTGTATAGCATGCCTTAATAGCGCCAAGCCGCGGGTGAGATCGTGTGCTCCTACTCCATAAGACAGACCAGCTGCCTCCTGCGCCGTCCCAGCTTCCTCCTGCGGACGGCACAGGAGGCAGCTGGTCTGTCTTATGGAGTAGGAGCACACGATCTCATCCACGGCTTGGCGCTATTAAGGCATGCTATAGAGCGGTGCATCTCTTCATTTTTCAAGATGAGACTAGCATGCAAAAAATAAAAACTCAACGATTTTGCCATTGTGTGTGCGAGGCTTTAGACCAGTGGTCCTGGGGCTGGATGTGGCCTCTTTGCTTGCCTCTATCCAGCCCTTGATGGGGCACCAACTGACATCAATGATACGGCACCATTCCTCACACTCATACCAGTGGTGGGCAGTGGCGGCCAGTGGAAATTTTTTGGGGGTGGGATGGCAAACAGTATGACACCCCCCGGTCGGTGGGGTAGCACTTACCCCATCACCGGTGGCTTCCCCTGCTCGGCGGTGGCCTCCTGTTCTCCTGCTGGTCTCACACCCACTTCTGATTGGCCGAATTGAGGATCAGTGTTTCAACAGCACCTGGGTGGGATCAGAGCGCATTCTCTGCGACCAAATCCCATCCAATTTTGAAGCCTATTTGAGCCTCTGGCTCTAATCAGGAGCTTAAAAAAAAAACCCGCCCGCTGTAATTCATGCACCTGGTGCCCTGAAAGGGGCTAGATGCATGAATTGGGGGTGGCCGCGGTGGCCGTGGAAAAATTCATGCTATGCATGAATCTATCCATTGCATATAGGGGGTGGCGTGGAGAGAGGGATGGGCCGCCACTGGTGGTGGGGCACTATTCCGCCCACTGACACCAATGATGTTGTGCCATTCCTCACACTGATATCAACAATGGAGCACTATTATTCCCAGTGATACCAACAATGGGGCACTATTACTCCCACTGAAGCTGAGGCATTTTCTACTCCCATTGGCCACAGTCTGGCCCCGCTAAAGTCTGAAGGATAGTAAACTGGCCCTTTGTTTAGAAAGTTTGGAGGCCCCTACTTTGAACTATGGGTGCTCAACCTGTGGCCCTCCATCTGGTGCAAAACTACATGTCTCATGAAGCATTGCAAGGTTGACAGTTACAAGCGTGACTCCCAAAGGCAGAGGCATGATGGGACTTATAGTTCCGCAACAGCTAGGGGGCCACAGATTGAGCACCCTTGCTTTAGACCCTTGCTCCAAACTTTTCAAACAAAGGGCCAATTTATTGTCCTTTAGACTTTATAAGGGCCGGATTGTGGCCAGCAGAGGCAGAAAATGTCATGAGCCCAGCATCAGTGAAAATAATTATGGCCTCAGGATTAGTAGTCAATAGGAGGAGGAGTGGTGCCCCTATTAGTAGGAGGATTAGTATCTCATCATTGGTATCAGTGGAAGATATAGTGCCCCATTGTTGGTGTCAATGGGAAGACTAGTGCACCAAGGGCCGCTTTGGAGACCCCTGCATTAGAATGTTTACTGAACCGGAGTGGATGGATGAGAGTTGTGTGTCTGGCTGCCCTGCACTGATTAGAGAAAGAACCTGTTTACATTAAAAGCGGGGTAGGGCTACACATCAGTAGAAACATTTAAATCTTCTTAATCTCTCCTTCCCCTTTTGACTTCAATGCATTTCACCAAAATGGAGAAATTTTGCCAATATCTTTAGATCTTTAACCAATGTTAGAGAGAAACGAAAACTCTTCAAGTCACTCTTCTCTAATAATTCATAACTATGGTATTATAGAATGTTGTATTTTGCCTCATTTTGCTTTTATAGAGTTCTCCTTCAAATGTCTTCATTAGCGGCCATGGTTTTTCTTTTTTTTTTTGTACTCTAATTGTTATTAGCAGATATTTTCTAAAAGCCAGCTTGGGTCTTCATAATCCAGGTCAAATAAAGAGAAAATAAACACATACTTTTATTAGCAAGGCTTAATTTGGATTCTGGAAACTGGGTTAAACCAAGTTCAACTAGAGCACGGGGAAATCAGCGCCGGAATAAAACAGGAGACGGCGCGGAAAAATGACTTTGCGCGACTTACTTTTGCCATTTAAAACATAACAGATCATCAGCCTTGGCGTGTTTGCTATAAAACGATGCTAACTAGCTTCTAGAGGAACATTAGCCTGAAACTTGGCATTATTAAAAGACAATCTTGAATTCCGTCTTTATTGCTGTCCCAGGAAAATAGAGACGTGCAAAGTTGGGCAGCCCGCTGTTTAACGCATGCAGTAGAGCTCGGCTTAGCATAAACATTTCATTCCAGCCTATAAAATTTGCATAAATGTAAGTGTTGCATTAGGTCGGTCGCTGCTGCTGCAATTTCAATGCCAATAATGCCGGACTCTTTATTATAAGCTGAATTTGATGCTTTGATGTTAGTAGTGGAAGATAATGATTGCTTTTTTATAGAGAATCAATAACACTGTAATTGGAAAAGTCAAGAGAACATTTAATAGATATGCACAAAAAATAAAATAAAAATAATGAGAACCAGTCACAAAAAGGCTTATGCAAGAATTGAAATATTCAGTTTTAGGGCTCGTTCACACTAGCGTTTGGCGGGGCAGTAAAAACCCATTTTTTTTTTAATTGAGATAAGAAAATCATAGGGTACAAGAATTGCAGTTGAGACAGAGGTATCCACCCAGAACATGTGTTCTCGGGTTAGGAAAGAGTTGAGTCCGGTGTAGGGAGTAAAGGCAGGGAGGAGGAGAGTTAGCAGAGAGTGATAAAAGGAAGGTTCTAAAGTAAACTTATGAAGGTATTGTAGATACCTAAAGGTACAATAGGGCAAGGGGTTTACTTGTGGTTCTGTTTTGGTTTGAGAAACAGGAAGGTATGTGTTCCACATATGGGGGTCTGTCAAAGAAGACATAACTACAAATTACTAAGGGTGATACTTCTGGGGTGTGATAGCCATGGAGACCATTGATGGTGGAACTTATCTCCAGTCATGTTTTGATTCGGTGAAGAGAAATTACATGCGATAATGGTCATTGATGGTAGAGGGGAGGAAGCATAGTATTGGTGGAAGTGAATCCTTCCAAGCCCGTGCTAGGGTTACATGAGCTGCTATCAAGATATGGGTTATGATGGGAAGAGATGTTGTAGACCAATGAGAGGGGTCTAGACCAAGCAGAGCCAAAACCCATGGTTTTTACAGCCCCTCAGTAGCTACCCCATTTAGCTGCAGACAGGGCCAGGACAAGGGTTGGGCAGGAGGATCAGCTGCCCAGGGCACAGCAGTAGGAAAGGGTGCCCCCTCACCACATGCAAGCTTCACATCAGTGGTTAGGAACCAGCAGACTGCAGGTTTATGTCTGCTCTGACAGCTACTGCTGCCATGGTGTGCTCCAGCATACCCGCTCTCTGCCCCCTCTGCCCACAGCTGACACAAAAACACACCGTGCATGTGCAACAACCTTCTGGCCACAAGTAACCAAGCAATTGGCCACGTGTGGAAAGTGCACACTCCATGCGAACAATAGATAGCTGGAGCAAGGAGGCAAAGAATAGGCACATGGGGGGGGGACAGCAGCCAGAGATGTACACATGTAAAGCATCACAGCCGTGGAAAGATCTTATACCCCCTGTTGCTTTTGGCCCATTCAAGTAAATGGAGCCACTCTGCAAGCCCCCCCCCTGTGGGTGACTGGCCAGTAACCGGTTAGTACCTCACCCCCACTCCTGCCTAAATACGCGATTTGTGCAGACAGAGAATGGACCTTACCACTAGAGACATCACTGCTCCTCTGCTCAGCGCTTCCTGTCAGGTAAGTCAGCACCCAGGCAGCAGGGTTTGTAAATGTGAAAACTTGTAAATTCGAAAGTTTGTGAATTCATAAATTCTAAAATCGGAAAATTCAAAAAATAGAAAATGAGAAAGAATATCCAAAAGAACAAAAATCCCAAAATTCTTGTAATTGTTAAGTTATTATTAGTTAGTTATTATTTCAGATTTTTGAATTTTCGGATTTTCGGATTCACTAATTTTTGAATTTAGGAAATTACATATTTACGAATTTATGAATATTCAAATTTACGAATATTCGGGAAAAAAATAGTTAAACGGGTTTTTGTTAAATCGGACGTTTCCGAATTAACAAATTTGTCCAAATTCGTTAAAAACTAATTTGGAACGAGAAGAATTGCACATGTCTATTAAATATACTCTACAGGCTGCATTGTGGCACCCCCCCCCCCCCCCAAAGTCTTACCCTGGGTACAAGACTTGTTAGTGTTAAAGAAATATTAGAATTCCTGCTCTACAGATAGGGCTGTGTTGTGTGGCAGAGCTGAGTAAATCTCAGAACTGGTTGGACAGAAATGCAAATCCTTTGGCAGGTAAAACAGTCCTGATGTATGTATTTCATCTATTTATTTAGCGGTTTGCTGGAGTGCAGCTTTAACTTATTTTTTTTTAGGTTTGTTCTTTAATTTTCTACTTTAGAAGTCATATACTTAGAACATAATATGTAATATAGTGTATAGGTCTAATAGATGGGAAGTCTACAAAAATGATGAATATTCAAGCACAGGGATTCCCTATGGCAAAGCAATCGCGCAAATAGCAAAGAGCAGCAGATTGAAGCGGCATGTGCAGAAAGAGAATTCGGACAATAATTAGAGAGGGGTCAAGGTTAATCTAGCAATCAATAGTCTACAGTTACTGTGAAGGCAAATTGTTTCACTGTATACAGCCTTTCCTGGAAATTTTACTTTCAAGTGGCCCTTTAGGATATGAAAATTGATTTACTTACTTTCTCTGAGGGAGTTATGGGGCCAAATAACAACATAAAATCATGTTCTGCAGCATACACAATTACCTTTCTAATAGGAAAAAAGGATAAAATGTCAACATTAACAACATGAGCAATGATAGGCTGCAAGGACACCAAATGAAGTAGTGAAAAATATATGTTTACCCCTGGACAGACAAGGAAGATATCCAGGTGACATGATGGGCTAGCGTTTCAACTCTCATTGGGGAACCCTTGACTTTTTGTGGGACTAAAATGAAAGGATATTGGGTGCCAGTCACTTTAGAACATTTTATAGATTTAATCAGCACAATAACCCTTGGAGAAAGGGTTAGGTCACAGGATACCTCAAAACGGGAAAAAATACTAGTAAGGTAAGTAGCTGGTTCTTTAAAAATAGCCAAGCAGAACCCAGGTCCTACTTAATCAATCTCAGGTACCTTATCAAATGAGCAGTATGAACTTCTTACACCCAGGATGCTGTGTAGAGTGGGGCAGCCAATGAGGAGGAAGGGGTGGCACCAGTAGGGAGAAAACTATGGCTATCTTCAGCAAAAAGACTAGCATTGGAGATACAGGATGGGCCTGGGCAGCAGGGCATTGAGAACACTCCAGAACACTCTTCAGCACAAAATCCTTCTTCTAAGATGCTCCTGTCAGAAACCATGAAATCAGATCAAGACAGAAGTACAGTTAAATCACACTTGTATAATAATAAAAGTAAAAAGAACAAACGTAGTCAAAACATAGCCAAAGTTCAGGAACCCGGAGCGGATAGTCAGCCAAGCCAGAAGTCAGGGATCAATGTCGTGGAACAGCAAGCAGGGTCTGGAGCCAGAAAGGGATGTCAGCTAAGCCAGTCTTTAAACAGGAACGCAGGAGATAGTTTCTTGTGATGTGACCAAGGTGAAGGCAAAGCTCCTCTGGACTGGACGGCTTAAGTAGGCAGGACTGACGAGCAGGATCATCAACAGCTGAGTAACTGTGGAGAGAGATGGGAGCTGGCAATTAGCCGACAGCTGAGCGGCCAGCTCAGAGAAGGAAGGGCTGAGCTTAGCCCTGACAGCTCCTCAGCAACTTCCCACTCAGAGTTTGTTGGTTACGAGGATGCTGGCGGCCACTGGCATCCTAGCAACATTTTTTGTTGCCTGCATCTACTTTGGGAGATTTTCCTTCACTTCCTGTCTCAAAAACACAACAGAAAGTGTAAAGAAATCTCTCCAAAGTGAGGGAAAATATCCCCTCTTATACAATTGTCACCTGAATCAATATCCCACTTGGAAGATGTTGTTGGAAGTAAATTTTGGATTTCTGATCACCTTCTGTTATGGAGAAAATGGGTGGGATTTACTAAAACTGGAGAGTGCAAAATCTGATGCAGCGCTGCATAGAAACCAATCAGCTTCCAGGTTTTATTGTCAAAGCTTAATTGAACAAGCTGAAGTTAGAAGCTGATTGACTACCATGCCCAGCTGCACCGGATTTTGCACTCTCCAGTTTTAGTAAATCAACCCCTTATTGTTTTAGGGTGTCTACACTCTGGATGGAGGAGCAAGGGAACCACTCTTGGACAGCAACCATATCCGCACCATATCCTGAGTGCTCTAGTTTTACTAATTCTCTTTACGTACACAATGAGAGATCTGTGCAATGTAACAAATTCTCCTTGCCTCACAATGCTACCCCTCTGAGTCTTGGGATTGCCAGGGGCTAATCTAATAACAGATTCAGATATTTATGGTAGTTGCATTTTAACCCCTCTCACGCCAAGTGTATGCAAATATGTGGCCCCACTAGACTGGGTTTTTTTTTCTGTGGGGCCGGATAGTTGGGTATCTCCCTTTGCGCATGTGCTGAACACCCTGTATTCTTTATATTCCAGCATACCATTGCCAATTTCCTTAGATATGGTTACCGCCATTATCTGAGATACATATACATTTTGCTATTTATTTCATTATAGTGAATACACTTTGCAACCATCTTGGGTGACAGTCGGGTTCATCCCTCTCTTCTTTTCAACTGCCGTGCCAGCCCTTTTCCTG
Source organism: Aquarana catesbeiana (assembly GCF_042186555.1). Lineage (NCBI taxonomy): Eukaryota > Metazoa > Chordata > Amphibia > Anura > Ranidae > Aquarana > Aquarana catesbeiana. Next base: position 36,515,993 of record NC_133334.1, on the reverse strand, counting down.
ATCCTGGACGTCCATTTGGTGGTCTCCTCCCCCTCAGCTCCCGGGGGAGATGTATCTCCGCTGCCCCCCACCTGGGGGCCACCCCCTCGGGGTTCCACGCCTGACAAGTGGGTATTGGATTATTTACTTTGGCTTCATGTTGTTGTCCTACCATAACCTATACTCCAATATACTCCTTATCTGTTTATTCACAGACATCAGATATACACATCAGCCCCTGATGATGCGAGGAGAGCTCGCGAAACGCGTCGGGTTAGAGATGTAGCATGTATATCTGTACTGTTTATACTTTTTATATTTTGATGTTATGTCATGATGGCTATGTTTTTAGGACCAATTTATCATGCTGCTGTTCTTTATGCATGTGTCTCCGATGTTCATGACTTGCACTGGATGTTATTTATTACAATAAATTTTGTCATCTCTATACTCTTGTTATTTTTCTGTGATCACCATGGACACTTCATTTAAAGTCCCACAGGCGAATTTTTGTATGTTTGCGCAATATAGGGATGGAGGTGTCTCATGTTAGGGAGCAGCTCTCAGACTTTTCTGTTTTTGCGCTGGGAGCGTGTCGTACGGGCCATACTACGATTGGACCCAGAACTCCCGATTCTAGGTCACCTAATTGCTGTGATAGCCTATGATTGGCTATCACAGTGATCAGTCACTGTGAAGCCGGCCCTGTGTTTTCTCTCTCTGTGGATGGAGGAGAGAGATACATCGTATCTCTCTCCTTGCATAGAAAAAAATAATAATAATAATATTAATAAAATAAAAAAATACCTAGATAGGTTTTATCTAGGTCAGGGACAGGGTTATGCAGCATACACACGGTCGGACTTTTCGACCGGACTTGTCCGACGGACGCCGACGGACCAAATCCGGCGGACAATCCGATCGTGTGTGGGCTTCACCGGACCTTCAGATGGACTTTAGATTTGGAACTTGCTTCAAATCTTTACGTCGTAACTCCGCCGGACCCAGAAATCCGCTCGTCTGTATGCTAGTCCGACGGACAAAAACCGACGCTAGGGCAGCTATTGGCTACTGGCTATCAACTTCCTTATTTTAGTCCGGTGTACGTCATCACGTACGAATCCGTCGGACTTTGGTGTGATTGTGTGTAGGCAAGTCCGTTCGTTAAAAAGTCCTTAAGAAGTCTGTCCAAAGTCCGCTGGAAAGTCTGTCGGACCAGTCCGGTCGAAAAATCCGCCCGTGTGTACGCAGCCTTAGTGTTTGGGTCAGGGTCAAAGGTCAGGGTCAGTATTTGGGACAAGATTTTTTTTAAATTAGTATCAGTGTCAGTTAGTGTCGGTGTAGTTTAGGTAGGATAAAAAAAAAACTAAAATGCGCACTATTATTTTTAGGATCTACTATGGGTACAAACAACAACTAACATACAAATATGTGGTATCGCTGCACTCATCAGAAGCAGGAGAATTTAATTTGGGTTGTTCTTTGATGGAAAGTTATGGTAGTAGCAAGAAATATAAAGCTAAATTTACAAAAAAAAAAACATTTTTTTTACTATTTTGGGCAAGTTTTCCTTTGATTATAAAAATAAAATAAAAAATAAGAGATATCCATTACTATTTACCACCAAATGAAAGCCTAATTTGTCCTGAAAAAAATGCAGTATAATCCACCTGGATCCACAAAGTGGTTGTGATGATATGTGTAGTTTTACTAACACATGTCAAAGTTGTAAAATTGTGCTTAAGATTTGTTAGGCGCGAAGGGGTTAAAAGTAGTTATATCAATTGTTGGTGTTTTTAATATCTATCTTAATTCAATTCCAAACCCGATACTTAAAGGAAAATGTGTTTTTACATATTCATTACTTATATTGTGTTTTCAATGGAGTTTCTTTCTTTAACTGGAGAAGGTAGAAAATCCATAATTAAAAGAGATAGTCTCTCATACACTGTCAGCCTGTGTTACCTGTGCCGTTAATGAAGCTAACAAAAGAAAATAATGATTCTTAAATGCATCTTATCTTGTTACAGACAGAATAATTATTACAAAAAGAAAAAAAAAAAAACGTATCTGCCTTTTTTCCCGCAATTAACACAATGCATTTCGCTTTAACACGCATGAACTTTGGTTCGGTAATTAAGATTCAGGTGTATCATTATAATGGCCATGCCTTAAAATCATTATATAAAACGAAACATTTATGCCAATAAAAAAGTAATAAAGATGTATTTAATTTATTTATTTTTTTAATTAGGATTTTTTTTATTTTTTTTTTATCAAACGAATCAGCTTGTAAAAGGTTAGTTGTTCTTAAGAAAATAAAAGGTAATTTTGTTTAAAAAGCCTTCAGGGCTTGGAACCAATTACACAAAGGTAGCTCAGACATTCATTACGGCATTGATCCAGCCTGGAACAAGTGAGATCTGCAGAGAGCATCATGATAATGTTATGTGCAGCTCATTAACCCCTCACTTGCCAACGTTTGCAATACGTGGCGTGCTGAACTAACTTTGGCTTTCTTCTTATTGACTATGAGCAGGAATGAGTGATGGCGGCTAATGGTAAATGACAGTTGTGAATAGACATTCTGTTTTATTGTAACTTGAACCTGAACAGAATTTTTTTTTTCTTTTTTACTTTGTTTAATATTGATCATTATACGCTATATAGTTTGTGGATGCCTGACTATTAAAGTACACTAAACGACCCAAACGGTATGAACACTCTTCTAAATGCTACCAGTTGATGGTACTGTTAATGTTACAGTATACAAAGACATTTTAGACAATTATGCACTTCTATCCTTGGGATAACAATTTGGTGAAGGTCATTTTCTATTCCAGCATGAATGTGCCACTGTGCACATAGCCAGCTCCATAAAGACATGGGGTTGCTTTATTAACCCCCCCTGGCGGTATTCCCGAGTGTGGCTCGGGGGTAAATTTCAGTACCATTAGCAGTAACCCCGAGCCACACTCTGGATTGCATTGCAGAATCCTGGTCCAGTTTACTTACCTTGTCACCAGGATCCTGCGATGTCCCCCCATTGTGGCCCCCACCAGATTATCCGCCCGATGCTCTGTGTGCCGGGCTCTGTTCCCTGCGAGCGTCGCAACGCATGGGGGCGGAGCCGTGCGGCAGATTAAAAAAGTACAAAAAACATAACACATACAGTACACTGTAATCTGTAAGATTACATTACTGTGTCAAATTATTTCACCTCCCTTTTGTCCCTAGTGCTTTGTCCAGTGCCCTGCATGCAGTTTTATATTATATACAGTGGGGACGGAAAGTATTCAGACCCCCTTGAATTTTTCACTCTTTGTTATATTGCAGCTATTTGCTAAAATCATTTAAGTTCATTTTTTTCCTCATTAATGTATATGCAGCACCCCATATTGACAGAAAAACAAAGAATTGTTGACATTTTTGCAGATTTATTAAAAAAGAAAAACTGAAATATCACATGGTCCTAAGTATTCAGACCCTTTGCTCAGTATTTAGTAGAAGCACCCTTTTGATCTAATACAGTCTTATGAGTCTTTTTTGGGAAAGATGCAACAAGTTTTTCACACCTGGATTTGGGGATCCTCTGCCATTCCTCCTTGCAGATCCTCTCCAGTTCTGTCAGGTTGGATGGTAAACGTTGGTGGACAGACATTTTTAGGTCTCTCCAGAGATGCTCAATTGGGTTTAAGTCAGGGCTCTGGCTGGGCCATTCAAGAACAGTCACGGAGTTGTTGTGAAGCCGCTCCTTCGTTATTTTAGCTGTGTGCTTAGGCCAGTGATTCTCAACTCCGGTCCTCAGGACCCACTAACAGGCCAGAATTTAAGTATTACATTGGGAAGATGCAGACTAGAATACTGCAATCACTGAGCAGCAAATGATATCACCTGTGATGTATTTCATTCATCTTGCAAACCTGGCCTGTTAGTGGGTCCCAAGGACAGGAGTTGAGAACCACTGGCTTAAGGTCATTGTCTTGTTGGAAGGTAAACCTTCGGCCCAGTCTGAGGTCCTGAGCACTCTGGAGAAGCATGATGCTGCCACCACCATGCTTCACTGTTGGGACTGTATTGGACAGGTGATGAGCAGGGCCTGGTTTTCTCCACACATACCGCTTAGAATTAACGCCAAAAAGTTCTATCTTGGTCTCATCAGACCAGAGAATCTTATTTCTCACCATCTTGGAGTCCTTCAGGTGTTTTTTAGCAAACTCCATGCAGGCTTTCATGTGTCTTGCACTGAGGAGAGGCTTCCATCGGGCCACTCTGCCATAAAGCCCCGACTGGTGGAGGGCTGCAGTGATGGTTGACTTTCTACAACTTTCTCCCATCTCCTGACTGCATCTTTGGAGCTCAGCCACAGTGATCTTTGAGTTCTTCTTTACCTCTCACCAAGGCTCTTCTCCCCCCGATAGCTCAGTTTGGCCGGATGGCCAGCTCTAGGAAGGGTTCTGGTCGTCCCAAATGTCTTCCATTTAAGGATTATGGAGGCCACTGTGCTCTTAGGAACCTTAAGTGCAGCAGAAATGTATTTGTAACCTTGGCCAGATCTGTGCCTTGGCACAATTCTGTCTCTGAGTTCTTCAGGCAGTTCCTTTAACCTCATGATTCTCATTTACTCTGACATGCACTGTTTGCTGTAAGGTCTTATATAGACAGGTGTGTGGCTTTCCTAATCAAGTCCAATCAGTATAATTAAACACAGCTGGACTCAAATGAAGGTGTAGAACCATCTCAAGGATGATCAGAAGAAATGTACAGCACCTGAGTTAAATATATGAGTGTCACAGCAAAGGGTCTAAATACTTAGGACCATGTGATATTTCAGTTTTTCTTTTTTATTAAATCTGCAAAAATGTCAACAATTCTGTGTTTTTCTGTCAATATGGGGTGCTGTGTGTACATTAATGAGGAAAAAAATGAACTTAAATGGTTTGAGCAAATGGCTGCAATATAACAAAGAGTGAAAAATGTAAGGGGGTCTGAATACTTTCCGTCCCCACTGTATACTGTTCTTTCTGCCTGGAAACTTGACATTGTCCATGGAAACAAAAAAGTGTCCCTTTAAGTCAAAAGTGGTTTTAGACCATCTAGAGAACAACGATAGTAAATTAGAACTCTTGCAGAATTGAGCGATTGTGATTCGTGGGGAAATTTATTGTATTATTATTATATTGTTATTTTATATAAATATTTATTATATTAGAATTTATGATTTCGTGTTTCAATTTTTATCATACCTGGGATGTCTACTAGACCCTTGTTTGGACAGATTTAAGTGTGTTATTACTAAGAATTACAGGCCGACAATATAAAACGCCAAATTTCTATGCAAAACAATGTACCGCTTTGAGATTCAAAAATCTGATATAATCATACTGCCAGGGAGGTTACAACTGGAGAGTGCAAAAACTGGTGCAGCTGTGCATGGTAGCCAATGAGCATCCAGTTTTCTTTTTTTTTGTCAAAGCTTAATTGAACAAGCTGAAGTTAGAAGCTGATTGGCTAGTAAATCAACCCCATAGTTTGGTGAGTTTGGTGTGGAGATGGTTGAGTGGCCTGCACAGAGCCCTGACCCCAACCCTATTAAACATCTTTGGGATAAATTGGAACACCAATTTTGAGCAAGTTCCTCTCATCTAACATCAGTATTTAACCTCACAAATGCTTTTTTTGTTTAATAAACACTAATTCCCACAGATACTCTTCAAAACTATGTGGAAAGCCTTCCTAGAATGTTGGAGGCTACTTTAACTGCAAAGGAGGACCAACTCCATTTTAAAGACCATAGTTTTGCATGGGGAAACAGTACACTGAGCTTATGTGGCACCAAGCTATCCAATCTACACATAAAGGTAACCAATGGGAACTTATTCTGAAAATTGTGCATAAATGGTGCTTGACTCCCTATAGACTTTCTAAAAGGTTTACCAATCACTCTCCTCTATACTGGAGAGATTGTGGTTCCACTGGTTCCTTAAGTCACACCTTGTGGTACTGCAAATCCATCAAGTCTTTTTGGACTCAAATTTTTAAGATAATATCTGACATTATCAGTCAATACATAGTTACATAGTAGGTGAGGTCGAAAAAAGACACAAGTCCATCAAGTCCAACCTATGTGTGTGATTATATGTGAGTATTACATTGTATATCCCTGTATGTTGCGGTCGTTCAGGTGCTTATCTAATAGTTTCTTGAAACTATCGATGCTCCCCTCTGAGAGCACCGCCTGTGGAAGGGAATTCCACATCCTTGCAGCTCTTGCAGTAAAGAACCCTCTACGTAGTTTAAGGTTAAATCTCTTTTCTTCTAATTTTAATGAGTGGCCACGAGTCTTATTAAATTCCCTTCCGCAAAAAAGTTTTATCACTATTGTGGGATCACCAGTATGGTATTTGTATATTTAAATACCTACCTACCTATTTTTCTTAGCTATCCTACACTTTACTGTTACAGAATTTTTGGGTAAATATCGCACAATCACTCTACACATTCTACTACGGCTAAATCTCATATAACTCGTAAATGGTGATCTTTTTTCTTTTTTTTTTTACCAAATAAGTTTTATTGTAAAAAAAATCTTTTCAATACAAAGTTTCAAACAAGCAAAAGGTGATTAAACATCATTAAGATATACAGACTGGGCATAACATTACTCATGAAAGTATAGCAAATTGGAGATTAACATCTCTAATAGGGATGAGCCGAACACCCCCCTGTTCGGTTCGCACCAGAACATGCGAACAGGAAAAAAGTTCGTTCGAACATGCGAACACCGTTAAAGTCTATGGGACACGAACATGAATAATCAAAAGTGCTAATTTTAAAGGCTTATATGAAAGTTATTGTCATAAAAAGTGTTTGGGGACCTGGGTCCTGCCCCAGGGGACATGGATCAATGCAAAAAAAAGTTTTAAAAACGGCCGTTTTTTCAGGAGCAGTGATTTTAATAATGCTTAAAGTCAAACAATAAAAGTGTAATATCCCTTTAAATTTCGTACCTGGGGGGTGTCTATAGTATGCCTGTAAAGGGGCGCATGTTTCCTGTGTTTAGAACAGTCTGACAGCAAAATGACATTTTGAAGGAAAAAACTCATTTAAAACTACTCGCGGCTATTGCATTGCCGACAATACACATAGAAGTTCATTGATAAAAACGGCATGGGAATTCCCCAAAGGGGAACCCCGAACCAAAATTAAAAAAAAAAAATGACGTGGGAGTCCCCCTAAATTCCATACCAGGCCCTTCAGGTCTGGTATGGATATTAAGGGGAACCCCGGCCAAAATTAAAAAAAAAAAATGACGTGGGGTTCCCCCTAAATTCCATACCAGACCCTTCAGGTCTGGTATGGATTTTAAGGGGAACCCCGCGCCAAAAAAAAAAAAAAAAACGGCGTGGGGTCCCCCCAAAAATCCATACCAGACCCTTATCCGAGCACACAACCTGGCAGGCCGCAGGAAAAGAGGGGGGGACGAGAGTGCGGCCCCCCCTCCCTCCTGAACCGTACCAGGCCACATGCCCTCAACATTGGGAGGGTGCTTTGGGGTAGCCCCCCAAAACACCTTGTCCCCATGTTGATGAGGACAAGGGCCTCATCCCCACAACCCTGGCCGGTGGTTGTGGGGGTCTGCGGGCGGGGGGCTTATCGGAATCTGGAAGCCCCCTTTAACAAGGTGACCCCCAGATCCCGGCCCCCCCCCTGTGTGAAATGGTAAGGGGGTACATAAGTACCCCTACCATTTCACGAAGAAAGTGTCAAAAATGTTAAAAATGACAAGAGACAGTTTTTGACAATTCCTTTATTTAAATGCTTCTTCTTTCTTCTATCTTCCTTCATCTTCTGGTTCTTCTGGTTCTTCTGGTTCTTCTGGCTCTTCTGGCTCTTCTGGCTCTTCCTCCGGCGTTCTCGTCCAGCATCTCCTCCGCGGCGTCTTCTGTCTTCTTCTCCTCGGGCCGCTCCGCACCCATGGCATGGGGGGGAGGCTCCCGCTCTTCTCTTCTTCTTTTCTTCTTTTCTTCTCTTCTTCATTTTCTTCTCCGGGCCGCACCGCAATCCATGCTGGCATGGAGGGAGGCTCCCGCTGTGTGACGGCGCTCCTCGTCTGACAGTTCTTAAATAACGGGGGGGGCCACCCGGTGACCCCGCCCCCCTCTGACGCACGGTGACTTGACGGGACTTCCCTGTGGCATTCCCCGTGACGTCACAGGGAAGTCCCGTCAAGTCACCGTGCGTCAGAGGGGGGCGGGGTCACCGGGTGGCCCCGCCCCCCCCGTTATTTAAGAACTGTCAGACGAGGAGCGCCGTCACACAGCGGGAGCCTCCCTCCATGCCAGCATGGATTGCGGAGCGGCCTGGAGAAGAAGAGAAGAAGAGAAGAAAAGAAGAAGAGAAGAAGAGAAGAGCGGGAGCCTCCCCCCCATGCCATGGGTGCGGAGCGGCCCGAGGAGAAGAAGATAGAAGACGCCGCGGAGGAGATGCTGGACGAGAACGCCGGAGAAAGAACCAGAAGAGCCAGAAGAACCAGAAGAACCAGAAGATGAAGGAAGATAGAAGAAAGAAGAAGCATTTAAATAAAGGAATTGTCAAAAACTGTCTCTTGTCATTTTTAACATTTTTGACACTTTTTTCGTGAAATGGTAGGTACCCCCTTACCATTTCACACAGGGGGGGGGCCGGGATCTGGGGGTCACCTTGTTAAAGGGGGCTTCCAGATTCCGATAAGCCCCCCGCCCGCAGACCCCCACAACCACCGGCCAGGGTTGTGGGGATGAGGCCCTTGTCCTCATCAACATGGGGACAAGGTGTTTTGGGGGGCTACCCCAAAGCACCCTCCCAATGTTGAGGGCATGTGGCCTGGTACGGTTCAGGAGGGAGGGGGGGCCGCACTCTCGTCCCCCCCTCTTTTCCTGCGGCCTGCCAGGTTGCGTGCTCGGATAAGGGTCTGGTATGGATTTTTGGGGGGACCCCACGCCGTTTTTTTTTTTTTTTTTGGCGCAGGGTTCCCCTTAAAATCCATACCAGACCTGAAGGGTCTGGTATGGAATTTAGGGGGAACCCCACGTCATTTTTTTTTTTTAATTTTGGCCGGGGTTCCCCTTAATATCCATACCAGACCTGAAGGGCCTGGTATGGAATTTAGGGGGACCCCCACGTCATTTTTTTTTTTTAATTTTGGTTCGGGGTTCCCCTTTGGGGAATTCCCATGCCGTTTTTATCAATGAACTTCTATGTGTATTGTCGGCAATGCAATAGCCGCGGGTAGTTTTAAATGAGTTTTTTCCTTCAAAATGTCATTTTGCTGTCAGACTGTTCTAAACACAGGAAACATGCGCCCCTTTACAGGCACACTATAGACACCCCCCAGGTACGAAATTTAAAGGGATATTACACTTTTATTGATTGACTTTAAGCATTATTAAAATCACTGCTCCTGAAAAAACGGCCGTTTTTAAAACTTTTTTTTGCATTGATCCATGTCCCCTGGGGCAGGACCCAGGTCCCCAAACACTTTTTATGACAATAACTTGCATATTAGCCTTTAAAATTAGCACTTTTGATTTCTCCCATAGACTTTTAAAGGGTGTTCCGCGGCATTCGAATTTGCCGCGAACACCCCAAATTGTTCGCTGTTCGGTGAACTTGCGAACAGCCAATGTTCGAGTCGAACATGAGTTCGACTCGAACTCGAAGCTCATCCCTAATCTCTAATGACCTCTGTGAGGTTTGACAGATTAGGAGAACACCATTACCATCATCATTACATCCAACAGCGAACAGCCGACCAGTCAGGAACGCCTCCACCACAATCTCACCCCATATAATGGATCTAACCCTTCCTTACCTAATTAGAGAAAGGAATATATATACATACATATATATATATATATATATATATATATATATATATATTTTATATATATATATATATATATATATATATATATATATATATATATATATATATATTCCTTTCTCTAATTAGGTAAGGAAAGATTGAATCCATTAAATGGGGTGAGATTGTGGTGGAGCGTTCCTAACTGGTCGGCTGTTCGCTGTTGGATGTAATGATGATGGTAATGGTGTTCTCCTAATCTGTCAAACCTCACAGAGGTCATTAGAGATGTTAATCTCCAATGTGCTGAATGCATATTTACGGTCAAAAGCAACACCCTTCCTACCTTTCTTTATTCTTGGCAGAAATGTCTTGCCCACCCTCTTTGTACATTATAATACCAAGCTCACACTTAAGGTTTTTACTTTATAAGATTGACCTTTCCCAAAAGATTCTCATTCTCTAGGACCTGATAGTTATAGTTTTCTAGTTCTGTTGAATTAGTATGTCTCTCTCTGGTTATATATTATACTCCTAATCTTCTGGATACCTGGTCTTGACTTTATCCTACTAAACAGGATATAATAATACCTTCATGCTTTATGTCATGTTCTTTTGCTGATGTACTAAATCATCTCATATAGGATCGTATATAGTTCATTGCCTATTGTATCCTACCTGTTTGGATTTTGTCTTTTTTATAATCTGCTTTATTTTGAAATGAATAAAGAAAAAATGTAAAAACAAATAAGCCCATAGTTTTGAAATGGAAGATACAACAATCTCATATTCTGTAAGTGTGATCATTAGTAAGACCTCATCTGGAATATGCAGTTTAGTTTTGGGCACCAGTTCTCAAAAAGGATATCGGGGAACTGGAGATAGTGCAGAGAAGGGCAACCAAACTGATAAGAAGCATTGAGGAGCTCAGCTATGAGGAAAGATTAGAGGAACTGAATTTATTCTCTCTTGAGAAGAGGAGATTAAGGGGGGATATGATCCACATGTATAAATATTTAAGGGGTCCATATAGTGAACTTGGTGTTGAGTTATTCACTTTACGGACAACACAGAGGACAAGGGGGCACTCTTCATCTCCAAATCTGGAAAGGTTTCTTCACAATAAGAGCTGTGAAAATGTGGAATAGACTCCCTCCAGAGGTGGTTCTGGCCAGCTCAGTAGATTGTTTTAACCACTTCAGCCCCGGAAGATTTTGCTGCTGAATGACCAGGCCATTTTTTTACTATATGGCACTCCGTCGCTTTAACTGACAATTGCGCGGTCGTGCAACGCTGTACCCAAACAAAATTGACGTCCTTTTTTTCCCACAAATAGAGCCTTCTTTTGGTGGTATTTGATCACCTCTGTGTTTTTTATTTTTTGCGCTATAAACAAAAGAAGAGCGACAATTTTGAAAAAACACAATATCTTTTTTACTTTTTGCTATAATAAATAGCTCACATTTTTTTTTTTAATATGTTTTTCCTCAGTTTAGGCCAATATGTACTCTTCTACATATTTTTTGTAAAAAAAACTCACAATAAGCATATATTCATTGGTTTGCGCAAAAGTTATAGCGTCTACAAAATAGGGGATAGATGTATGGCATTTTTATTATTATTATTTTTTTTTTACTAGTAATGGCGGCGATCTGCGATTTGTATCGGGACTGCAATATTGCGGCGAACAAATTGGACATTTAACACATTTTTGGGACCACTGACAATTATACAGCGATCAATGCTATAAAAATGCACTGATTACTGTATAAATGTCACTGGTAGGGAAGGCGTTAACACTAGGGGGCGATCAAGGGGTTAACTATGTTCCCTAGGTATGTTCTAACTGTAGGGGGGATGGGACTGTCTAGGAGGAGAGAGAGATCGGTGTTCATACTTAGTATGAACAAACGATCTGTCTCTACTCCCCTGAAAGAACTGGGATTTTTTGTGCTTACACACACAGATCCCGGTTCTCGCTCTGTCACGAGCTATCGCGGGTGCCGTGGCCATGCCCGGTGGTGGTACTCGCATTGGCTCCGGGCACACGCTGCGCCCCTGGTGGCCAAAAGGAAAATCGACGTAAGGTAACGTCGATTTGCCCAACTGAGCCAACTGCAGCGGCTAGTCCGGAAGTGGTTAAGAAAGTCCTGGATTCTTTCCTAAATGTACATAATATAACTGGGTACTGACATTTATAGGTAAAGTTGATCCAGGGAAAATCTGATTGCCTCTCTGGGGATCAGGAAGGAATTTTTTCCCCTGCTGGAGAAAATTGGATCATACTTTGTTGGGGTTTTTTGCCTTCCTCTGGATCAACCGCGGGTGAAGGATTGTGTATATGGGATTGTATGATATTATTTTTTATTTATTTATTTTTATGGTTAAACTAGATGGACTTGTGTCTTTTTTTCAACCTGACTAAATATGTAACTATGTAAGTGTGATGGTCAGGTATATACAAACATTTGACCATATAAGATATTTTAGATCTAAAAATGCTCCTTTTGGCTGCAAATCAGCAAATGTGATTTACCCCTGCCTAAAGGGTATATGTAGTGAGTTTATACCTATTGAATGAGTAAGGGCAGTAACACATATCTCTTACAACCTGAAAAGCCTCTATCTGAAGTCTCATATTGACTCAGCATTGTCTAAGAAGATATAACTATTGAATAGACACACAGAGCAGCGGCTTGGCTCGGGTGCCCCCACAGCAAGCAGCTTCCTGTGGGGGCACTCGGCGTGAGGGAAGGGCTAGGAGCGGCCAGCGAGGGACCCGAGAAGAGGAGGATCTGGGCTGCTTTGTGCAAAATCATTGCACTGAGCAGGTAAGTATAACATGTTTGTTATTTAAAAAAAAAAAAGAAAAACAAGACTTTAATATCACTTGAATGATTCTTCTACCCTGGGCATGGGCCTACATGACCTACCCACAAATGCAGGTCTACTCCGACTTTATCTATGTCTTCTCTGTGCTTAGTCACAGTGACACATCCAAGCCAAAGAACACGACAAGCAATGCAGCTTGTCAAACCTTCATTGCTCAGCTTTTAATAGACTCATGTAAATGAGCAATATAATAAAGCACCGCAGAGCTGATAGATCATCACAGTTAAGAGTTAGTCATAGAAAATCCATATTCTTCATAACTTCAATGAAAGTAGAGGTTCAGATCCAATAAATGACAGCTTTCGCTGTTCTTATTTATCTGTTCCTGGAAACACATATTGGAATATGAAGGATATACTGACATGTTAACATTTCTTATTAACTGCTGCTTATTAAGGGGAATCTAGCTTTTTCAATAAACTCCTGGCAATCGATGGCTTGCAGTTTGTGTCTGCTGACGGTAGCCTCCATTGTCTATTCCACTTCGACCGTGATCCTTTAAATAACCAATAAAAATATAACGGACCCTTTTCTAATCATCATGCAAGTTAGTTGAGGTCGAGACTGACTGGAGAGTTTATTGTGAAGCACTTGGGGGGGGATACAAGGCGCCTGAATTTTTGGTGGAAGAAAATGTTCATTGTATGCAGTGTGTGTCAGTATATGGTGGGGGTAACCAAATTAAAGTATTACATTCTCATCAAACAGTAAATTATTTTTTAAACCAGCTGGTGTGATATCCTGATGATGGCTTTGTGATAGGCCGAAACGTCAAAGGTTAAACATGGCGTCACTTCGGCCAATACGAAACTACCCGGGAATCAAGCAGAATGCCGTAAGCGGCGGCTTTCCTTACCAGGGCCGATTACCCTAACAATCACCTGCCAGGGGCGGACTGACGATTCGGGCACTCGGGCACTGCCCAAGGGCCCCATGCCACTAAGGGGCCCCATCAGGTTTGCCAGGCTCAATAAAACCAGGGACAGTATGTAAAAATCTTTTTTCTTTTAAAAATCCCAAGATTATAGCTGCCCCGCCTCTCCAGTACCTTTTCAGTGTGTGTATGTGTATTCTGTGTGTGTATACTGTGTGTGTATATTGTGTGTATACTGTGTGTGTATATTGTGTGTCTGTGTGTGTATACTGTATGTGTGTGTGTGTATACTGTGTGGCCCCATAATCTATTGCCTGGGGGGCCCCATAATCTCCTATTGCCTGGGGGCCTCATAATCTCCTATTGCCCGGGGGCCCCATAATCTTCTCCTATTGCCTGGGGGCTCCATAATCTCCTATTGCCCGGGGGCCCCATAATCTCCTATTGCCCGGGGGCCCCATAATCTTCTCCTATTGCCCGGGGGCCCCATAATCTCCTATTGCCCGAGGGCCCCATGAGTTGTCAGTCCGCCCCTGTCACCTGCTATACACGCCAGGACTATAAGGCACTTATAAATGTGAGTGGAATAATTTTAATTTGTGTATTGAATAAACCCATTTTAATGGCATTGCGCAATGAAGGTTTTCCTTTGTCATTTCCATCCATCCCTGTGAGGTATATCTTTGCATGAGATGACATTTCAACAGGCTCCCTAGGGGTTTCCCCACATGCTTAAGAGACTATACTAGCGATAGTTGGTCAACATCTAGGGTGAACGCACATCTATGTGGGGCACCCAGTCTGAGCACCATTGCACAAGAGATGTCAATTTAACTGCTTGCCGACTGGCTCACGCCAATATATGTCAGCAGAAGGGCACGTACAGGCATATTAACGTACCTGTACTCTTTTAAGAAGCGGTTTGCAGGCGCGCGTGCGTGCCCACCGTGAGTGCCGTGAGTGCGATCGCGTGTGCCGCGGACTCGATGTCCGCGGGGATACCCACGATCGTCTCAGGGAGAGGAAGAACGGGGAAATACTGATGTAAACACGCATTTCCCTGTTCTGCCTAGTGACAGGACACTGATTACAGCTTCCTGTGATCGGGAGCGGTGATCAGTGTCGTGTCACACATAGCCCCTCCCCCCCACAGTTAGAATCACTCCCTAGGATACACTTAACCCCTTCACTGCCCCCCTAGTGGTTAACTCCTTCACTGCCAGTCACATTTACACAGTAATCAATGCATTTTAAATCTCACTGATCGCTGTATAAATGTGAATGGTCCCAAAATAGTGCCAAAACTGTCTGATCTGTCCTCCATAATGTCGCAGTCATGATAAAAATCGCTGATCGCCGCCATTACTAAAATTATTAATAAAAATGCCATAAAACTATCCCCTATTTTGTAGACGCTATAACTTTTGCGCAAACCAATCAATAAACGCTTATTGCGATTTTTTTACCAAAAATACGTATCGGCCTAAACTGAGGAAAAAAAATGTTTTATTATATATGTTTTGAGGATATTTATTATAGCAAAAAGTAAAAAATATAGCTTTTTTTTTTTTCAAAATTGTCGCTTTTTTTTGTTTAGAGCAGAAAAAATAAAAACCGCAGAGCTGATCAAATACCACCAAAAGAAAGCTCTATTTGTGGGGGAAAAAGGACGTCAATTTTGTTTGGGAGCCACGTAGCACGACCGCGCAATTGTCAGTTAAAGCGACGCAGTGCCGAATCGCAAAAAGTGCTCTGGTCTTTGGCCAGCCAAATGGTCCGGGGCTTAACCGGTTAAGAGACCATACTAGCGATGGTTGGTCAACATCCAGGGTGAGCGCACATCTATGTGGGGCACTCAGTCTGAGCACCATTGCACAGGAGATGTCAATTTAAGCACGAGCTCTTTGTTTCATCACCTAATGGGACTTTATTCGTTTTTTTGTGTGTTCTACATGTATACATGAATTTGATCTACCCTAAGCACAGCAAACTGTTTTTTACATTCGTTCTTTGCTTTTTTGCTATTTGCTTTTTAGCACGTTTTTTACTGCAGCTGGAGTTTTATGATCCGATTTTTATTTATCCAAAGGTGCCAAGGTTTATATTTTTCTTGGTAGAGTTTGCTTGAACTAGTCTATCCAACACTGGCACCGAAGAAGACGAAACAGGGGAAGAAGAAAATTGAGCATGTAGAGCGTGGCGCAGCTGCAAAAATTGATATCAATTTTACTGAAAACACTCAAGTTATCCCTAAAAACGTACAAACAAAAAAAACAAAAACAAACAAAACTATTTTTTTACAAATTTTTATTAATAATCCAAGACTTAAACCCTACAATACAATATGATAAAATTGTTCTTTAAAAATCAAGAATTTAGCTCTCTATCAAATCTTGAAGGGAGGTAGACGGATGTGAGAAATCCTTTGATATGATATATGATTATTTGGTGTGTTAAATGTAGCATCACTATCATATTGCTTGTATTGTGTGTAATTAGAGATGAAGGGAACACCTGTAATTCATGTTGTTGGCTCTTTTGTCAAAATGATGGAATGTTCTGCAAGAATTCCATTACCATAAGTGGATATTGGAAAAGCAAGGTATTTATCACCAGTGTTACCACATGTGATAACTCATATTTAACCTGCCGCTTAGTGTACACTAATTGTGTGCAGAGTCAGCACTGCTACCATGTAAGCTGTATAGTTTTTTTTTGCTAGAAGCAAACTGAATTGCTAAAATTAAAGGACTAGGAAATGATGGTGAAAAAAATTGCTTGTATACAAGAAGAGCAATGTTAGCCAGGGAACAATTTCTTAAAAAACAATGTATGCATGCAGGGCCATTTTTTTGGGAATAGCCAATGTAGGTCGTGGCCTAGGGTGGCAGGGCTTCCAGGGCCAGCACACAAACACCCAAGTTGTGGACCGGCAGTAACACGTTTCTGAGGGCAACCAGTTCAGATCTCACACCTGTTTACTCCTTATGGACCAGAGCAGTTTTTACTAGACATGTGCACAGCCAAAAAATCAGTTCATTTTTGTTTTCGTTTTAATTCGTTTATTTTTTTTTTCGTTTTTCAGGTCATTCGTTATGATCGCAATTCATAAATTTGTACATTCGTAAATTCGTGAATTCGTACATTCGTGAATTCGTACATTCTTACATTCGTAAATTCGTACATTTGTAAATTAGAAAATTCGGAAATTTGTAAATTCGAAATTTGAAAAGCCAAAAACCAGAAAATTTGAAAATCTGAAATAGTAACTAACTATTAAATTATAGGTATTGTAATTTCCTTTCAAATTTGTCTGTTAGTGAACGTAACAAATACGAATTTATCCTAAGTTACGAATTACCCAAAACAAATGCTGCATGTAAACAAATGGAACGGAACAAATTAACAATAAATAATAATAATAAAACGTTTTTATTATTATTATTGTTATTTATTATTATTAATTCATTACGCTCCATTCGTTTGGATACGGCATTCGTTAACTTCAGATAAATTTGTATGTGTTACATTCACTAACAGCCAAATTTGAAAGGAAATTACAATACCTGTAATTTAATAGTTCCAATAATAGTTAAGTTATTATTAGTTAATTATTATTTCAAATTTTCGAAGTTCCGAATTTACAAATTTTCGAATTCACTAATTTACGAATGTACGAATTTAGGAATTTCACAATTTACGAATGTATGAATTTACGAATGTACAAATTTTTCGAATTTACGAATATTCTGAAAAATTTGTTAAACGGGTTTTCGTTAATTCGGATATTTCCATAATAATGAATTTGTCGAAATTCGTTAAAAAACTAATTCAGAACGAAACGAATTGCACATGCCTAGTTTTTACATGTCCTCTATCTTCCTATCAATTCAGCAATGAAGTGTTACTAAACATAGCTCCCAACTGTCCCTGATTTGGAGCAATGTCCCTCTGTCCCTCATTCCTCTTCATTTGTCCCTCATTTTGGTCTGATCTATATAGATGTATATAAAATGGACTTTTTATCTATCAAAAAGTGTTTTCCAGCGCTAAACCTTTCATCTGATTTCTAAATTGCTGCATTTGTAAATTCCAAAAGCCAATATAAAGGAATAGTAGTGGTGAAAAAAGCACTTGTGGGTTTAACCAATCTTGTTTTCTTGTACAATTCTCTTATAAGGGGGCGTGGCAAGGGGTGTGTCCTATGCCTGCATACTTTTGCTGATAGGTGTCCCTCATTCCCATCTCAAAAAGTTGGAAGGTATGAGTAAAGCATGCTTGTTATACTCACTGTGGAACCTAAGAGGTTAATCCTCTGCATGGTGTAAAAAGGCTGTTTTATCCTGTCTCCTCTGATCCTCCCCTTCTTCCACTGTCCTCAAACCACCTGCTTATAGAACAGAGCCTTGCTCAGATTGGTGAGTATTGTTAGATTTTTTATTTTTTTTATTTTTATTGCGTGGCTGCATGTGATCGGCACAGGGCCAATCAGCACTGTCCAGACAGAGGGTCAGGGGTCCTGCAGCCTCATAGGACAGTCAGAGTAGAATGAAAACTCCTCCTACAAGCTTTAACCAGACACTGATAGAAGTCACAAGACTGCTATATACTGCTGATGAGAAAAGGTATTTAGCAATTTATATTTACCAAAAAATTTGCATTTCCATGTTCTGTGTACTGTGGGAGACCAGATATAGCGAATGCAGGTTCCCGGGTTTAGTAACACTTTAACTTTGTCATTACTTAAAATAGAACTAAAGGCAACAGTTTTTTTTTGCGTCTCATTGGGTAGATTTTCCTTCACTTCCTGCCCCATAAGAAGTGAGTGGAAATCCCTCCAAAGTCAGGGAATCTCTGATTGTCACCAGGGTCCCAAGAACTAGTGTTTCCATTGGTGGATTTCCCCTCTATTAGGTCTGCTTTACACTAGCCATTGGGACAGTAAAGCCTCGTGGTAAAGTAGTGCTTTCACCCCCCCCCCCCCAGTTTCTACCCTCTATAGTTGCAAAGGCAGTGGCTGCGGGTGTACACATGCCACGGCAGAAATTATACCCCTTGCCGCTTTTGGCAGGAGCTACACCTACTGACAGGGCTACTGTTAGAAATGATGGGGCCCTATACAGGCTTCCTGACGGGGCCATTTCAACCCCCCCTACAACTCCCCCCCTCCCCTGGGGGTGCAGTGGAACAGCGGCACTGACTTTATATGCCCACACCCCAAAAATAAAAAAAAATCCTCTTCTGTTCCCACCTCTTGGGCCCCTCTGTTGACCGGATGGGGCCCAGGAAAATGTAATTTAAGCCCTGGTAGGGACAGGGGTGTGGTCTAGAAAAATCAATTTATTAATTTAGGCAGAAATTAACAATAAAGCTGCCCTAAGCCCCCCTGTTTAGCTGATGGGGTCTGGGCCCAGTACAAAAGGACTGGTTGTACTGCCTTATCAGCGGCTCTGACTACTGGAAGTGATCTATTCAAGTGAACTGGGCCGATCTCCAACCTGCCACACAGCGACGTGCAATGCATGTGGTTGCAGGGTGCTAGTGCAGGGTTCAAGGGGTTAAGGCATAGCTCCCAACTGTCCCTGATTTCGAGGGACTGTCCCTGATTTGGAGGGACTGTCCCTGATTTGGAGGGACTGTCCCTGATTTGGAGCAATGTCCCTCTGTCCCTCTTTCCTCCTCATTTGTCCCTCATTTTGGTCTGATCTATATAGTTGTATAAAAATTGCACTTTTTATCTTTCAAAAAGTGTTTCCCAATGCAAAACCTTTTATCCGATTTCTAAATTGCTGCATTTGTACATTTTAAAAGCCAATATAAAGGAATAGTAGTGGTAAAAAAGCCCTTGTGGATTTAATTAACCTTTTTTTTTGGGTTAATTCTCCTTTAAGGGGGTTGGCAGGGGGCGTGTCCTATGCCTACATATGCTTGCTAGTAGGTGTCCCTCATTCCCATCTCAAGATGTTGGGAGGTATGCCTTGGTGCCTGTCAAATGCTAGCGTGAACAAGCGCTTACTGTTCTGGGGACAAGCCAAAATTTGGGATTTTCTTTTACTTTCACTTTCGAAAATAATGGTAAACGGGACAAATGGGGCGAATCTCCCAAAAGGGGGCACAGACAGCAATACATCTCTCAGTTCTAATCCCTCTCCACTCTATCCAAAACTAAAAAAAGTGCTGCCTTTAGTTATACTTTAACCATCTCAGCTCCGGAAGATTTTACCCCCTTCATGACCAGGCCATTTCTTGTTATTTAGCACTGTGTTACTTTAACTGGTAATTGCACGGTCATGCAACACTGCGCCCAAGTGAAATGTATATAATTTTTTTTTCACACATATAAAGTATTCTTTTGGCGGTATTTGATCACCACTGGGGAAAAAATCGAAAATGTTGAAAAAAAAAAAAAGTATATATATATAGTTTACTCTCTGTTTAAAAAAACATATTTAATAAAAAAAATGGAAAAAAAAAATTCTTTATACATTTTGCCCAAAATATATTTTGCTACATGTCTTTGATAAAAAAAAAATCCCAATAAGTGTATATTAATTGGTTTGCGTGAAAGTTATAGCGTCTAACTATGGTATATTTTGGATTTTTTTACTTATATACATTAGTTTATACTACTAACAGTGATGAATAGCAACTTTTAATGGGACTGCGATTGAGTGCGTTGAGCAATCTGACACTAACTGGTGCTGGGAGGGAACTGACAGTATATTGGAATTTTTCGGACTTTGAATGAGGCGCATGGGAAATGCGCCTCCATCCCTGGTTCAGAGAAAAGAAAGGGGATTTGGGACTTTAAATGAGGCCCACGGACATCAGGAGGTGAATAAAAAATGTTGTTTTATTGATCATGAAACCTGTATCAAACCATATCACAAATATAGACCACATGTAAAAGAAGAACATTGTAGTAAATGTCATTCAATATACCTACGCACATAAGTGAGGGCGCATGCAAACAGCATCAAGAATACATCAATATGTCAAACTAGAGGCCACATGATGGGCATAAGTGATCAATGGATACATACACTTGTAAATAAATATATATACACAATAAAAAGCAGCATAAGACAGAAATCGTAAAAATGTGTAAACCCATAATTGATTGAAGAAAGATGTTCTGAGTTGATAGTGAGATGTGAGCATCTGTCTGCGTAACAAAATTCCCGACGCGTTTCGTGTAAACCACTCATCAGGGGCACAGTGCTCAAACATATCTATAGAATATAGTAAGGTAAGCAATTAATATATATGCAACCGATAGTAGCCGGGGGAGGCAAATTGCGACCCCTGAGTACTTACATAAAGTCATTGCAAAGGAGGTGTAATGATGATAGAGCCAAGGCCATATTGATAGTCCGCACCGGGAGCTGAGGTGACCGAAACATGCACTGGCGGGGCGTATGCACAAAACCCCCCACATGCACAGAGCCCGGAACACTAGATCTTGGGATGAAATAGTAATCTGCTGGTAATAACTACCAAGCGGGGTCTAAGAAAAAGGAAGATACATAATCAGTATGCCATATCGTACTGATGGGGTAATAAAGGAATATATATATAAGCATCAGATGCATGAAAGCTAAAATTGGAAACGTCAAAGCAACAAAGAAGGGAAAAAAAAGGAAAAAAAAACAGGCTGAGGATGAAAGAAAAAGGGAAAATAAAAAATAAATAAGTAAAAAATAAATAATAAGTAAAAAATAAATAGTGAAAATATTGAGAAAATAAAAATTGAGGAATAAAAAAAAAAAAAAAAAAAAAAAAAATGAATAAATAAGTAAAATAAATAGATAAATGAATGAAATGAATGAAATGGAAAAAGTGAAAAAAGGAATCATATCCAATCCCCCTAGAATATGATATGAATGAAAGAAGTAACAAGACATAAACCTAATTGATGAGTGAAACCAAAAAGACAGGGGGGGGGGGAAGAAAAAAAGGAAGGATAATAACTGGTGATGAATGATATGTGAATGAGGTAGCTGAGTAAGAGCTTACATGTTTCCCAGAAGAGTATATACACGTGCTGTGGTGAGGTATGTCATCATCTGGTTTGTGGCGCCCAGACTGTGTCGGGAGGGGCCATATAAGTACACCCGCCCCGACCACGTGCACGCTAGCAAACACCAGAGTCACGCAGACACGGCATATGCGGGGAGGGGCTCCAACGTGGGCGAAAGGCACCGCCCACATAGGATGCTCACATGACCCCGCTGACCGGCCGAGATGGAAAACCCAACGCCTGCACGCCATGACGTCAAAATTGACGTCACCCGTGCGGCAGGATGCGTGGCGCCGATGCGCTGTGGGCGCCCGCCCGCCCCCTCACCACTGGGGAAAAAATCGAAAATGTTGAAAAAAAATATATATATATATAGTTTACTCTCTGTTTAAAAAAACATATTTAATAAAAAAATGGAAAAAAAAAAATTCTTTATACATTTTGCCCAAAATATATTTTGCTACATGTCTTTGATAAAAAAAAAATCCCAATAAGTGTATATTAATTGGTTTGCGTGAAAGTTATAGCGTCTAACTATGGTATATTTTGGATTTTTTTACTTATATACATTAGTTTATACTACTAACAGTGATGAATAGCAACTTTTAATGGGACTGCGATAGTGCGTTGAGCAATCTGACACTAACTGGTGCTGGGAGGGAACTGACAGTGACACTAATACAGTGATCAGTGACAGTGACAGCCCGTCCATTAGGGGCGCCCGGGCACCGTCCCCTCTATGCTCGCCACCCCCTATATGCAGTGTATAGATTCATACATAACACAAATCTATTCACGGCCGCCGCTGCCACCCCCTATTCATGTGTCTGACCCCTTTCAGGGCACCCAGCGCATTAAATTACAGCGGCCAGAGGGTGGTCTCGAGGAGCAGAGGATGCGACCGGAGCCCACCCAGGTGCAACACTGATCCTCCTCCCGGCCAGTCGGGAAGCAGTTCTGAAACCCATTTTTTTCCGATTGGCCAAAACATCAGGCGATCCTATTGGACGCCTAATGCCGGGAGGAGCAGAGAGGAGACGCACTCTCCTACAAGAGAGGACACTGGAGCAGCTTTCCCCGAGCCTGCTACGCTTAAGGAGAGGGCTGGAGGATGGCCACATCAACTCCGACCGCTACTCTCACCGCCCGCATCCAGGGTGGTGGTGGTGGTGGTGGTGGTGGGGGGTTCACTGGGGTTTTTTTTTGCTGTGCTGTACCATGCCATGTAGGGGGGGGGGGGTTAGGGGCAGTTGTGCTAGTGCCATTCCACTGGTGGCCCCAAAAAAAAACCCCACCAGCCACCACTAATCAGTGATAATAGACTGTCACTGTACTAATGGCACTGGCTGGGAAGGGGTTTAACATCTAGGGGTGATCAGGGGGTTAAATGCGTGCCTAACAATGTGTAATGTGTGTGTTGTGTGCTGCTCTTTACTAATAATGTCTTTGTTTCTAATCTCTGCTTTGCAGGGATAAGAAACAGACAGACTATTTCCTCTGTACAGAGCTCTGTGTTGATTGTCAACACAGGGCTCTGGGCTGTGGTTGGACACAGCCGATCAGCAGGTCCCGGCCGTGTATCATCAATCACAGTGGGTGACAGTGGGTGTCAGTGGGGGGTGCGGGGGGGGGGATCGCATGCGGGGGTACCCTAAAGCTGGAAACAGGCAGTGACATACCAGTACTTCACTTTGCCTATATGGGTTGCCCGTCCACAGTACATTGCGGGTGGGCAGTTCTTAAGTGGTTAAGATAATGAAGTAATACATATATCATTTATTTTTTTCAGGACAAAAAATGTTGTTTTGCAAAAAATACCTGTATTTTGATTTTCTGTGCAATCTATGGACAAAAAAGATGTAACAAAATGAAGACACTGCCCTTTTTGCTTTGAATATTGTTTTAAAACAGCTAGCGTTACTGTAAATAAAAAGTATACATCTTATTCTGTCATTTATTCCTCTTATAATCACATTAAAGTGATGATTCTAGTAAAAAAAAAGTATTGCAAAGATATTTCCAAATAAATAAAGGCCACTCAAAAACCGTTAACAAAAAAAATGAATTGAAAAAAAAAACAAAATGTAAATAATAACTGCACAATCACGTACCTGGTAAGTCATTGTACTTCATGTGCTTGTACCGGGGTGTTGCCTACAGCACCCAGTACCATTTTTTAGAGCCAACGGCAGGTTCTCTGTTATTACAAGCAGTGGGAGAGGACTCCCCCCCCCCCTTCCCACCGCTTTCGGCTCCATTGAACAATTGTTGTCGGACTTTCGGACTTTTGGATGGCAGGTTTTAAAATTTTCCCGAACAAATGTCTGTTGTCAGATTTTCCGATCATGTGTACACAAGTCCGTCGGACATAAGTCCAAAGTACAAACACACATGCTCGGAAGCCAGGACGAGCCAGAAGCAGTCGGTCTTGTAAACTAGCGTTTGTAATGGAGAATTAACATTCATGACGTGGCAAATTATGAAATCTGGAAATGCAACACACAATTCTCTTCTTCTTTAATGGGATAATAATGAAGCTGCTTTGCTGGTGATTCTGATGGAGTTATTGCAAACAAATTTTCAAAGGCTTTTTTTTTCTAGTGATATCAAGAATAATATTATTATGCTTTTTTTTTTTATTTGGACAAGTCACCACAACACCATTATCCCATAATTTTTAAGATCAAAGATACAACTATGTTGGTGTCCCTTGTCAATTTTACATGACAGTTACATTTTAAATGTAACTGCCTACTCCCAAACTGTCATTTGAAGTAAAACACATAGACAAGTATTATTCTACACAATTTTTTATTGTGCATTAAAAAAAAGAAAACAAATAAAATTAGACATGCTATCTGCCAATAGAACTTAACCAAAAAGTGCATTCTATGCATCCAAAAATATAGAAAATTTACCAAATCAAATCATTATTCAACCAAAAAAAAAATGTCAAAGCAATAACTCCAAGGCCAATAATAAATAACACGTTATCTCCTCCGATTCCGAAATATAGCTGGTTGACGAACGGCCGTTCAGAAACGAACTGAAAAGCGCAAAATGAAAAGCGCGAATCAACACTCACCAAACTTCTACTAACACAAAATTAGCAGAAGGAGCCCAAAGGGTGGCGCTAAAGAGCTGAAAAACAATGTAGTACGTCACTACGTTCGTAATTTTTGGCCAACAATTGTGTGGCCGTGTGTATGCAAGACAAGTTTGGGCCAACAACCTTCAGACAAAATTCCACGGTTTTGTTGGCCAACAATCCGATCGTGTGTACAAGGCTTTAAAATTTTAGAAACACCAGTCTTGGTGTTCTGAATGCTTTTAAGGGCTGAGGAGGGGTTTGGGGTCTTATTGCCGCCCCCCAAAAAAATTTACCACCAGCCGCCATTGATCACCAGGTGCCAGCGGCACTCCATTGGCCAGCACCCACAGATCGACATCTGCTGTGGGGAGAAGCGATACTGCAGGGTGGGGAAGGAGAAGCCACCTGTGATGCCGAGGAGGAGAGCAGGGGAAGGAGAAGCCACCTTTGTTGCCGAGGAGGAGAGCAGGGGAAGGAGAAGCCGTCTGTGATGCCGAGGAGGAGAGCAGGGGAAGGAGAAGCCGTCTGTGATGCCGAGGAGGAGAGCAGGGGAAGGAGAAGCCGTCTGTGATGCCGAGGAGGAGAGCAGGGGAAGGAGAAGCCGTCTGTGATGCCGAGGAGGAGAGCAGGGGAAGGAGAAGCCGCTGCCCGTCGCCAAGGTGAAGCGCTGCCCGCCATAAATTGGGTAAGTGCTCCGATGTTGCTGATGACCCGACGACCAACTGGAGGGGAGGGAGTGGCTGTGGGTGCACTGTTTGCCGCCCCCCCAAAAAATTTACCACCAGCTGCCATTGATCACCAGGTGCCAGCGGCACTCCATTGGCCAGCACACACAGATCGACATCTGCTGTGGGGAGAAGCGATACTGCAGGGTGTCCTCTGTTGCAAGAATGGAGCTGGTTGACCACGAGTGAAGGATCCTGGTGACACAAATGCGTATTTCTGTTGCTCACGTGTGGTGGAAAGCATTTTCATTAGCTGGTGGAAGACAATTTCTTTGCGGTGATATTTATTACATATTTTGGACATTTATTCATCCGTATTTATTTTTATATTGTGGCCTTTACCAACCCACGTATATTGTCTCCATTCTTCTCGAATAGTAGAACAGTTTATACCTGGAAAAACATTTTGATTTTATTTTGATTACTCTTGCAAGGTTAAACTCTGATCAATTAGGTAATTAATTATACTGATCTTTTTAGCAACTTCTGCAGACGTGTTTAAGAAAAACTGTACAGAGTCATTAAAGCTTGGCAGATCCATAGCACGGTGGGGCCTCGGGCTCATTTCAAAGTGCACAGAAGCAGCAAGGAAAAGTCCGCTTCAAGAGATGGAGGAAAGACTATGCGCTCATCAAGGCAGAAATGTAGATCTGGGTAATGACAATGCGGAAACTTGTACGTGTCATCTTCCCTAACATTATTTTAATGATCAGTAATTGATCACTTCAGCAATAGGGCAGCACTTTGTTATTTCAAGGTAATGCTGCATGATCTGAAATCGTTCATCATCATTACTGTATTTAAGGAGCCTTGGGGTTATGAAAGAAGAACAAGGACAATACTGAAAAATATATTAATATATAAAGCTAAAATGGTTTTTGGATTATTGGATTTTTAAAAATGTTTTTAGTGTTATAAACTTTTTTACTCAGTTATTTGCATACAATATTTATTTTCTGAATTAATATTGGGTGCAAGGTGCTTTTTTGATGTGTGGTTTGCTAGGCTTACAATAAGAAAGCCCAGCATTATTGTTATAACCTCCTAGAAGTTGATGTTTCTGCTGGAAGGGAGTTTGGGGTTTGTTTATTATATAGGTCTGTTTTTATCACTACAGCTGCAGAGAGAGGCATTCATTTATTTTTACATGTAACTCCACCTGCTTGTGGTAAACACTAATGATTAATATTTCCATGATAAAGAAGTGAAAAAATAAATAAATATATATATATATATTGTGTATATACAGGTGCATCTCAAAAAATGTGAATATCATCAAAAAGTTAATTTCTTTCAGTAATTCAATTAAAAAAGAACTCATATGGTATATTATATATATATATATATATATATATATATATATATATATAAATAAATATATTATATATATATATATATATATACACCGGTATATATATATATATATATATATATATATATATATATATATATATATATATATATATAGTATAGTGATAATACTATACTATAGTATAGTATATATATATATATATATATATATATATATATATATATATATATATATATATATATATATATATATATATATATATATATATATATATATATATATATATATATAGATTCATTACACACAGAGTGATATATTTCAAGCTTTACTTTCTTTTAATTTTTATGATTATGGCTTAAAGCAAGTGAAAACCCAAAATTCTGTATCTCAGGAAATTAGAATATTACATAACACCAATAAAAAGAAGGATTTTTGATACAGAAATGTTGGATTACTGAAATTATGTCCATGTACAGTATATTATACACTCAATACTTGGTCAGAGCTCCTTTTGCATGAATTACTGCATCAATGCAGCGTGGCATGGAGGTGATCAACCTGTGGCACTGCTGAGGTGTTATGGAAGCCCAGGTTGCTTTGATAGCGGCCTTCAGCTCGTCTGCATTGTTGGGTCTGGTGTCTCTCATCTTCCTCTTGACAATACCCCACAGATTCTCTATTGGGGTTTTAGGTCAGGTGAGTTTGCTGGCCAATCAAGCACAGTGATACCATGATCAATTAAACCAGGTTTTGGTACATTTGGTAGTGTGGGCAGGTGCCAAGTAGGGATGGGCCCGATGTTCGAGTCGAACATTGGCGTTCGCCGAATAGCGAACAATATGGGGCATACGCGGCAAATTCGAGCACAGCAGAATGCCCTATAATGCACTGCAAGATTGATGTCTGATGATTGGCCAAAACATTCACATGACCTGCATGCTTTGGTCAATCACAGCACGCTCTACTGCGAGAGCCATAATTAGCCAAAGACAGGATGCCTTTGGCCAAATATGATTCAGGGGGCTAAGTCGACGCTATATAAGGCTGCTTACACGGCGACCGTATATAGTGTTATAATAACGTGGAGGAGATTGAGAGAATGTTAGCTAGAGGCAGGTTAGTTGGGGGCATGCAGGCAGTTTAGTATATATACAGGGCTTTTTTTCAGGGGGAACTTGGTGGAACACAGTTCCACCACCTCTGGCTCAGACCCTTTGGTGCCTACTCACCACAATCACTTGTAAACACAGAAGTCTGCACTCTGTATGTAATGCAATCCTGATATTTAATGCCCCTTTAAGACCCTCCTACTGTTTGTGAAATATGACCACACCCACTATTTGATGTGATTTGGAGGGTGTGTGTGGAGGGAGGGGTTTTGGGGGGGTCGTGGTTGAGTTCCAGCACCTATTGTTTGAGAAAAAAAGCCCTATATATATATATATATATATATATATATATATATATATTTACAGTGTAGCCAGTGTAGTGTAGACTATATATACAGTGCAGTCAGTGTACAACATATAATACAGTGTATTGAAGTGGTTAAGGGGAACCCTATGACAGAATAAAGAAAAAAAATGCCATGGGTTCCTCCTCACCCCCAGTCCATACAAGGCTCTTTGGGTCTGGTATAGGTTTTATGGGGAACTCCCCGCCCAAATTTTTTAAAAAAACAGCGTGGGACCCCCCCAAAATCCATACCAGGCCCTTTGGGTCTGGCATAGATTTTAAGGGGAACTCAATGACAAAATTTTTGAAAAAATTGGCATGGGGTCCCACCAAAATCCATGCAAGACCCATATCCGAGCAAGCAGCCTGGCAGGCCAGGAAAGGGGGGGACAAGCGAGGTCCCCAATTTTTTTTTTTTTTTTTTCAAAATTGTCGGTCTTCTTTGTTTATAGCACAAAAAATAAAAAACGCAGAGGTGATCAAATACCACCAAAAGAAAGCTCTATTTGTGGGAAAAAAAGGACGTCAATTTTATTTGGGTACAGCGTCGCATGACCGCGCAATCCTCAGTAAAATTAACGCAGTGCTGTATCGCAAAAAATGGCCTGGTTAGGAAGGGGGTAAAACCTTCCGGAGCTGAAGTGGATAAAGACATCTCTCAAGTATGAAATTTGAAGGATTGTTGTCTTTTCCATGTCACCCTTGAGGCTGTGTTAAAAGGATTAAAAGGTTAAAAGGAGCTTCTCATGCAATAGTTTGCCTAGTAGCACCCAAAATGGCTAGAATTTAACAGTGGTACATGTCAGCCCCCCCCCCCCACCACCACCACCACCACCACCACCACCACCTGCCCTGTAGAGTTCAGTGGGATTTGCCACAATGTTGGAGTTCACTAAACTTCAAACCAGATTCGCCTAACTGAACCTAGGCCAATTCACCTGTCACTAGATATATTAGACCTCCTTGGGTTTGTAAGAGGGTGAACTTCATGGACATGTGTTCTTTTCTCAACCTACCTGAGCAGCAACCCCTTCAAAAAAAGTCCAAAATAATGGCAGTTACTATGGTGACCTTTTTTTTTTGCACTATACATCTATTCCTGGAAGTCTACTCGAACCTGGAATGATGTTCTAAGAACACTTCACTCTCGGTTTGCCATAAATTTCATTTAGTGCTCTGATATTTTGATTTTCAAAGTCAGACCTACAGCAACGCAAATGCTAGAGTTGATAATGTCAGTGCCTTCATTTGTGTTCAGCAGCAGTACCAAAAGCAAGAAGTGGAGAGGAAGAGAGAAAATATGATAAACAGCGAAAAAATCCCTTAATTTATCAGTTTACGGCAGATGGCCAAATATATTCCCATCCGTGGATACAGCCAGTTAATGTCCCGGATTTTGTAGCCATTGTGTAAAACGCACCATTGCCTCTAATTTTCTCTGTACCTTCTTTAAAGGTAGCTCTGATGAAGCCTAAAATGTCCTTCATTTGGCGAGTGCCATATTTTTGTTCCTGGAGGGCACGGTAGGGTCTCATCTGCATGCTGGTCAGGAGACTTGTTAGTTTAGCGCAGATGACATCCTATTGTTCGTTTGGGATTTTATGCACACATGCCACTTTGTCTTTTCATTCCCTTCGCCTCAGGGATTACATCGCCTTCCTCCCAATTCTTTGAGATTCTCTCGGAATCCAAGAGGCAAACAGACCTGTTTGTTAACTAAATCCTTGGATGGCGACAGGAAAAAGCCGGTGTCTGTTTTTTTATTCATAGCAGATTGTTGTACGGGGCTGCTCCAGCTAAACGGCTAAGAAATAAAAAGAGGAAAGCTATACAGCAATAATATAGCCGTGGTTTACCTGCCAAGTGATGTGTAAAGTAACACATGCAGTTTTGTTATCTTCCCACCACCAATGGTATAACTATAACCAGAGCAGACCATGCAACTGTTAAGTGATCCAGAAGCACAGGGCCCCAGAGCTGTCTGGCTACACAGTATATGATACAGGTAGCAATATCATTTGCTAATTTATTTGAAAAAAAAAAATATTAAAAATGAATGTATAGACATTCTAGGAACCTCTATAGGATTACTACAAAATATATTACAATCCTGTATCTCTGGAGGAATTGATTTTGAAATTGAGACTTAAGTGTATGTATGAATTGTTGACCCAGGGAATATCTGATTGCCTTCAGAGCATCGGGACTGCTTACTGGTCCATGCTTGCCGTGGGTTCCAGTAAACACTCCTTTATGTGAGAAGTTAGTCACGGCTGTTGTTGAGATTGTGGTTCCTGACTCATCATGAGCTCTGTACAATAAGGCAAATAGACAACTCAGGCCATACAACCAACCAGACAGCTAGGGAATAGCATACCCTGTTTCCCCGAAAATAAGACCTAGCGTGATTGTCGGTGATGGCTGCAATATAAGCCCTACCTCCCAAATAAGCCCTACCCTGTTTCCCCGAAAATAAGCCCTACCCTGAAAATAAGACCTGCAAGAACTTTAACTAGGGCTTATTTGGGGGGGTAGGGCTTATATTGCAGCTATCACCGACAATCACGCTAGGTCTTATTTTCGGGGAAACAGGGTATGTATCTAGTTTCTAAATGTGTAATAAGCAGTGTTAATTTCGGTAACTAAAATATTTTCATCATAATTTTTTATCAGCGGCATGTTTCCAGCTACGAAAACTAAGCGAAAATGACTTTGAATTTTCATCAATTGAGCAAAACTATGATGAAAATCAATTCCAATTTTCGTCAACGAACAAAAACGAAATGAAATTGGAAGGGAGGGACATTTACCCACATGAACTTCTGCTTTCCTTGGAGCTCTGTCTGTAAAGCCAGTGAGTGTTTCCCCTCCCAGCATTCAAGGTAGCGACCATAGCGTACTTAGTGGTGTAGCGTGCCTAGTACTGTGCAGCATTACAGGCTTCCTCAGATGACTGTCCAGAGCACTGTGAAGTATTTACAAGCCTCCTGACCATCCAGAGCACTGTGTGTATTACAGGCCTCCTCAGATGACTGTCCAGAGCACTGTGTGTATTACAGGCCTCCTCAGATGACTGTCCAGAGCACTGTGTGTATTACAGGCCTCCTCAGATGACTGTCCAGAGCACTGTGTGCATTACAGGCCTTCCCAGATGACCATCCAGAGCACTGTGTGCATTACAGGCCTCCTCAGATGACTGTTCAGAGCACTGGGTGCATTATAGGCCTCCTCAAACCACTGTCCAGAGCACTGTGTGTATTACAGGCCTCCTCAGACCGTCCAGAGCACTGCGCATTACAGAATACCTCTCAACTTTCTGAGATGGGAACGAGGGACACCTATTATCAAAAGATTGTAGGCATAGGACACACCCCCTGTCACTCCCCCTTAACCTCTTCCTGTGCACGCTATAGCCGGATGATGGCTACAGCGCGGACCTACTTTGCCAGGAAGGCGTCAGTAGACATCCTCCCAT
Source organism: Aquarana catesbeiana (assembly GCF_042186555.1). Taxonomy (NCBI): domain Eukaryota; kingdom Metazoa; phylum Chordata; class Amphibia; order Anura; family Ranidae; genus Aquarana; species Aquarana catesbeiana. The sequence goes on along the minus strand of NC_133334.1, from coordinate 36,484,326 downwards.
GCTCGAGCGGCCTGCTCGCCCCATGCAGGGTGCGCACGGCGCGCTCTGTGATCAGCGAGTCTATGAGATTCGGCTGATCACAGATCTGAGTTAGGGGTCGATCCTGACCCCTTACCACGTGATCAGCTGTCAGCCAATGGCAGCTGATCATGTGTTGTAAATAGAGCCGGTAAGAGGCTATTTTTTCTTCTCACGCTGATAGCGTGATGAGGACAAAAAAAGCCGATCACCGGCGGCTGTGAGAGGGACATCAGTCCCCATCGTGGAGAGCCTCTGCAGAGTCATCTGTGCCCACCTGTGCCACCTGCCAGTGCCACCTACCAGTGCACAACAGTGCCGCCTACCAGTGCCCACCAGCGCCACCTACCAGTGCCCACAGTGCAATCCATCAGTGCCCAAAGTGTCACCTATCAGTACCCACAGTACCACCTATAAATGTCACCAATCGGTGCCTCATCACCAGTGCTGCCTATCAATGCCACCTACCAGTACCCATCAGTGCCACCTACCAGTACCCATCAGTGCCACCTACCAGTGCCCATCAGTGCCATCTATCAGTGCCCTTCAGTGCCCATCAGTGCCACCCATAATTGACACCAATCAGTGCCATCTTATCAGTGCCCATCAGTGCCGTCTTATCAGTGCCTATCAGTGTCACCTTATCTGTGCCTATCAGTTGAGCCCACCAGGGCTCATTAGTGCAGCCTCATCAGCGAATATCAATGAAGGAGAAAAATTACATGTTTGCACAATTTTATAACAAACTATCAAACAGGTTTTTTTTTTTTCAAAAATTTCTGTCTTTTCTTGTTTGTTTAGCAAATAAAATAAAAACCCAAGAGGTGATTAAATGCCACCAAAAGAAAGTTCTATTTGTGTGAAAAAAGTTATAAAAATGTCATTTGAATACAGTGTTGTATGACCGCGCAATTGCCATTCAAAGTGTGACAGCGCTGAAAGCTAAAAATTGGTCTGGGCAGGAGGGGGGTTTAAGTGCCCAGTAAGCAAGTGGTTAAAGGAGATTTATACAAAAAAATGATTAGTTAAACTCACAAGTGCTTTTTTTTCACCACTACTATTCCTTTATATTGGCTTTTGAAATTTACAAATGCAACAATTTATAAATTGGATAAAAGATTTAGCACTGGGAAACACTTTTTGAAAGATACAAAATGCGTTTTATATAGAACTATATAGATCAGACCAAAATGAAGGACAAATGAGAAGGAAAGAGGGACAGAGGGACTTTGTTCCAAATCAGGGACAGTCCCTCGAAATCAGGGACAGTTGGGAGCTATACATTACAGGCCTCAGTACTCAGACCGTCCAGAGCACTATGTGCATTACAGGCCTCCTCAGACTGTGCAGAGCTCATACTGTGCATTGCAGGCCTCCTCATACCAATATATTTTACTCCAGGGGTATATAATGAGTTTGGAAATTCTACAGAAATGCTTAAACAATGCATTGCTAATTAACTAAATACATTAGGTTTTAGTTGACTAAAATGTACTGCAGATTTTAGTCAACTAAAATGCAGGATATTTTAGTCGACTAAAATGTACTGCAGACTTTAGTCGACTAAAATGTACTGCAGATTTTAGTCGACTAAAATACGACTATAACTAAAACAATTCAGATGACTAAAATACGACTAAAAATAAAATGGCATTTTAGTCAAAAGACTATTGCCCCGTACACACGGTCGGACTTTGTTCGGACATTCCGACAACAAAATCCTAGGATTTTTTCCGACGGATGTTGGCCTAAACTTGTCTTGCATACACACAGTCACACAAAGTTGTCAGAAAATCCGATCATTCTGAACACGGTGATGTAAAACATGTACGTCGGGACTATAAACGGGGCAGTGGCCAATAGATTTCATCTCTTTATTTATTCTGAGCATGCATGGCACTTTGTGCGTCGGATTTGTGTACACACGATCGGAATTTCCGACAACGGATTTTGTTGTCGGAAAATTTTATATCCTGCTCTCAAACTTTGTGTGTCGGAAAATCCGATGGAAAATGTGTGATGGGGCCTACACACGGTCGGAATTTCCGACAACAAGGTCCTATCACACATTTTCCGTTGGAAAATCCGACCGTGTGTACGGGGCATAAGACTAAAACTAAATCGAAATTTGTTGTCATAATTAACATTGGTAATAAGGCAACAAAGCCATGGTATGCTGACGGGAAGAGCAGTTGCACAAAGGGAGGGTTTCGTGACTTTCTAGGATAAAATACTTATAGTCAAACATTTCTTTATTTTCAAATAAAGCAAAGAGAACAAACAAAGTTGAACAATCCAGAAAGTTGGCACACTGGTAAATTCAAAAGACGAAGCACTTGCAATTGCAACTTGTAATGAACCAAGGAGACAAAAAATAGCAACCTTACAGTTGAGTGGAAAGAGCTATGTCCACTTGGTTGGAGGTCGAGGGCGAGGGGTAACAACTCGTGTCCACCCACCTAATAAGCACAGCCCATAAAAGGGCTTGGTAACAGTGTAACTGAAAAATTCCCGTAGTGGGATGGATAGTGGGAATAAGAGCAAAGAAAGAAAGAAGTGGAAGAAAGAAAGGTGCAAACCCTGTGGAGGCCAATATGCTGTCACATACTGCCACTCATATTATCATTGAGGGAGGCGGAATTTGAAAATGATACACTATCAGGGAAAGAAGTTGCATACAGTGTCCTCAAAATCAACCAATTATTTAGGAGGGAGTGGAGTCAGTGGGACAAGGGAGAGAGAGACCATACCTTTTAGAAAAAGCGAGGACGAAAAGTGGATTCAGATGTACCAAATAATTTTAAATTTGTCAATGTTATAAGTGTCAATTGCCAGCATCTCCTCCATGCCCATCATGTCATTGACAGTAGAAACCCAAAGAGGAGTGGGGGACGTTGATGATTTCCAGAATTGGGGTATGAGTTGTCTAGCTGTGCAAAGGAAAAATCTCAGCAAACAGCGTTTTTGAGAAGCTACCAAACCAGGTAGATTGAAAACTAACACAATCCCTGGAGAGGTTGCAGGAGAAAATAATTATAAAAGGCATGGAACCAAGATGATCCCAACTGCAAATGCTTATGGCCCGTACACACTGTCGGATTTTCCGATGGAAAATGTCCGATCGGAGCGTGTTGTCGGAAATTCCGACCGTGTGTGGCCTCCATCGGACATTTTCCATCGGATTTTCCGACACACAAAGTTGGAGAGCAGGAGATAAAATTTTCCGACAACAAAATCCGTTGTCGGAAATTCCGATCGTGTGTACACAAATCCGATGGACAAAGTGCCACACATGCTCAGAATAAATAAAGAGATGAAAGCTATTGGCCACTGCCCCGTTTATAGTCCTGACGTACGTGTTTTACGTCACCCGCGTTTACAACGATCGGATTTTCCGACAACTTTGTGTGACCGTGTGTATGCAAGACAAGTTTGAGCCAACATCCGTCGGAAAAAATCCTAGGATTTTGTTGTCGGAATGTCCGAACAAAGTCCGACCGTGTGTACGTCCTATTAGAGTGTTTCAGTAAGAAACTTGAGATATAGCCTTGTTAGAATTATCGTAGATCTCAAATCTGTAGGAGATATGCTGCAATATATATATTTAGGAATCAGGTTTGTGTGTGGTGCATTTTGGGTTTGCTGTCTTAAAGTAGTGTGCACCAAAGCACCATATATCCATATATTTATCCCTCCTATTGCCACAGCTGTCGTAAAATTTGTGTTATCCTCTTTTTTTTTTTTTAAAAAGAAGGGAGGCAGGCTCAAAGTGAGAGGCACCCGGAATGGCAAATGGACAACAAAAAGATCCTGCACTACTCCTATGCGTCATTCCTTAGGGTTGCCACTTTTTCTTCAAGCCAAACCGGAACACTTTAGAGGAGCACAGAAATTTTTTTTGTATACACTATAGGATTGTAACAGACCAGGAACTCCTTTGGGAACTCCAAAGAGAATAGTAATATGGCACACATAGTGCCCCCTCACCCTTCTGCCAAGTTCTGTCCTAAGCCATATTCCTATCTGAATATTGTGTCCGGGTTTCAGGTGGACTGAAACCTGGACACATGATTCCAAACCCTGGACTGTCCGGGTGATACTCGGACAGGTGGCAACCCTAGTCAGAACTCACTCAGAAGGCTGAGCAGGTACAGGATTTCTTTCATCCTGGCTGTCACACTGGATTGGGAAGAGCGCTGAAGTCTGTTAGTGAGAGGCAAAGTGGGGGGGATTCCAGGCCCGGCGGTGTACATAATTACTGGAGAGAATAGGTGGCAAGTATGCCTCACGTGCCCCACAATAGTACAGTGCACTGTGCAAGAAAAGGGCTGGGTCACATCGCCCAGGGAAGCTGTCCCTCCTGCCCCTACCCCCTTGTCTGGGTCCTTTCTAAGACTCTGATGCCTCTGACGCCTACTCTCAGGGGATTTGGAGTATGATTTGATGATGTGTTGCTCGCTTTTCTTGTTGGAGGCTCTGACATGAGGATGCAAAGTCCTACTTCTACCAAGATGGTGGCATCCACATGGAAACAGAACAAGTCCTGGTAATAGGAAAAATCAGCCTCAGGGAGACCATGCACTGGTCACCCCCATACTTAAAAAGCTATCCTTGGACCCTTCCAATCTTAACAACCTACGCCCTATCTCCTTGCTTCGCTTTTCCTCTAAACTCCTTGAACGCCTGGTTTACAACCAACTGGGTGACCACCTCATTAAGAACAACCTTCTTGATCCCCTTCAATCTGGATTTCGCCTCCAACACTCCGCAGAAACTGCTCTTTTAAAAGGCACAAATGACCTACTAACTGTAAAAACCAACAAACACTATTCTGTACTCCTACTTCTGGACCTTTCAGCTGCCTTTGACACGGTTGACCACCCCCTCCTCCTCAAAAAACTTTACTCCCTCGGTCTCCGTGACTATGCTCTTCAGTGGCTCTCATCCTACCTATCCCAACGCACCTTCAGTTCCACTTACAAGTCTACTTCCTCCACTCCTCTTCCCTTCTCCGTTGGGGTCCCCCAAGGTTCTGTTCTTGGACCTCTTTTATTTTCAATCTACACCTCTTCCCTGGGTCAGCTGATAGCCTCTCATGGCTTTCAATATAATTTCTACGCTGACAACACACAAATATATCTCTCCACCCCTCAACTCACTCCATCAGTCTCCTCACACATCACTAACTTACTAACAGACATATCTGTATGGATGTCACACCACTTCCTCAAACTCAACTTGTCCAAAACCGAGCTTATAATATTTCCTCCCCCACGTGCCTCTTCCCCTGACTTATCTGTCAAGAGCAACGGCACAACCATCCACCCGTCCCCACATGTCAGGGTGCTAGGTGTTATCCTGGATTCTGAACTCTCCTTTCGGCCCCACATCCAATCACTTTCCAAAGCTTGCCGCCTCAACCTCCGCAACATCTCTAAACTACGTCCCTTTCTAACCAATGAAACCACAAAGCTCCTGATTCACTCCCTGGTTATCTCTTGCCTCGACTACTGCAACTCCCTCCTCATTGGCTTACCTTTAAATAGACTATCCCCCCTTCAGTCCATCATGAATGCTGCTGCCAGACTCATCCACCTTACAAACTGCTCAGTGTCTGCTACCCCTCTCTGCCAATCCCTCCATTGGCTGCCACTCGCCCAACAAATTACATTCAAAATACTAACAATAAGTTACAAAGCCATCCACAACTCTGCCCCCAGCTACATCACTAACCTAGTCTCAAAATACCAACCTAATCGCCATCTCCGTTCCTCCCAAGACCTCCTGCTCTCTAGCTCCCTCATCACCTCCTCCCATATCCGCCTCCAGGACTTCTCCCGAGCTTCGCCCATCCTCTGGAATTCCCTACCCCAATCTGTCAGACTATCTCCAAATTTATCCACTTTTAGGTGATCCCTGAAAATGTTCCTCTTCAGAGAAGCCTATCCTGCCGCCATCTACTGTAACAACTGCACTATTTTCTCCATTAGCTCATCCCCCACAGCTGTTACCCTTTTGTATAACTTGACCCTCCTAGATTGTAAGCTCTACTGAGCAGGGCCCTCTGATTCCTCCTGTATTGAATTGTATTGTAATTGTACTGTCTGCCCTAATGTTGAAAAGCGCTGTAAACTGTTGGCACCATATAAATCTTGTATAATAATAATAACAATCCAATCGTGTGTATGAGGCTTAAGGCTACCTATCAGCCTTTTTTGCCTTTCAAATACATAGAAAATAATTCTTGGAGGGCAATATCACTGAAAGAAAAAACATGTTCATTCACAAAAATGCATTTATAATGTGTATGTTTTAATGATATGTGCAAAAAATTTTTTTTTTTTCTTGCTTTTGCGACTGTTTGCTTATTTACTGCATGTAAGTTGTTTTATCATATCTCTTGCCATGGGGACCTTCTGCTTAACAGCAGGAGGAAATCTTGCAGGGATATATAGTATCTGTGAATAATTCAGAAAGCTCCAAGAAGCCATTTATAGATTCAAAATATTTTGAAAATTGTATCAGTGTATTTGTTAAGTAGTCCAGATTCATTACTATGCAGGCATAGAAAGGACACACTGACTTAAAAGGGAAACCATAATGTTATGCTTTTTTTAATACACCAGTGAAAATGATTAGCTTAAATGGCTTGTAAAGCGTTATTAAACCCCAAATCAAAAATGTAATATACCACAGCTTGACAATCCATAAAGGTGGTGGCTGCATTTGTTTTCTTTTTTATTATCCCTTTATATTAACCTGGTGATCCGGCTTGTCTTAGGGTGTCTCCATTCTTGATGGACGAACAGCAGAGACACCCTTGGACAGCAGCATTGTCAGTCTGCAGGGACACTGATAAGGCAGTACAACCAGCCCTGCTTTACTGAGCCCAGGCCCCATCAGTTCAAAAGGGGGCTCGGGCACCTGCTGAATAGGAGGTCCAGCTGTACTATCTCATTGCAGACACTGATCTCCTTCTTCCTCCCCCTGCAGCACTGCCAGCTTCTCCTACTCTTTCTCCCTTTGGCTGCGCTGTAGGGGGATTGGTCTTAGCACATGCACCACTTCAATCTGGTGTGCCCTTTCCCCCCAAAGCTCTGCCAGCTTCCCTCCTTCTTTCCCACCGGAAGCTGCTGCTGGCACATGGGGATATTTCAGGAAGTCATTTACTGGCCCCCTCCTTTCCTGAATGAGCACAGTAAGCGATCAGTCCCAGTCACTCCTGTGTCCATTCATCACTAAAGCATAGCAAACTGTGTTTACTATGCTTCAAGTTTTTAATGAGCAGAAAGCCTCAGCGTTCTTCCTATTCATTAAAATGTACAGCTGAGGCGGCAAAGCAAGGGCCGGAGGGCCCTGTCAGGTAGATTGTCATTTCTAACAGCAGCCCTGAGTGTTATGCCGCGTACACACGATCGGACTCTCTGTCAGAATAGACTCCGACGGTCTTTCCGACGGAGTTCTGACGGAGTTCCGCTGAAACGGACTTGCCTACACACGATCACACCAAAGTCCGATCGTTTAGAATGCGATGACGTACGACAGGACTAGAAAATAGAAGTTCAATAGCCAGAAGCCAATAGCTGCCCTTGCGTAGTTTTTGGTCCGTCGGACTAGCATACAGACGAACGGTTTTCCCGATAGGAACTGATTCCGTCGGAAAGATTTGAAACATGTTCTATTTCTAAGGTCCGTCAGAATTTTAGAAAGAAAAAATTAAATGAAGCCCACACACGATCTGAATGTCCGACGGAATGATTCCGTCTGACCTTTTCTGCCAGAAAGTCCGGTCGTGTGTACTCGGCATTAGACTAAAAGATTTAGATGGACTTGACTAACAAATTAAACCTGAAAACTAGCTAACACTTTATAAGAAGTTACAGCAATACTGCCATTTGTGCACAACAGCTTGATCTGTTAAAGGAAGTTGAAAAATAACAAATTACAGTAACTTGCAAGATAACATAAATGATAAACATGCAAAAATAAAGAAAAAAAACTAAAAACAGACAATTATTTTTTGTATGTGTCCATATATATATAATATAAAACTGCATGCAGGGCATGGGCCAAAGCACTGGGGACAAAAGGGAAGTGAAATGATTTCATACAGTACTGTAATCTGATTACAGTACTGTATGTGTTTAAATTTTTTGGAATTTGCCACCAGGCTCCGCCCCGTGGGTTACGACGCTCGTAGGGAACGGAGCCTGGCACAAAGAGGCTTCGGGCAGAGGACGGAGCCCGCAGACACCGCGGGAGGGGACATCGCAGGATCCTGGGGACAAGGTAAGTAACCTGCACCAGGATCCTGAGATGTATTCCCGAGTGTGGCTCGGGGTTACCGCTAATGGTACTGAAATTTAACCCCGAGCCACACTCGGGAAAACCGTCAGGGAGGCTACGAAACTTTGTTAATACTGATGGTCAAAAAAAAAATGTACAGCCAATGCCTTTTGTGGAGTCGGGGCATCTAAATTTTCAGGGCTCTAGAAAAGCCTTCAAGAGGAACTGACACAGACAGAAGAAGACACAACAAACCAGAATCCATATCCAGCACCCAAACAGTTTCCAGGTTCCAGCCTTCCCCATAGACCTAAAGAAGTAAATACCGCACTCCTTCTTATGATCATTGGGATTAATAAAGATTGGCTCTTAACAGGGGCGGACTGACCATTGAGCGACTCGGGCACTGCCCGAGGGCCCTGGGCCACTAAGTGGCCTCATCAGGGTTGCCAGCCTCAGTAAAACCAGGGACAGTATGTATAAATCTGTGGTTTTTTTTACATCTGTCTGTGTATACTGTGTGTACATGTATGTGTATACTGTGTGATTGTATACTGTGTGTGTGTATACTGTCTGGCCCCATAATCTCTGATTGCCTGGGGGCCCCATAATCTCCTATTGCCCGGGGGCCCCATGAGTTATCAGTCCTCCCCTGGCTCTTAAATAAAATGGCCAGTTAGGGCCTGGCTGTTGTATTTTCAGCAGTAAGCAGCAGCACCCAACATAAAGAATGTAATCTCTCAAAAAAATAAAAAAATTAGAAGGAACGTCTTTGAACAGATATAACATTGGTTGCGCTGAAATCTAAACATAGTTCAGTACCTAAAGTCTAAATCAATACCTTTGTGCAACTTACAGAATATCATTGTAGGCAGTACTAGTTTGGACAAGGTCACATCCAGCTGTACTTATATTAAAAAAAAAACAAAAAAAAAAAACAAGAAAAATCATCTTGTTTTATGAATTGAAAGAGAAAAAAAACTGTAAATCCACTCCTGGCAAGACAAGCAGAAAGGAATCTGTGGAATAAAAGGTTTCTGAGTAGTGTTTGAAAGATATACCATAAAGTCAATGCTCTGTATACCCACAAGCACATAGATAGGCACTTCAAAAGATATTGCTTCAAATAGAAAAACATCAGAAACAAATAAAATGAGCGAGAGTAAAGAAAGGACAAAAAAATGATAGGTGAGAGTGTCATGTATAGCTTTATGTTTGTCAGTATATACAGTACTGTGCAAACGGTTTAGGCAGATGTGAAAAAATGCAGCAAATTAAGATTGCTTTCAGAAATAGAAGTGTTAATAGTTTTTTTTTTTTTTTTTTTTTTTTAGTCATTTAACCTCCCTGGCGGTATGATTATGTCAGGTTTTTGATGCTGAAAGCGGTACTGTGTTTCACATGGAAATTTGGCGTTTTATATTGTAGGCCTGTAATTCTTAGGAATAACTCACTTAAATCGGTCCAAACCAGAGTCTAGTAGACGTCCCGGGTAGGATAAAGTTTGAAACACGAAATCATAAATTATAATATAATAAAACACTATAAATAATTATAACAAATAATAATAATAATGATAAAATGTATTCAATAATGTAATCAAATCAAAAACACTGAAATTTGCTCAGTTGCTGAATCGTCGCCGCCGTCACTTTTAGTGTTTGATGACGAATTTCCCCAAGAATCACTATCGCTCAATTCTGCAAGTGATTCTAATTTATTATCGCTGTTTTCTAGCTGGTCTAAAACCACTTTTGATGTAAAGGGACGGTTTTGGTTGCTATGGACAATCTCCAGTTCCCAGGCAGAAACAACAGTATATATAATATAAAACTGCATGCAGGGCACTAGACAAAAGGGATGTGAAATGATTTTATACAGTAATGTAATCTGTAAGATTACAGTGTACTGTATGTGTTATGTGTTTTTTTTCTTTTTGAATTTGGCGCCGGGCTCCATCCCCGTGTGTCGCAACGCTCGCAGGGAACGGAGCCCGGCACTGTGATCGATTGAGAGCAGACACGGCTCGCACACACAGCGGGGGGACATCGCAGGATCCTGTGTAGAAGGTAAGTAAGCTGTACATGGATCCTGGGATGCAATCCCAAGTGTGGCTCGGGGTTACTGCTTTTAGTAATGAAAATTCACCCCGAGCCACACTCAGAAATACCGCTAGGGAGGTTAATAAAATGGAAAGTAAAAAAACAGAAGAGAAATACAAATCAAATTAATATTTGGTGTGACCACCCTTTGCCTTCAAAACAGCATCAATTCTTCTATGAACACAGTTTTTGATGGAACTCGGCAGGTAGGTTGTTCCAAACATCTTGGAGAACTAACCACAGAGCTTCTGTGGATACAAGCTGCCTCAAATCCTTCTGTCTCGTTCTAGAATCCCAGACAGACTCCATGATATTGAGATCTCTGTGGGACCAAACCATCACCTCTAGGACTCCTTGTTCTTTACATTGAAGATAGTTCTTAATGACATTGGCTGTATGTTTGGGGTGGTTGTCCTGCTGCAAAATAAATTTGGGGACAATCACACTCCTCCCTGATGGTATGGCACCATGGAAAAGTAACTGCCTGTATTTCTCAGCATTGAGGACACCACTGATCCTGACCAAATCCCCAACTCCATTTGCAAAAATGCAGCCCCAAACTTGCAAGGATCTCCACCATGCTTCACTGTTGCCTGCAGACACTTATTATTGTACTACTCTCCAGCCCTTCACCAACAAACTGCCTCCTGCTATAGCCAAATATTTCACATTTTGTCTCATCAGTCCAGCACAACTGCTGCCATGTTTCTGCACCTGCTGTTGCTATGTTTTCCTGCATAGTTGAGTCGCTTAGCCTTGTTTCGATGTCGGAGGTATGGCTTGTTAGCTGTAATTCTTTCATAAAGACCACTTCAGGCCAGACTTCTCCGAACAGTAGATGGATGTACCTGGGTCCCACTGGCTTCTTCCACTTCTGTGCTGACGGCACTCCTGGACATCTCCCGATGTTGAAGGGAAGTAAACATGATGCGTCTTTCATCTACTGCATTACGTTTCCTTGGCCCACCACTGCGTCTATGGTCCTCAATGTTGCTGTCGTGCTTGTTCAAAAGGGCTTGAACAGCACATCCTGCTTTGAAACCTTTGCCTAGGAGAGACCTTGCTGATGCAATATAATCACCTTGTGCCTTGTTGCTGTGCTCAGTTTTGCCATGTTGTATCACTTGTGACATGAAACTGTCTTCAACAAACTCACCTTAATAGCAGAGTTTGGCTGTTCCTCACCCAGTTTTAAGACTTCTATTCAGCTGTTTCTATTTCAGTTAATGACAGTGTTTCAACCTACATATGAAATTGATGTAAAGCACTGCGCAAACTTTTAGCACTAAATAAATCCTGTATAATAATAATAATTATAATAATTAGCACCTGCTTGCTGTAATTGGTTAATCATACAACTGACTCTAATCCTACAAATTCCCTGACTTTATGCAAATGTACAAAGTGGGCATGTGTAAGAACTGATGCTGGTTTTAAGCTAAAGGTTAGTCACAGTGAATATTGATTTGGTTTAGATCTTTCTTCTGTTCGCTCATTTTGAATTTTGTAAATTCTTCTGACATATTGTATATTCTGTTGCTCCTTTTTTTCTAAGTCAAACTTTTTCTTGAGTAATCACTCAGAAGAACAATCAAAAATATCTAGCCTAGCTAATTGTTTTCAAGGTTTATGGTCACAAAGTAATACCATATTTCCACCATTAGGTAGCGCTATAAGGGAACAACAGAAAAAAAATGTTTCTAGTGCTAATAAAATTATAAAGAAATATGGGTGACTTCTTTAGGAATTCGTTTTTTTGTTCAAAGTGATTTCAGAAATTCTGAAAAATCAGATGACGGGAGTAGCGGTCCTGAGTCATTCATGATCTAAGGTGTGTTCATTGAGCTGTCTAAGTGATTAATACATACACATGGCCTATGATCTCAGATTGAACTGCATGTGAGGTGACTGTTTTGAGGCTGAAATCAAGATATGTTCAATAATGAGGTCATCTGGGGACCAAACACTGACAAGGAGAGCCTTAAATGAACTCTCTTTGTTTTCTATTGATACAAGTACTGCATGTATTAAATGAAATACGTTTTCACCATTTTTATTCATCATCTACCTCATTTTTTATCAGATTTTTATTTATACAGTTTTTGTAAAAAAGAAAGTAAAAAAAAAGAACAAACATTTAGGTCACACATCTGAGTCAATATGAAAGTGCGCCAAATATAAAGAATAGACGGATACTCAAAGTTAAAAAAAAATGAAGTCAGGTTACATGAAATTATAAGTATAGCCTGTTTATATGTAGACATCATATATTGCGATGAGCCAAACTGCCCTGGGCTAACATGGAAGAGGTTGCTGCCCTGGGGATCACGTATAAATAAATAAATAAAATTAAAAGGTTCAATGTAGTAGGGAACCTTAAAGCAATTACATTTTTAGTGACTTTTCCCTTCTGACTCCTTTTTTTATAAGAAAAAACAGGACATAGACCCCAAAGGATTTTGAGGTGGGGGGGGGGGGGCACTCAAAAAAAAAATGTGTGAGGTGTCCCTAAAAATCCATACCAGACCCTGAATCCAAAAATTTTGCCTGGATGGCTAGGAAAGTTGTAAGTGCAGTGCATATAAAAAGCCCAGTGTATTTCCCTATTTACAAATAATTTACGAAGCCTGTTAACAAAGGTCCTAAAATCCTGGAGATGACATGTATCTACCCCCCCCCCCCCCCATGCACACACACAAAATACAGAATTAATAAAATAATATATTGTAGCTTACCAGTCCTTAGATGTAATGGCTGCATTACTTTTCTTTTGTAGGCTTTTTCCCCTTTATTTTCACACAAAAAATTCAGCCACAGTCACATTTCCTGTACCGGGGTGACAACCAGGGGAACGCTGCCATGGCCCAGCTGACTTCCCTGTTAGCCTGGCCAGGGAATATGGGGAGCACAAGGTGGAGGGGGTCCGGCATGAGGTCAGCGGAGGAGGCGGGCACAGCTGGGGAGGCGGAGGAGGTGCCGGGCATGAGGTCGCCGTAGGAGAGAGACACAGTTGAGGAGGCAGAGGAGGGGCCTGGCATGAGGTTGGCGGAGGAGGTAGGCACAGCTGTGGAGGTGGACGAGGCGTCGGGCATGGGGTCGGCGGAGGAGGGATGCACAACTTGGGAGGTGGAGGAGATGTAGCTGCAGTCTGGTGAGTCCGCTTTCTGTTCCTGTCACCTGCGTGACCCTAGGCAAGACTAGTATTAGTCTTGCCTAGGGCCTGAAATAGTTAAGCACCGGCCCTGGTGACAACCTATATTCACCCTACTGTATCAGAACAAGAGAAACAGGACTGGAATGCAGTAACCTTTCCCTCTTCTACATATCATTGAACATACCTCCCAACTTTCTCAGATGGAAATGAGGGACACCTATTAGCAAATGTATGTAGGCATAGGACACACCCCCTGCGATGCCCCCTTAAAAAATTGGATGAAAAAGTTAGCACTGTAAAATACTTTTTTGATACATAAGTAGTGCATTTTTTATACAACTATATAGCTCAGATCAGATCAAATGAGGAAAGAGGGACAGAGGGACTTTTTTTTTCCGAATGAAGGACTGTCCCTCGAAAAACAGTTTGGAGCTATGCATTGAAGGGTGGGGGTCTGTAGCTCTTAGTGATAACTAGAACCAATGTAACTGATAAAATAGTGACACAGGCAAAGTGTACAAGAGTATCAGCTCATAAGATTTCTGGCAGCATCAACAGGTTTTTTTGCACTCACATAGCTCCCAACTGTCCCTGATTTCAAAGGACTGTCCCTGATTTGGAGCAATGTCCCTCAGTCCCTCTTTCCCCCTCATTTGTCCCTCATTTTGGCCTGATCTATATAGTTGTATAAAAAATCCGCGTTTTATCTTTCAAGAAGTGTTTCCCAGTGCTAAACCTTTGATCCAAATTCTAAATTGCTGCATTTGTAAATTTTAAAAGCCAATATAAAGGAATAGTAGTGGTAAAAAAAAAAGCCCTTGAGGACTTAATTAACCTTTTTTGGGGTTAATTCTCCTTTAAGGGGGTGTGGCAGGAGGCATGTCCTATGCCTACATACCTTTGCTAGTGGGTGTTCCTCCTTCCCATCTCAAAATGTTGTAAGGTATGCACTCATCAAACCTTAACCCCTGGTAGGTGACACAGGCTCATCAGACATGCAAAATCTAAATGGCAGTTGATCTAACCTGAAGCTCCTGATGACGGACATGGGCCAGAAACCCCTTATGGTCCCAGTATACTTTGCCTTAACCTGACTCTATGTTGTGGCCCTCAGGATCACTCCACCAAGGAGGTGGCTGGGGCAGAGAGGCTACAGTGCGGAGACTTCACCAGGCTCCAGATGAGAGTAGTCAGGCCTAAGAACAGGTCTAGATAGACAGAAAGCAAGAGTGTAGTCAGGTCAATCCAGGCTGGCAACCAGCAGGCAAATGACAGGTAGGTATTATAGCTCTTTGTCAGGAACCATGAATCAGACTGAGACAGAAGTGCAGTAAAAATCACACTTTTTAATAAAATGGTAAAATGGTATAAACAAAGCAAATGTAGTCAAAACATAGCCAGAGTACGGTAACCAGAGAGGGTAGTTGGAACAAGCCAGTGAAACAGGAATCCAAGGATCAGCGTAGTAGAGGCAGCAAACAGGATCAGGAACCAGAAGGGAAATCAGCCAGGC
Organism: Aquarana catesbeiana; assembly: GCF_042186555.1. Taxonomy (NCBI): domain Eukaryota; kingdom Metazoa; phylum Chordata; class Amphibia; order Anura; family Ranidae; genus Aquarana; species Aquarana catesbeiana. The sequence goes on along the minus strand of NC_133334.1, from coordinate 36,469,253 downwards.
AAAGTCTTTAACAGGAAAACACAGCAGAGAGTATCCGGATATGTTGACCAGGCAAAGGCACAGGAGATCTGATCCAGGCAGTTTAAATAGCCAGCAGGGCTAGCTGACGAGCAGGGAATGAAGACCAGGTGAGTCACTGGAGAAATGAAGAGTACTAGCAATTAACCTACAGCTGAGCACTAGAGCTCTGAGAAGAAAGGGCTGAGCCCAGCCCTGACACTCCTAAACAGTCAGGTAGCTGGCCACTAGGGATGAGCCGAACCCCCCCCCCCCGGTTCGGTTCGCATCCAGAACATGCGAACAGGCAAAAAATTTGTTCGAACACGCATACACCATTAAAGTCTATGGGACACGAACATGCATAATCAAAAGTGCTCATTTTAAAGGCTTATATGCAAGTTATTGTCATAAAAAGTGTTTGGGGACCTGGGTCCTGCCCCAGGAGACATGTATCAATGCAAAAAGAAGTTTTAAAAATAGACGTTTTTTCGGGAGCAGTGATTTTAATAATGCTTAAAGGGAAACAATAAAAATTTAAATAGCCAGCAAATAGCCAGCAGACCCTTCAGGTCTGGTATGGATTTTAAGGGGAACCCCGCGCCAAAAATTTTTTAAAAAAATGCGTGGGGTCCCGCCAAAAATACATACCAGACCCTTATCCGAGCACACAACCTGGCAGGCCGCAGGAAAAGAGGGGGCAATGAGTGAGAGCCCCCCTCCTGAACCGTACCAGCCCACATGCCCTCAACATTGGGAGGGTGCTTTGAGGTAGCCCCCCAAAGCACCTTGTCCCCATGTTGATGGGGAGAAGGGCCTCATCCTCACAACCCTTGCCCGGTGGTTGTGGGGGTCTGCGGGCGGGGGGCTTATCAGAATCTGGAAGCTCCCTTTAACAATGGGACCCCCAGATCCCGCCCCCCGTGTGAATTGGTAATGGGGTACAAATGTACCCCTACCATTTCACAAAAAAAGTGTCAAAAAGGTTAAAAAACACAAGAGACAGTTTTTGACAAGTCCTTTATTAATTTCTTCTTCTTCCATCTTCTTTCTTCTGGTCTTCCTTCAGTGTAATTCTTCCTCCATCTTCTTCTTCTCCATCTTCTTCTTCTCCATCTTCTTCTTCCTCCGCTCTTCTCGTCCTGCATCTTCCTCCGGCTTCTTCTCCGCTCCACCTGCACGATCCGCCTCAGTGGGAGTCTTCCGCTGCGTGACGCTTCGGTTCTTCTGACACTTCTTATATAATGGAGGGCAGGGCCACCAGGTGACCCCGCCCTCCTCTGACACATGGGGACTTCACGGGGACTTCCCTGTGGCTTTCCCTGTGTTGTCAGAGGGGGCGGGGTCACTCCGTTACGTAAACGGGTGACCTCGCCCCCTCTGGGAACACGGGAAAGCCACAGGGAAGTCCCCGTAAAGTCCCCATGCGTCAGAGGAGGGCAGGGTCACCGTGTGGCCCCACCCTCCGTTATATAAGAAGTGTCAGAAGAAACAAAGCGTCACGCGGTCGAAGACTCACACTGAGGCGGATCGTGCGGACAGAGCGGAGAAGAAGCCGGAGGAAGATGCAGGACGAGAAGAGCGGAGGAAGAAGAAGATGGAGAAGAAGAAGATGGAGAAGAAGAAGATGGAGGAAGAAGAACAGCGAAGGAAGACCAGAAGAAAGAAGATGGAAGAAGAAATTAATAAAGGACCGTCTCTTGTGTTTTTTAACTTTTTTGACACTTTTTTTGTGAAATGGTAGGGGTACATTCGTACCCCATTACCAATTCACACAGGGGGGGGGCGGGATCTGGGGGTCCCCTTGTTAAAGGGGGCTTCCAGATTCCGCTAAGCCCCCCCACCCGCAGACCCCCACAACCACCAGGCAAGGGTTGTGGGGATGAGGCTCTTCTTCCCATCAGCATGGAGACAAGGTGCTTTGGGGGGCTACCCAAAAGCACCCTCCCAATGTTGAGGGCATGTGGTCTGGTACGGTTCAGGAGGGGGGCGGAGCTCTCTCGTCCCCCCCTCTTTTCCTGTGGCTTGCCAGGTTGCGTGCTCGGATAAAGGTCTGGTATGGATTTTTGGGGGACCTCACGCCATTTTTAAAAAAAATTTTGGTGTGGGGTTCCCCTTAATACCCATACCAGACCTGAAGGGCCTGGTATGGAATTTAGGGGGACCCCAACGCATTTTTTATTACAATCTTGGTTCGGGGTTCCCCTTTGGGGAAATTCCATGACAGACCGACAATTCAGTATAGCCAGCGCTAGCGATAGTAGTTTTACATGACTTTTTTTCCTTTAGGAATGTCATTTTGCTGTTAGACTGTTCTAAACACGGGAAACATGCGCCCCTTTACAGGCATACTATAGACACCCCCCAGGTACGAAATTTAAAGGAATATTACACTTTTATTGTTTCACTTTAAGCATTATTAAAATCACTGCTCCCGAGAAAACGGCTGTTTTTAAAACTTTTTTGCATTGATACATGTCCCCTGGGGCAGGACCCAGGTCCCCAAACACTTTTTTTGACAATACCATGCATATAAGCCTTTAAAATGGGCACTTTTTATTTCTCCCATAGACTTTGCAAGGGTGTTCCATGGCTTTCAAATTTGCCGCGAACACCCCAAATTGTTCACTGTTCGGCGAACGGGCAAACAGCCAATGTTCGAGTCGAACTCATGTTCGACCCGAACATAAAGCCCATCCCTACTGGTCACTTCAAAGGCTGATACTTAAATACCCTTCCTGGTTAGAGGACATGCTCTACATTACTGGGAATCTCTGTAAGCCCTGGAGGTGGTGGAAATCCAAAAAATCCTAAGAATCCTGGAAGACCTGGCATGAATCCTGTGAGTATTGGAGAGCCTAGGAATTTTAGAAATCCTAGAACTAATGAGTACTGTCCGTGATACTTTTTTTTTTAACCACTTGCCGCCCGCCATATAGCAGAATGACGGCGGCAAAGTGGTTTCAATATCCTGACTGGGCGTCATATGACTATATGTCATGCCTATAACTGCCAGTGCCACCAGGGATGCCTATCAGTGCCGGGTATCAGTGCCGCGTATCAGTGCCCATCAGTGCCACGTATCAGTGCCCATCAGTGCCCAGCAGTGCCGCCTATCAGTGCCCAGCAGTGCCGCCTATCAGTGCCCATCAGTGCCATCCATAAGAACCCATCTTTGCAGCCTTTTTGTGCCCATCAATGTCGCTTATCAGTGCCCATCAGTACCACCCAGTGCCACCCATGAATGCCCATCAGTGCCGCCTATCAATGCCCATCAGTGCTGCATATCAGTGCCACCCATCAGTGACGCCTATCAGTGCCCATCAGTGCCGCATATCAGTGCCCATCGTCAGTGCCCGCTCATTGGTGCCACCTCATTGGTGCCGCCTCTATCAGTGCCTGTCAGTGCCGCCTTATCAGTGCCCATCAGTGAAAAAGAAACCTTACTTATTTACAAAATTTTTTAACAGAAACAAAAGCAAAAATTTTCGGTCTTTTTTTATTTGTTTAGCAAAAAATAAAAACTGCAGAGGTGATCAAATACCACCAAAAGAAATCTCTATTTGTGGGAACAAAATGAAAAAAATTTAGTTTGGGTACAGTGTTGGATGACCGCGCAATTGTCATTCAAACTGCGACAGCTCTGAAAGCTGAAAATTGGTCTGGGCAGGAAGGTGTATAAGTGCCCTGTATTGAAGTGGTTAATTTGCACTAACATCCACATTTTCAGGACAAGCTTTTGGCGTCTACCCCCTTCTTCAAGGTCCAAGCAGTACTCAAATCCTGGAAGACCCAGAATAGCTCCTGGGAGTCTTGGAGATCCTAGGATTTATGGAAATCCTGGAAGACCCGGCATGGATCTTGTGAGTACTGTAGATCCTAGGTATCCTGGAAATCCTGGAAGACCTGGAAAGGATTCTATAAATCCAGTAACACTTAGGTTTAGTTTAAATACTTCACCCACCCTTTCATCTATTTCTAGAGCAGGCATTCCTACAGCAATCCCAATTACAACTTTCCGCCGGCGGCGTGTGGCAACTAAGAATAAATCCAGATTTCAGGTAATTGGGCTGGCTCGGTTAAAAAAAAAAAAAATATTTAAAGATTTTTGAAGGAATGCATAAGTGATTTAAAGGGTGTTCTTATATCGCCTGCCTTGAGTGTCAGAATTGTTGCTTTTTACCGCAGTTCCTGATCGCCCTGACGTTATTTCGCTGCTTGATGTTTGGATGAGAAGATTGAACTTTTAGCTTAGCAGCAGGAGAAGTGCCATATATCCGCAGAGCCCCATTCTGTCTAGTCTCGAACGGGTTATCGTATAATTACACAACCACGGAGAGTTCTGTTTCTTAGACCGGGGGCTGTGTCTTTGCCAGGCACTGATTAAGTACCTTCTAAATTACCAAGCAAAATGGATTATTTGATAAATGATTGCAATCAGGACGATAATATATAATTCTGATTAATCAAGGGAGTTTGATTAATATGGGTGTTGATCTTCAAATAATTCCTGGGAGTACTGAGAAACTGCTTACTGCCATTCAAGTGAAGTGTGAATCAGTGGTTCTCGGCTCTGTGAGATATCAGCGATGGGGAAGGCGCTTTTGCTGCAGATAGTTGCAGTGTTCAGCCAGGTAAATGCAAGCCACCAGGGGTTAATTTAGTGCTAGGGGTTAGATGAAGGCAAAGTTTAGGATTTAAGCATTTAAATAATAATGTAGCTAAAAAAAGAAAAAAAGGTTTACAGACTTGACTGGTACATATGAGATGATACTTCCAATTCATAAATTTAAATTAAATAACTAATTAAAAATGTATGTGTTGCCAAAACATTTTTGCCATTTTTTTTTAAAGATAGGAAAAGGTTTAAACCCTTGTCAGTTTATATTTTGCTTTAGGTGCCTGATTGGGGTAATTTATCTTTGTTAAATTTCCCAAAGATGCAACTGGAAAAAAGAAAAACAAGTGAGAGGGAAATCTCTACAAAGTGAAGGGAATTTCCCTCTTAGGTCATTGTTACCAGAACTCTAGAAGATTTCCCCTCCCCTCTTGATCTAGTGACAACTGTTAAGTTATGGGTTTCCACTTATTTTTTTAGTGACAATGGCCCCCTGCACAAATACAAAGGGTGAGTCCCCCAGCAGAAAGACTATCCAAAAAAAAAAAAAAGTTTAATTATACTTCAACTTTAAACTTCAACTTTAAACTTCAACTTTAATCCCTAACCACCCTACCCTAAGTTTTGGCTACCATGGCTGCTGTACAGGCAACCAAAGCAAGTCTCTAATTCAGCCTTTCTCAACCAGAGTTCCGAGGAACCCTAGGGTTCCTCCAGAGGTGGCTAGGGGCTTCCTTGAGCAATGAGCAATTACTACCTCTTAGATAAATTCCCAATAACAACAATGATCTTTTTAGACATCTTTAGGAGGGAGATTCATCCCCCTGACTTTAAATGTAAGGCACATCCTTCCCATTGACCATCCCACTAATGTATCATGAATTGTAGGTACAGTAATTATTGGCAGGGTTTCCCTGAAACTGGAAAGCTATTTCAAAGTTTCTTCTGTGTTTAAAAGGTTGTGAAAGGCTGCGTTAATGCAAAGCTTCCTAATACCCCTACTTTATTGACCAAAGTTCAGCCTAACAACAAATTGACGTGTTCCTTAATTTCAAGCCCTGATGATAAGGGACCGGAGCCCAGGAAGCCTTTCGGAAACTCTTTTATTATTTCTGATTATATAAACAAAGGTCAAATTTACTGTAGCACTCTTGTCCTTTCATAATATTTACATCCCGTAGACCTACCTGAGCCTGAGGTCATCCAGAGAGCTTTCTCCACCTATAACTTTGAAAGTCCACCTTGAGAATAACTCACTTCTTTAGGGTCCAATGCCCCACCAACATTGTTATCTCTGACGAAAGCCAACATTTTTTTTTATTTTGGTTAAAGTGGTACTTAAAGAGGAGTTCCAGTGAAAAAAAAAAAAAAAAATTAAAAGTCAGCAGCTACAAATACTGCAGCTGCTGACTTTTAATTGGACACTTACCTGTCCCAGGGTGCAGCGATGCAGGGGATCGAAGCCCCGCTCGTCTCCCCCTCCGTTCAGCGGCGCCGGCATTGCAACTGTGGGCGCCGGGCTGTGGCTTCACAGCCTGGCACCCACTGCGCTTGCGCGAGCGGTGCCACGCGCCGTGTTTGGCCGCTCAGTCACCTGGGACCTGTAATGGGTCCCAGATGATTGACAGGAGGGAGGGAGCAGAGCCGAGCCCTTCCTGTGCCGAGGGGGAAGTGATGTCACCAGCCCAGGCACTGGAAGAGGCAGACTACGAGGGACCCCCTAGCAACAGGCATTTAGAGATAAGTAAAAAAAAAAAAAAAAAATATCCAAATTTTTTTTGTATTTTTTTTTTTAGGATTTTTCATGTAGTTTTGTTTTTTTGGGTGGAACCCCACTTTAAGTCTTGTTTTTTTCTTTATAAAGTATTCGTAATTTTTTTTACAATTGTGTGGTTACAGAAAAAAAGAGAACAATAGAGGTTAAAGTATAACTAAAGGAATAATTTTTTTTTTCCAGTTTTGGATAGAGTTAAGGAGATAAGTGAAAGTAAAAGAAAATCCCAAATTTTCCCCAGAAAAGTAATAGCATGGAAATCTTCCAATGGGAACAATAGTTATGATGAACTAGAGGGTCTCCAGTGAATTCCTTTAATTTGCAGGGAATTCCTCTCACTTCCTGTTTGGCTATGGGACAGGAAGTGAAGGGAAATCTCTGCAATGACAAAATAAAAATCTGAAAATGGGTTTACAGCCCTTCCTTGCTTCCCAAAAATTAACAAAAAAAAAGTTTTGCCTATACTTCTACTTTAAAAACCACTAACATGCTTTTTTTTTGCTGCCTGTGAAAGTTCACTCTGGTATCTGTCTTGAGACACAACAGGAGGTAAGAGGAGATCTCTTCAAAGTAAGGGAAATCCTCTCTATTCTTTCATCAATAAGTTTTTTTTTCATTGGACAAGGGAAGCATTCTTACATTTTTTACAGTTATGTAGTTACAGAAGAGAAGAACAACAGACATTAAGAATAAGAAATGAAAACATAAATACGTTGTCTACATCATCTGGGGGTTGACTTGTGGCCTTTGGTCTACCGATTACAGGAAAGCTTACAGTATAAAGCCTTCAAACACAACCAGAATATATTGTATGTTAGTATGTTGTGAAGTTACCTGAAAAAAGTGCTATAGTTGTAAAAAAAAAATGACAGTAAAAAAAAGAAATGTAAGCAATAGAGAATATTTCAATGTTTATAAAGGAGCCATGGTCCAAGCTTTCATTAGCAGCTTTCATTAGCAGCAGTTAGAAATGGAAAATTCTAAGAGTCACTTTAGCTATCTATATAGTCTCTTAAAAGTCTGTTTGTAATAAAGAGACGTAACTCAAGGGTAGTGTGAGAAACCCACTCTTAAACAGTGTCCATAGTCAAAGATTCCCTCACTCTTTGCCCTGGTGACAATGGTCTCCAAGACAAATAGAGAGGTTTACTCTCCCCAGCATGGGCATAGACAACATTAAAAACTGCGGTGTCTGTGGTTTGCCAATATCAATGAAGTACACATGATGGAGGAACTGATGGCTGCTGTCCAGGATAAAGAAGAACAATTTCGCAAGAGATGGTTCTATTGGACCGAGTTCACGTTCTCTGCAGAATACCAGACCAGTCCCTATTATCTTCTTCTGGGTAGCTTACCTCTTCTTCCTATATTTAAGATTTCTAACATCTTGGTACCATGTCAGCAGAATGCTGATTCCCATGGCATGCTCTCGACTAGATGCTTACTCATTCTGATTCCTGCCTTTCCTCCTTTTCCCCCACCAATTTTCTCCCCTCAACCCCCCTTTTTTTCTTTTTTTTTTCTGTCTTTTCCGCCATATGTCACATTATAAATTTTGATCAGCCATACACACAAAGTCAGGTTGGCAGACATACAAAATACAATTCAGTGTAACCTACAGTATAACATACAATGGAGCATGGGGTACATTATTGTGTATCGTACTGTGATCGGTGAAGCTCACTGCCTGTAATTGATACCTTGTTATACTTATTTTGTTGCTATCTTTACCCCCCACCTTTGACACACTCAGCTATGATGTCTGCCTTTGGATTTTTGCTATGTTTTTTCTTCTGACAACATGACTCATTGCTATAGGCTTCCATTTTGATGTATACCTGCAAACACTAAAATTACTTAAAGCGGAGTTCCCCCGAAAAAAAAAAATTAATAAAAGTCAGCAGCTACAAAAAATGTAGCTGCTGACTTTTAATAATACACAATAATGACTTTTAATAATCAGACACTCACCTGTCCCACAGTCCAGCGATGCGGGTGTATGAAGCCCCGTTCCTCGCCCCCTCTTCTCCACAGCGCCGGCATTCTTACTGTGGCTTCACAGCTGGGCACGCACTGCACACTGAGCTGCGCACTGTGAATGGCCAGGCAATCTTCTGGGACCTGTGACGTGTCCCAGAAGATTGCCCGGAGGGAGGGGGGAGAGGTGAACTTCCTTCCAGCACCACGGAGCCCCAGGAGGAAGTGGGAGCTGGATGCCTCTAAAAAGAGGGTATCCCCCCCCAATAAATGACATGCCAAATGTGGTATATCAGGGGGGTCACCATTACTTAAAGCAGAAGTTCCATTTTTCGCTTTAAATAAAGAAATAAAAAAGACATGGTAAAAACAAAACTGGGAACTTCCCACCCCACATGTAAGAGCCCTGGGGGTCTGGGTGGCCAAACACAAAGCAGCAGCATTGCAACATGGAAAAGATGGGGGTGTAAGTTATACTTTCCTCCATACTTTCCGAGGTGAAGAGAGAGGCAGAAGAGTGAAGAACTAACTTATTCAGATGGGGGACATTAATACAATAAATACATACAGTTGAACCATTATGCTAAAATTATATACAACGCCAAAAGTTTATTTTTTTCATTTTAATAGAATGGGAGAAAAATTATAACTGCTACCAGGTTTTTTAGCGCCATCTATCCCTCTTTAGGAAGATTTGCTTTCAATTTCTGTCCTGCAGATTGAACAAGAAGTAAGGGGATATCTATTATATTACAGGCAGGCTTTACTTCTTTCCTTAGGGCAAGGTCTACTATTGGTGTTTCAATATTCCAATTTTTTCCAATAAAAAAATAAACAGACATAGATTATCCCAATTTTTAGCTTACATGTTTGTTATTACAGTTCTCCATTAAAGTTTCAACATCTGCTTTAATCCCTCGTGAAGCAAGGATAGGCATTTATGCAAAGCTGAGAGTTAAGCTGCTGTATGTACAAAGCTTTTTGTTTCCTTGTCTGTTCTGTCCCCTGGGAATACATGGTGACAGCTTCTTAACGTTACAATAATGACGGGTTAATTAACTTTGGAAGTCCAATGATCTGCAATAAATTTTGCAATAATGCACAGAGAAAATAGGCGAAGAAACATCAGAAATGAGAAATTTTTACACATTCAATACAAGGTGGCAATCTATGAAGATACAGTATAAGAAAGCATAATGCACATAAATATTCCCCTTTCAGGAGGATGTGGCATGAAAATCTCTGTATCAAAAAAAAAAAAAAACCTTAATAGTAAAAATGGAATGTAAATAGGAAATTGGGACCCCTCCCTAAATCGTTCCATTGATTTAGGGATGGAGGGACATATTACCATATGTATACCTCATTTAAAGTCCCAACCTTCTTACCCCTTGCCCCGTATTAGTAGTAAAAAGAAAAAATACCTGCTGCGGCTCCTGCGTTCTAATTTGTTCATCTTGGTTCCAGTGATATCACTCGACCTTCCCACAGGCTTCAGGAAAAGCTGAGAATGCTAAATATTGGAAGAATGTGCTCCTGCACAATTAAAATATGTAAAAAACATATTTTTTTGCATATATATAGATATAGATTTAGATATATCTAGATATATCTATATCTATATATAGATATATACAGTACATCTATACATATAGATATATGGATCGATATAGATCTATATAGGGTATATATATATATATATATATATATATATATATATATATATATATATATATATATATATATATATATATATATATATATATATACAGTGTATATATTGGGTGAGGGAGAGTTTGTGGATTTTGTTGGTACCATCATCATAGATTGCTCATAATCCAATAGCTAAAATTATACATAAAATCACTTCATTAATACAAAATTTAAATGAGTTATAAAACACACAAGATTATACATGTCAGCTCCCAAACGCTGCAAAAAGCCGGTAAGATTGGTGAGCGGTAATCCTTTCTTCTGGGAGGGTATTAGACCCCTTTCACACTGGGGGGTGCGGGCATTAGCGGTAAAGCGCCGCTAGCTTTAGCGGCACTTTACCGCTGTTATAGCGGCGCTATTCGGCCTCTAGCAGGGTGCTTTTAACCCCCCCGCTACGGGCCAAGGAAAGGGTTAATTGCACCCATGTAGCAGCGCTGCCAAAGTGCTTTGCAGGCGCTTCGGCAGAGCTGCCCATTCACCGCCCCAAAAATGCTACTTGGACATCGCCCCAGTGTAAAAGCACTCAGGCTTTCACACTGGGGTGGCTTGAGAGGTGATTTTTGGTTTTAACTCATTTGAATAATGTATACTTTTAACTATTTGATTATGTGCAATCTACTGTATTATGGAACTAACAAAATCCACAAACTCTCCCTCACCCTTTTTCATGTTTCGGGAACTGATAGGATGAAGGTACGACCAGGGGCGTTGCTAGGTCTACAAAAGATCTGGGGCTAGAGCCCATAGCAGCATAGTAAAGAAAGTCATACGCTTGGGCGGGCATACACATGTATACACAGTAATATACATGTGTGTGTATATATATCCCCAGAGAGCCCCCCCTTACATCAGGGTCCCCAGAGAGCCCCCCCCTTACATCAGGGTCCCCAGAGAGCCTCCTTCTTACATCAGAGTCCTCAGAGAGCCTCCCCCTTCATCAGGGTACCCAGAGGGCCCCCCCACTTACATCAGGGTTCCCAGAGAGCCCCCCTTACATTAGGGTCCCCAGAGAGCCTCCCCTTAAATCTGGGTCCTTAGAGAGCCTCTCCCTTGCATCAGGGTCCCCAGAGAGCCCCCCACTTACATAAGGGTCCCCAGAGAGCCTCCCCTTGGGGACCCCTGCAAAGACTCGGGGCTATTGGCCCCATATTCGGGGCTATAGCCCCAAAAGCCACCCCCTAGCGACGCCCCTGGGTACGACTTTATTGTGCTGCACTCATATCAGAATATATACTGTGTGTGTGTATATATATATATATATATATATATATATATATATATATATACACATACAGAATATACACATGTTGGCAAAAGTTTTGGGACACCTGCCTTTACACACACATGAACTTTAATGACATCCCAGTCTTAGTCCGTAGGGTTCAATATTAAGTTGGCCCACCCTTTGCAGCTATAACAGCTTCAACTCTTCTGGGAAGGCTGTCCACAAGGTTTAGGAGTGTGTCTATGGGAATGTTTGATCATTCTTCCAGAAGTGCATTTGTGAGGTCAGGCGGGATGTGGGACGAGAAGGCCTGGCTCGCAGTATATGCTCTAATTCATTCCAAAGGTGTTATATTGGGTTGAGGTCAGAACTCTATGCAGGCCAGTCAAGTTCCTCCACCCCAAACTCGCTCATCCATGTATTTATGGACCTTGCTTTGTGCACTGGTGAGCAGTTATGAAGGGGCCATCCCCAAACTATTCACACAAAGTCGGGAGAATGAAATTGTCCAAAATGAGTTGGTATGCTGACATCTTAAGAGTTCCCTTCACTGGAACTAAGGGGCCAAGCCAAACCCCTGAAAAACAACCCCACCCCACAAAATAATTTGGACCAGTTCACAAAGCAAGGTCCATAAGACATGGATTAGTGAGTATGAGGTGCAGGAACTTGACTGGCCTGCACATAGTCCTGACCTCAACCTGATAGAACATCTTTGGGATGAATTAGAGCGGAGACTGTGAGCCCGGTCTTCTCGTCCAACATCAGTGCCTGACCTCACAAATGCTCTTCTGGAAAAATGGTCAAACATTCCCATAGACACACTCCTAAATCTTATGGACAGCCTTCTCAGGAGAGTTGAAGCTGTTATAGCTGCAAAGGGTGGGCCAACTCAATATTGAACCCTACGGACTAAGACTGGGATTCCATTAAAGTTCATGTGCATGTAAAGGCAGGCGTCCCAATACTTATGACTATATATATATATATATATATATATATATATATATATATATATATATATATATATACATAAACACTAGCAGGTGCTTGTGGAAATGTGTTCAAGACAGGAGAGTAGGTGTCTACTGCTGTACAAATAGGGTACAAATACAAAAAAAATCCAACACCACAACAAACCTTAAAGCCCAACTCCAGATTTTTATAAAATAAATAAATAAATAAAATTAGACTGCCCATGTGATTATTGGGCATATCTTTTTTATTAACTTAAATAGGCTGTTGAAATTTGACATGTTGGTAGAGTAACTATTTCTCTATAATAAATCTTCTCCTTTTTTTCATTGCAGGTAAATAATAATTTCCAAGCAGAAGAAAGTGCTGTCATTGAGCTCTTGATGAAGGAAGGGGTATTGGCTGTTTAACTTTAATGGTCTCCAACTGTGTAGTTTGTCCACAATGCTGGTTTCCTCTTCTTTAAACTTCTTCATCCATCTCTGCACATTGCTCTTGTCAATGGTGTCATCTATGTAAACATTCAGTAGCCTTCGGTAGTTGTTGGATCATCAAGAACTCTGTGATGGCACGTTGCTTCTGCATGGAATCCATTAATTACCTGCAATGAAGAAGAAGAAGAGTTACTATAGAGCAATGGTTCTCATCTCCTGTCCTCAGGACCCACTAACAGGCCAGGTTTGCAAGATAACTGAAATACATCACAGGTGGTATAATTTGCTGCTCAGTGATTGCAGTATTCTAGTCCGCATCTCCCCAAGGTAATACATAAAACCTGGCCTGTTAGTGGGTCCTGAGGACAGGAGTTGAGAACCACTGCTATAGAGGAATAGTTACTATAGAGCAGTGGTTCTCAACCTAGGGGTCGGGACCCCCTTGGGGGTGGAATGACGATTTGCCAGGGGTCACCAAATCCTGGGCTGTTCCTGAAGCCCGCACCGCTCTCCCAGCCTTTTCGCGGCCGCCCAGCAGGATGGCCATGGAGCCTGTGGAATCCCAGCTTGGCTGTTCCTGGAGCCCGCGGCCGCCCGCTCAGCCTCTTCCCAGCCGCTCATTCAATTCACAGGATGCCTGGGGGGCAGAGACTAGAGGTCAGCTGACTGGTGAGGAATGTGAAATGGGAGGGCATGGAGGAGACCCTATTTTCTGATTTCGGCATAGGTGTCACTGCTGTGACACACCACAAAGTTGGAGACACAGTGAGTAACACTACCTGTGATTAGAGTTGCCATTAAAAGTCCCCACTACAGTTTTCAGATCAGCAGATGACCTTGATCAGGAGCACTTAAGTTGGTTGATCAGAACTCCCCCCAGCACTGCCACTCATCCCAATACCCCCACCCCCCAAGGCGTAAGAGAAGGAATAAAAATAGTAAATACATGGAAGGGAGAGGAAAAGAGGGGGTGGAACAAAGAAAAAGGGAGAGAAAGAACAAGAAAAAGAGGGCTAGAGAGAGGGATGGGGAAGAAAAAACAAAAAACAAGAAATTAGGATGGAGAGAGATAAAAGGGAGAGAAAGGAGAACAAAGAGAAATAGAGGTACATCCTAAAATGTACCATAAGGGGTTTTAATACTGTATGAGTGGAAGGGACTCAGGGAGCGCTAAATGTCCGTGGGTTAGGGGCGCAAATTACTTGTCTTGCCTTGGGTGCTGACAACCCACCCTAAGAAAATAATTTTACTGTTAGGGGTTCCCACAACTTGGGAAATTTTATCAAGGGGTCAAGGCACTAGAAAGTTTGAGAACCACTGCTATAGAGGAAGAGTTACTCTGTTACATGTGAAATTTCAATGGCCTATAGTATGTAAGTCAAATATACAGTGGGGATGGAAAGTATTCAGACCCCCTTAAATTTTTCACTCTTTGTTATATTGCAGCCATTTGCTAAAATCATTTAGGTTCATTTTTTTTCCTCATTAATGTACACACAGCACCTCATATTGACAGAAAAACACAGAATTGTTGACATTTTTGCAGATTTATTAAAAAAGAAAAACTGAAATATCACATGGTCCTAAGTATTCAAACCCTTTGCTGTGACACTCATATATTTAACTCAGGTGCTGTCCATTTCTTCTGACCATTCTTGAGATGGTTCTACACCTTCATTTGAGTCCAGCTATGTTTGATTATACTAATTGGACTTGATTAGGAAAGCCACACACCTGTCTATATAAGACCTTACAGCTCACAGTGCATGTCAGAGCAAATGAGAATCATGAGGTCAAAGGAACTGCCTGAAGAGCTCAGAGACAGAATTGTGGCAAGGCACAGATTTGGCCAAGGTTACAAAAGAATTTCTGCTGCACTTAAGGTTCCTAAGAGCACAGTGGCCTCCATAATCCTTAAATGGAAGACGTTTGGGATGACCAGAACCCTTCCTAGAGCTGGCCATCTGGCCAAACTGAGCTATCGGGGGAGAAGAGCCTTGGTGAGAGAGGTAAAAAAGAACCCAAAGATCACTGTGGCTGAGCTCCAGTGATGCAGTCGGGAGATGGGAGAAAGTTGTAGAAAGTAAACCATCACTGCAGCCCTCCACCAGTCGGGGCTTTATGGCAGAGTGGCCTCTCCTCAGTGCAAGACACATGAAAGCCCGCATGGAGTTTGCTAAAAAACACCTGAAGGACTCCAAGATGGTGAGAAATAAGATTATTTGGTCTGATGAGACCAAGATAGAAATTTTTGGCCTTAATTCTAAGAGGTATGTGTGGAGAAAACCAGGCACTGCTCATCACCTGTCCAATATAGTCCCAACAGTGAAGCATGGTGGTGGCAGCATCATGCTGTGGGGGTGTTTTTCAGCTGCAGGGACAGGACGACTGGTTGCAATCGAGGGAAAGATGAATGCGGCCAAGTACAGGGATATCCTGGACGAAAACCTTCTCCAGAGTGCTCAGGACCTCAGACTGGGCCGAAGGTTTAACAAGAAAATGACCCTAAGCACATAGCTAAAATAACAAAGGAGTGGCTTCACAACAACTCCATGACTGTTCTTGAATGGCCCAGCCAGAGCCCTGACTTAAACCCAATTGAGCATCTCTGGAGAGACCTAAAAATGGCTGTCCACCAACGTTTACCATCCAACCTGACAGAACTGGAAAGGATCTGCAGGGAGGAATGGCAGAGGATCCCCAAATCCAGGTGTGAAAAACATGTTGCATCATTCCCAAAAAGACTCATGGCTGTATTAGATCAAAAGGGTGCTTCCCAAGGTTGTTGCAGGAACCTGTGCACCTGACATGTGACCTGCTCCAGACAGTGTCAGTGTTGTTGCAGTGTTGTTGCAGGAGAGAGCAGACGTCTGAGTCAGCAGCTCCAGCCATCCAGCAGCTCCAGCCTTCCGGCTGCAGCCATCCTAGGACTATCCCGGTCTCCCCAGGGGAACTTACCGGGCCCCCCACCTACACACCGGACGTCCATCACCTTCACCATCTGGAAGCCGAGTCCCAGCTGGCTGCCATATAGGCCCTCCCCGCAGGACACTCGGCAGTCGGCCGAGCGCCATCAGGAAACTCCACGGCTTCGGCCTAGCGCCGGGCCAGGGCCGGCCTGCCGCTTCACCGCCCATAGCCGGATCGGCGGGTTGACCACCTCCTTCAGGTCGATCCGACCCCACCGCCATCCTCGGACGGGCCGGTAGTCGCGCCGGAATCAGAAAAACGGACAGCCCGTGGCTCAGGCCTAGCCGGCGGCCATCTTGGTCCTCCCTCCTGAGGCCACAGCACTCCACCGGCCGCCCGGAGATCATCCCAAACATCACAGCAATACCACCAGGACCTTGGCCTCGGCGGACCCCCAGCCCAGGTCACCAGCATTCCCACCGCCACATTCACCCACCGCCGCAGCACTCCCACCGTGGCCCGGGCCTTGTCCGTCGGCCATCTTGGTCCACCCACTCGGCAGTGATTACCACCTCCACCCAGAGCTCATCCATGGACCCCCCGGCAGGTAGTACTAGGACCTACCACCATCCACCACAGGACCTGTAACCTCCGGAGAGCGAGCATCTGGACAGCCCGTGGCTCGGATCCATCCCGTCAGCCATCTTGGTCCACCCAGTGCGGCTGAACCTCCACCCGGAGCTCAGCCCTGACCCCCCTCAGCAGGTTAGTACTGGGACTGCCCCCCCGGCCTGCACCATCCCACTTCCAGGCAGGACCACCATCTCTCACCCCCCCTCCTCAGCCCACCCAGGGGCACCACCGCAGCCGCCATCCAATCACCCGCTCTCTAGCTGTTAGACTCGGGGGACAGACCACGGCCGCAGCCTAGGTCCAGCTACCCAGCACCCACATCTGTCCAGTGGGCCCCCGTACCCCCACTCCTGGAACACCCCTCCTCTACATTGACTTCACTGCGTGGGCACAGCCTGCCACCGGAGACGCTGGACCAGACCAGTGTCCAGCTTAGTTCCGCCTAAACCCAGCCACAGCATCACTCCAACCAGTAAGTAGCGGCCAGATCCCCTTACCTCCCACCCCCACCCCCACCATCATCCTCCGGACCAGCCTGCACAGGTAAGCCACCGGGGTACCTCAGCAGTTGATCCAGGGTCCTTGGAGCTGATCGCCCCTCGGGGGGTCAGGAAGGAATTTTTCCTCTGCTGTAGCAATTGGCCAGCTCAGCCAGGGGTTTTTTCGCCTTCCTCTGGATCAACGGGGAGGGTGGTAGGCAGCCTCCATCACCTTCATCATCCTCCTTCAGCAACTTTCTTGCTTTACCATGTGTAATCTCAAGTACACAGCGGATGCCCTCCACAGGCTAAGAAACATCGGTTCAACTCTACCAACCGCCACTCAAAAAAGACTAAGGAAAGAAAAATTACTAAGGACCAACCTACAAGCAACCATCAAATACACGGAGACACCAATCCAACTACAACAACTAGCATGCGCCCTGATTAATACTAGATCTGCAGTCAAGCACAGACTAGAAATCCACGACTTCATCATCGATAACAACATAGACTGCCTCTTCATTATGGAAAGTTGGCTAACATCCGACTGCAACACCATCCTAACTGAATTGGTGCCAGAGAACTACAGCATCCTAACCGAGCATAGAATAGGAAAAAAAGGAGCAGGCCTAGCAGTGATCTTCAAATCGCACCTTGCCTTCACCAAACCAACATCACAGAACTCGGTGCATTTCATGGAGATACTCCCCCTGCAACTTCAAACAACACCCCAAAACACCATCCACATATTACTATGCTACAGACCACCAGGACCAAAGACTAATCTCATCACACCGCTTACTGAATTCATCTCAATGCACACCCTGAAAACCAAAAACCTTCTGGTACTTGGAGACTTCAACCTTTGGGCAAACTCCACCCAAGATCCTATTGCGACCGCCTGCATCAACCAACTGGAAGAGCTAGGTCTTCAACAACTGATAAGTACTCCCACGCACGGTTCAGGACATACCCTAGACCTCATCTTCCAACAGAATATGGACATCAACATATTCGACAACACTCCACTACCATGGACGGACCACTAAGCCATCAAATTTAAAATCACCACCAACTCCATCCTCCAAAAACAGAAACATTCAACAATAACACACTGGAACAGATCCCAGAAGAAACTGCATTCGGAACTCTTCAAAACCACATTATCAAACAAAATACAATCGCTAAACGTAGACCTCTCAACGGAACAAACACTCAACTCCCTAAACAAGGCATTACTACAAATAGCAGACTCAGTAGCACCAAAACGCAGAACACTCATCCGCAAAAAACACTCGAGATGGTTCAACGGCACTCTCACTCTACTCAAGCAAGAACGTAGAAGAGTGGAAAGAGCATGGAGAAGAAATCCTACCATGGAAAACCATACGAACTACAAAATACTCACTGTGAAATACCACAAAGCGATTTTCACTGCGAAAAAAGAACATTTCTCGAACACTATCTCAACTGCCTTAAACCGGCCGCGGGAACTTTTTAAAATAGTCGCCCAATCAATGAACCCCACCTGCTTAGAGCCCCCAGCAAACGAGATTTAAGAATTCTGCAATGAGCTATCTAATTTTTTCATCGACAAAATCGACAGCATTCGGAAAATCCTACCAAAGCAAAAAGAGGACATTGACGCGAACAGCACACAACAGCCAGACTTCTTCTTGACCCCAATCACCACTGACACGACCAAAAACATTATGAGAAGCCTTCGAGACAGCACATCACCAAACGACATCATTCCCACGATACTCCTGAAAGAATGCGCAGACATCCTGGCTCCCACTATAACACACCTCATAAATCAGTCATTCAAAGAAGGGATTGTGCCAACCACCCTCAAGCAAGGCATCGTCAAACCTCTGCTAAAGAAACCCAATCTCGACCCTAAAGACCCTAACCACCGCAGACCGATAACAAGCCTCAACACCGTCTCCAAGATTATGGAGAAAGCGGTAGTACAACAGCTACAACGCCACTTTGACACGCATCAACTTCTGGACACTCTACAATCAGGTTTCCGCCCAGGCCATGGTACGGAAACTGCACTTCTAAAAATATGGGATGATGCACTTGAAGCAGCAGATGACGGAGAATCATGTCTCCTGGTACTATTAGACCTCAGTGCAGCATTTGACACAGTGGACCACAATACTCTACTTGTCCGGCTCACAGAAGTAGCAGGAGCCACAGATTCTAGTCTAAAATGGTTCGCATCCTTCTTAGAGAATCGCTCACAGACAGTGAAACTAGGAGCATGGACCTCGGAAACCAGAAGCATTCTCCTGTGGAGTCCCTCAGGGCTCCCCCTTGTCGCCAGTGCTATTCAACATATACATCCGCCCTCTCCTCAAAATCATCAAAAAATCAGACCTCTGCTTCCACTCATACGCAGACGATACCCAAATCTACTTTCGGATTACCGGACAAAAAGACCACTATCAGCAACTAGAGAAATGCCTCACTTTAATAGATGACTGGATGACCATTAGTTCCCTCAAACTCAACGGGTCAAAAACAGAACTTCTCTACCTACACGCTAACCAAAATCCCAAAACCAAGACACCATGGACACCGCCTACAATCTTTGGACAGACCATCTCTCCGAGCACCAAAGCCAAAAGTCTTGGAGTTATCTTTGACTCAGAAATGACAATGGATGCACAAATAGGATCAGTAGTTAGTGGATCTCACCATCTCCTCCGCATGTTACGCAGACTCAACCCCTTCATCCCAGAAGATGACAAAGCAGCAGTAGTTGGAACAATCATCAATTCCCGTCTCGACTACGCAAACTCACGCTACATAGGATTACCCCAATATCAGCTTACGCGCCTACAGGCCATTCAAAACGCGGCGGCAAGACTACTAACAGGAAAAAAACCCTGGGAGTCCATCTCCCCATCCCTGAGGAGCCTACATTGGCTAACAGTAAAGAATCGGATCACATTCAAGACCCTCTGCCTCACCCACAAATGCATACAAGGTAACGCCCCTCAATACCTCCGAGAGAAAAATAAAACATTACACATCGAATCGCAATCTGCGATCATCTAGCCAAAACCTCCTCCTCTTTCCCAAATACTGCTACAAAGCAAGGGGAGAACGAAAATTCGCAGTCCAGGGACCTCGGCTATGGAACTCTCTTCCGACTCACATACGCATGGAAGAAAACCATCTGGCCTTCAGGAAAAAACTCAAGACTTACCTCTTCTAATGAAGCTGACAACACAACGCATCAGCGCCTTGAGGCGATTCAGTTCGCATTTGCAGCGCTTTACAAATCATTCATTCATTCATCCATGAGAGGCATCTTTTTTTTACTTAACCTTTCTGCAGCGCTGCTACAAAAATAAGTGATGTTACTGGACCAAAGACACCTGGGAAAAAAACGTATATATAGATCTATCTCAATCATACAGTACAGGACACAAGCTGAGCTTTCATTCCACCTTTTTTTTTTTTTTTTTTTTGAGGGGGGTCCTGGGTCTCACGTTGTTTGCGGGACAGGGATCATGTGTAAAGGTATTTATATGGCTGAATGATCGTTTGCTGCTTGGCTCTGATGAAGAAGGACATACCTTCGAAATGCATCAGCCTGCAAGGACCTTGGTGAGGTCCCCTCTATGATAGAGTAATCTGCCAGTCTGGGAGTGTATGCCACGGGGAGTGGCCTGATGAGCGCTTGTACTACCTATGTTTGTGAGTAGTTCTTATTCATTTTACTTTTTTTATAAAACTTTGTAGGATAATGCACTAGGCCAGTGTGCCCTCTTTCATTTATTTTTTCTTCCAGTGGTTTGAGGACAATCTCAGTCCAAGAGGGCAGGAAGGCTTCAAGAGAATTAACCATGCATGCAACGAAGTAATACTTCCTATTAGGAGACAATTGTTGCAGCTTGAGCTTTCATAGATGCCGATGGGATATAGGTCCGTACCTTTAGGAATATGGACACTGGCAAGGTTTTGAGGACAAACTTCCTGGGCTTCCCCCTGTGACCCTATGACATTCTAAGGGTCCTCAGTATTTTGCTAGTGTCCTAAAGTGATGGACCTCTCCTCCTTTACAGGGAAATCACTTCTAGCTTAACTAACTTTATTATTTTATCTTTGGATTCTTCAGTCAAGTCCTCAATCAACTTTACTATCTTCTAATCCAATAATAGAAGCAGTGCATCTGGATTGTTGCAACCTTGGGAACCATACCTGGACCCCACTCTGTGGGGACGGCTTCAGCTAGGAGGAGGATTCAACCCTGGAAATGAATGTAACACACACTGATAACATTATTCGCTTCAAAGGGATCTCTTTTACATGTATAACTAGAAAATTCTTGTAAAGACTATGCTCAATGTGGGATAACATCTAGTAGCTGAAGCCTCTGGTGTATTTTTCCACATCTCGCAGAGGGCAAGGCTGCTGTAATTGCTCCATACTATGTAGAAACAGGATTATTAGAGTTGCTGCTTCTGATCAGCCAAAGCAATGCATCCCTTTAATGCATTTTTCATAGCAGTCACACTATAATGAGAGTTGTTTGTGTTGCAAAGAGCTATTGATGACTGCTCCATGTTTCACTCTACCTGTTTGTTCCGCTTGTGTGGCTCTCCCTATAACCGTTATTGGACACAGCTCTTCCTGCGCCCATTAACAGGGCGTGCTTTATTACAGAAATCCTTCTTGATTGCTGAGGATCGAGCCTATTGGCATGTTAGGTACTCGAGTAATAGATATTGTAGCTCGCAAACAGGATATCGTGTCAGAAATGCCGTTGGCCATAACATTCATTACGCTCGATCCGAGGCCAATCCATTTGTTTCCATAGCGTGCGTATGGCGCCGGTGCATGTCCTTGAAGAAGTCATTTTCACCCCGCTCAGGTCAGGTGCTGGAAATGCTGAGCCAGATTTTCCTATTGCTAGCAAAAGAAAATAAACACTGCAAATCGGTCTTTAGAATTTCATGTTTACCGCAATTAATTGCAATATGTAATCAATGAGCAGTTGTTAACGCTATATTCAAACACGGTATAATTACATGCAATCTTGTAATTCCTCTTTATGTTAAAGTATTAATTACTGAATATTTAAAGCAGGCCTCCAGGCAAATATACCAAAACACCCTTTAGCGTTCAGGAAAAAAATCATTAAATGTAGTTTAATGACTGCTAGTAGATCCGCCTGAATTATTATAATATCTACCCGCTAGAGCCTACACAGAAGAGGACAAGCCAATGATAGCCATAAACACAGCAATGTTCTAGCAATTTCAACAGGCTTGACTGCTGAGGCACAATGGGCTTAGGTCCCAATTGATGTAAACCAATGGAATCAAATCCCCCACCACCCTTGCCCTTTTACCCCATTAAATAAAACACTTACAACCATTCGGTTGGAAAGGGCAAGGCCACAGCTTTATTTAATACCAACACGTAACATGTGAACACATTTAACCAGTGCCAGTCACAGCCGTACTGTGAGCACTCAAATCCAAAAGAGGGAAGTGGGGCCTGTCCTTACCATAAATGCTGGACAGACAGCCTACTTCCAATTTTTTCATCAAGGACATAGCCCATTACAGCAACTTTAAATGCTGGCAAGGTCAAGAAAACCGCAGCAAGCCGTGACATACCATAACATAGGAAAAAAGGGGCAGGAGGGTGGGCAGCTCTTCCATCAGATTCTTCCGAAAGACCCAGAATTCCCTGGGGCACACGTTCCCTGAGCTCAGGCCCATCCCCTGCGTTTCCACCAATCATTTCCCTTGTCCTGCATTTGGCCATGCTCCCATCAGTCAAGGCTCTCTTTCCCTAGGGAGGGGGCTCAAGAGGCCTTCATTCTCTTACCAAAGCTGCTAAAAGAATCAAGGCAATGAACCGTTGATTGTATACATATTTATGTCTATGTGGAAGGGATGGCAGTAAGTTGAGTTGATCCAATTTAGGCAATGGTTGAGATTGGTTTAAATTGCTACAAAATTGCAATGTGCAGGTACATTGTAAGAGTGGGATATTACACGCTGTGATAAACTCAGGCTATATTCCATTGCTCAGTGCTTTCATGTTAACATATTTTAGGTACCAGAAGCTAGGTTTTTGGTACCATACCCATACCTAAGACATATACCTATGTCTTCTTGGTATGCCGACGCCTTAAGAGTTCCCTTCACTGGAACTAAGAGGTCAAGCTCAACCCCTGAAAAACAACCCCCACACCATAATCCCCCCTCCACCAAATGATTTGGACCAGTGCAGTGACCTTCATTTCCTTTATTAGGTCTGCAGTTTTGAACAATCCTCTCAAGGCTCACATGTATTGAACATTATATGCGGCCCTTTGGTGATGTCAGGAGCAGCATTCGAGGCCCCCTTTATCTCATACGTCGACAATCACTGATTAAAATGTTACATAATTGTATCAAGAGGGCTTGGCGCATTTCAATGTGGCAGCATGGGATTTAGCACATATATTTGAGGGTTTCTTCTTCATATAATTGGTCATCCAGTATGGTTGTCTTTCATGTGGGGCTTATAGTGTCAAAAATTAAAAAAAGAAAAGTACATCCACATGCCTTGACTACCTAACCTAAACTTATAGGGTAACTGTATTTTCTGAAGTTAAAGAAGAGTTCCAGTTGTGAATATTTTTATATAACTTGGTCCAGCTTGGTCTAGTTCGGACCAGCTTGGTCCAGTTTGATCCAGCTTGGTTCAGATTGATCCAGCTTGGTTCAGATTGATCCAGCTTGGTCCAGCTATGGCCTATTGTAACTATTCATATACCATACCTATAGGAAACCTCTAGAAGCTTGAAATCTCTGTAGTAGACACCATTATTATGATAATCTTAACTAGCTTCCTGGGTCATGTGCCAAATGGCTGCCCTGGTGCATTGTGAACACTGGATGTCACCCACTCGACACAAGTGCCATTCAGAGAATGCTTTGCCTCCATGCAATGAATGCAAAGCATTCCTTGATTGTTTGAGGTGGACAGCATGAAATCACAACCCTGCATCGCCACCTTCTCCAATTAGAGAACACTTTGCATTCATTGAATAAAGGGGGGGGGCACAAGTCTGATCATTGGAGGAGAGCAAGCTAAGTTCCCAGCACAGCCAGAAAAATTACTACGCTGTGCTCTGATGCCTAGCATGGTCAGTCTTTAATAGGGAAGCAAAGGGACTGGCAGGAACACCAGGGATTTCACTTAAAGGAAGAAATAAAAAAGAGAACAGGAT
Organism: Aquarana catesbeiana; assembly: GCF_042186555.1. Classification (NCBI taxonomy): domain Eukaryota; kingdom Metazoa; phylum Chordata; class Amphibia; order Anura; family Ranidae; genus Aquarana; species Aquarana catesbeiana. Next base: position 36,445,263 of record NC_133334.1, on the reverse strand, counting down.
ACTTCCTCATATAAGTACCTGGTACAGTAGGCACATATCATAAATATGAAATGTCGGGGTAACATGTTCTTTACATTTTGGGGGTTGTTGTTATATTTCTTCTCATATAACTATTTTTTTTTTCTTTTATAGTTGTTGTTCATTTATTGATGTTTATTTAGGCTATGTTTCCACTATTGTAACCCCAAAGTCGCGCGATTTAGTGTGACTATGGAGTATGACTTTGATGCGACTTTGAGTGCAGCTTTGATCCAACTTTATGGTCTCTGGGTTAAAGTTGCATCAAAAGTCGCATCAAAGTAGTGCAGGAACTTTTTCAAAGTCGCTGCAACTATAAGTTGCATAGATGAGAATGGGTGCCATTGAAATGGGCTGCGACTTGTCATGCAACTTTATATGCCCAAAGTCGCATGACAGGTCACACTAGTGGAAACGGAGCCTTACCAGTTGCCGACCAGCCGCTGCAGTTATACTGCAGCAAGTAAGCTCGGCTGCGCAAATCAACGTACTGGTACGCCAGGTTCGTGCACTGGCTTTTGCGGGAGTGGGCCGCGGGAGCCTGCTCGCGGTTCCGGCGCACTTGAAGTGGGAAAGAGAGCCAGAACGGGGATCTGTCAATGGAAACAAACAGATCCCCATTCTGACAGGGGAAGAGAGAGAGATCTGCTGTTTCTAGTGATCAGGAACAGTAATCTGTTTCTTCTCCCAGGCAGCCCATCCCCCCTACAGTTAGAAACACCTCCCAGGGAACACACTTAACCCCTTGATCGCCCCCTAGTGTTAACCCCTTCCCTTCCAGTGTTATTTATACAGCGATTAGTGCATTTTTATAGCACTGATCACTATATTGGTGTCACTGGGCACTTAGGGCCAGATTTGTCCACTGCAATGTTGCAGTCCCGCTAAAAATCGCAGATCGCCGCCATTACCAGTAAAAATAATTAATAAAAAGGAATCTCTAAATCTTTTCCATAGTTTGTACATGCTATAACTTTTGCGCAAACCAATCAATATACGCTTATTGCATTTTTTTTTTACCAAAAATATGTAGCAGAATACATATTGGCCTAAACTGATGAATACATTCGTTTTTTTACCATTTTTTTTTTTGGATATGTACTATAGCAGAAAGTAAAAAAATATATATATATATATTTTCAAAATTGTCACTCTTTTTTTTGTTTATAGCGCAAAAAATAAAAACCGCAGAGGTGATCAAATACCACCAAAAGAAAGCTCTATTTGTGGGAAAAAAAGGACGTCAATTTTGTTTGGGTGCAACATCGCACGACCGCGCAATTGTCAGTTAAAGCCACGCAGTGCCGTATCTCACAAAAAATGGTCTGGCCAGGGGGGGTGGTGTTGGGGTGGTGGGGGGTAGGGGGCGGGGGGGTAAATCCTTCCAGGGCTGAAGTGGTTAATCTGCAAATTGATCTATGCAATTTTCAGAGTTATCGGTTGTATAATATTGATGATTTTTTTGTTTGGGGTGGAGGGGGTTATTATATATTGGAATTACTATATTCCACTTATTAATCTTTATTTTATGTGGTTTACTATTCATTTGTGTAGCTTCTTTCTTTCTATTTTTTTTTTATTAGCAATATTATATTACAGGGACTTGATCTATTTATTGCTTATGAAGGGTTGTTTATTGTATACTACTCATTAAAGTGTGTCTATTTGTGTGTTCCTGGGGACAGACAAGGTACAATAGGACACAAGTCCCCTGGGGTAAAGGAACATTTTGTTTCCTCAACTATAGGGATGACATATTTTAGTTTATTGAAGAGATAAATTGATTTTATTACTTTTAATCATATGGTAATTTTTGTGAGTAAATCTTGTGAAATATTATTATCTATGTAATTTGTTGGTATAATAAAACCGTTAACTCTATTTTATATTTTTGGCTGGTATGGCTTAAATTCTGAGGTCTTTTGGAGGAGTTTTAAAATCAAAACATTTCAGCATAATTTGGTGTCGGTGTCAATAAGGAAGGGAAAACTGAGGTTTTCTTAAAGTGGAAGTAAAATCCCATCTCTGACTTTTACCTATAGATAAGCCTATAATAAGGCTTACCTATAGGTACTGTAAATATCTCCTAAACGTGCGCCGTTTAGGAGATATTTACTGTACATGCAGCTGGTGGCATCACTGGCACATGCGCTCTGAAGGAAAGGCCACCCGGGTGGTTCCTTCAGAATCCTGCCATAAACAGCGGCTGTATGTACACAGTAAATATCTCCTAAACCAGTGGTTCTCAACCTCAGTCCTCAAGTACCCCCATGGCCATGTTTGCAGGTTATGTCATATGACGTCCTAAACTTTGAGTGAAGATATCTGAATGATGCCTGCAGCTACATGCATCATTCAGATATCATCTTTTTCGGCTGGCAATTCCCTGCACCGTAAGAACAATCATAGCGGCAGTCCCCCCCCTCCTGCCACTCTCCGATGCTTCTACCAGCTCACCCGTGCAATCGGCGAGCTAAAGAAGGAATCCACAGTTGAGCATAGAGATTTCCAAGGGACAGATGGTCCCCACCAATCTCTATAGCCTGAACGCGGCATTATCTGTCTGGAAAGGCCGAGATTGTTTGTTTTTTCTTTTGATCTCTACCTATGACCTTCGGAGACCTGTTCCTCTGGATGTGGCATTATGACGTCACATCCGGCCCGGCGGAAGTAAACATTGCCAGGGACTCAGCTGGAAAGGCCGAGATTGTTTATTTTTTCTTTTGATCTCTGTCTGTATCTATGACCTTCTGAGGCCCGGGCCTCTGGATGTGACATTATGACGTCACATCCGGCCCGGCGGAAGTAAACATTGCCAGGGACTCGGCTGGAAAGGCCGAGATTGTTTTTTTTTTTTTTTTTGTTCTCTGTCTATTTCTATGACCTTTGGAGGACCGGGCCTCTGGATGTGACGTTGTGACGTCACGCCCGGTGGAAGAAAACATTGCCAGGGACTGGGCTGGAAAGGCCGAGATCTTTATTTTTTCTTTTGATCTGTGTCTATATCTATGACCTTCGGAGGCACGGGCGCAACATTATCTGTCTGGAAAGGCGGAGATTGTTTGTTTTTTCTTTTGATCTATATCTATGATCTTCGGAGGCCCGTTCCTCCAGATGTGGCATTATGACGTCACATCCGGCCCGGCAGAAGTAAACATTGCCAGGGACTCGGCTGGAAAGGCAGAAATTGTTTATTTTTTCTTTTGATCTCTGTCTGTATCTATGACCTTCAGAGGCCGGGGCCTCTGGATGTGACATTATGACGTCACAATCCGGCCCGGCGGAAGTAAACATTGCCAGGGACTCGGCTGGAAAGGCCGAGATTGTTTTTTTGTTTTTTTTGTTCTCTATTTCTATGACCTTTGGAGGACCAGGCCTCTGGATGTGACGTTGTGACGTCACGCCCGGCGGAAGAAAACATTGCCAGGGACTGGGCTGGAAAGGCCGAGATCTTTATTTTTCTTTTGATCTGTGTCTATATCTATGACCTTTGGAGGCCCGAGCCTCTGGCTGTGACGTTGTGACATCACGCCCGGCGGAAGTAAACATTGCCAGGGACTCGGCTGGAAACGCCGAGATCGTTTATTTTTTCTCTTGATCTGTGTCTATATCTATGACCTTTGGAGGCCCAGGCCTCTGGATGTGACGTTGTGACATCACGCCCGGCGGAAGTAAACATTGCCAGGGACTCGGCTGGAAAAGCCGAGATTGTTTATTTTTTCTCTCGATCTCTGTCTATAAGTATGACCTTCGGAGGCCTGGGCCTCTGGGTGTGACGTTGTGACATCACATGCGGCCCGGCGGACGTAAACATTGCCAGAGACTCAGCTGGAAAGGCCGAGATCTTTCATTTTTTCTTTTGATCTCTGTCTTTCCTGCCTGGAGGAGACATGTGGTGTCTTATAGAGCCCACATCTCTCCATAAAGAGGACCTGCCACACACTATTCCTATTACAATCGATATTTATATTCCTTGTAATAGGAATAAAAGTAATCAAAAAAAAAAATTTAAAGGGAAAGTGTAAGAAATAAAAAAATTCAAATAAAATAAACAATAATTGTTTTATTTTTTAAAGCGCCCCCGTCCCCGTGTGCTTGCACACAGAAGCAAACGCATATGTACGTCACACCCCCATATATAAACAGCGTTCAAACCACACATGTCAGGTATCACTGCGAACGTTAGAGCGGGTGTAACAATTCTAGCCTAAGACCTCCTCTGTAACTCTAAACAGGTAACCTGTAAAAAGTTTAAAAGCGTCGCCTATGGAGATTTTTAAGCACCAAAGTTTAGCGACATTCCACGAGTGCGTGCAATTTTAAAGCATGATATGTTGGGTATCTATTTACTCGGCGTAACATTATCTTTCACATTATAGAAAAAAATTGGGCTAACTTTACTGTTTTTTTTTAAATTTATGAAACTGTTTTATTTTCCAAAAAAAAAAACCTGTTTGAAAAATCGTTGCGCAAATAAATTGTGACATAAAAAGTTGCACCAGCCGCCTTTTTTTTCCCTAGGGTCTCTGCTAAAAAAAAAAAAACATATATAATGTTTGGGGTTCTGAGTAACTTTCTAGAAAAAAAATGATGATTTTTACATGTAGGAGCGAACTGCCAGAATTGGCCCGGAATGGGAAGTAGTTAAATCTGAGTCAATGGCTTGGTATTTTGGACAGCTATTTTATCTAAAAATTCCCAAAACATGGCCTGTTGGGGGTCTGGGGACTGAGGTTGAGAACCTCTGTCCTAAACGATGCTCATTTCGGAGATATTTACAGTATCTATAGATGAGCCTTATTATAGGCCTAAAGTACCTATAGGTAAGCGTCAACGCATGACACCATTGCAACTCGGGTCAGTCACACAGCCGGAGTCCACAAACCCGGAAGGATCGAAGACCGGGTGAAGATGGGAGCGCCTGCAGTGGTGACAGCGCGGTGCTGGAAGGCTTTGTTTTCAGGTAAGTTTAACCTAATGTGCTAGGAAGCAATGCATACTAGCACATTATGACATTACCTTTCAGGGTACAAAAAAAAAATACCAAGCTTTTTTGGTTATACTTCTCTTGTGGGTTACAGGAGTGCACTTACTTTTGCTCTCCCGTGGCCCAGAGTCAGCTGATAGCTGGCTATTACCCACTATCAGCTGACAGGGCAGAGCTGCTCCAGGCTCTGAAAGGATCCCTACAATATTGATGGACACCACTGGACTGCCTGATTGAAAGCTGAGAGCACAGCTGAGAGCCAGAGCCAGCTGCACCAACCCCACCCCCTGTCTGGCGCTCCAGGAGTGCAGCAACTGACAGTCACTGTATTCTGCTCTGAGCTGACCGAGAACTGAGCGATCAGCGGTCATGTGATCTCTCAGTTCTCATGCTTGGAACCCAAGGTGCAATGGGCTGTAAATAGCTGTTAAGGGTTAAGGGAGCTCCTTTCAATTGTCCACAACCTGCTCTTGCACCAAAAACACAGCCCCTAACTATTACCTTAACACTTCGAGTCTAGGTCAATTCTTACACTTCGCTGCTACATGTAAAAATCTACTTTTTTTTTGCTAGAAAATTACTCAGAACCACCAAACATTATATATATTTTTTAGCAGAGACCCTATAGAATGAAGTGGTGGGTGTTGCAATTTTTTATGTCACACGGCAGTTGGGCAGTGGTTTTTAAACTGCTGTTTTTTGGAAAAAATACACTTTAACCACTTCCCGCCCGGCCTACAGCAAAATGAAAGCTGGGCGGTGGTTCAGTTATCCTGTCTGGGTGTCATATGATGTCCAGCAAGATAACAGCCGCCGAGCGCCCGTAGGGGTGTGCATCGCGGTGATCGGTGGTGCGGTGTGTCAGTCTGACACACTGGTACACCGATCTCAGTACGCCAATCTCAGTAAAGAGCCTTCGATGGAGGCTTTTTACCAGGTGATCAGCCGTGTCCAATCACAGCTGAACACGATGTAAACAGGAAGAGGCGTTGATCGGCTTTTCCTCACTCGCATCTGACAGACGCGAGTAGAAGAGAGCCGATCGGCGGGTCTCCTGACAGGGGGGGTCTGCGCTTGTCAGCGCAGCCCCCACGCGGATGCCCACACTGGACCACCAGGAAAGCTGTCAGCATGTGCCCCATGGCCATCCACATATAAAAAAATATGCCCAATACATGCCAATCAGTGCTCACAAATGGGCACTAACTGGCAACATTATGGATCAGTACAGACAAGTGATGCCCAGCAATGCCACCCATCAGTGTCATCAGTGCCACCCATCAGAGTCCATCAGTGCCACCTCTCAGTGCCCATCCATGCCCATCAGTGCCCATCCGTGCCACCTACCAGTGCCACCCATAATTTCACTTATACCCAGATTATGTCTGCACTCATAGGATGTCCATGGCCGTCCTCTGGTTTTAGTAGTTATACCCGGATGATGCCAGCACCTACAGGCATCATCCGGTATGGATCTTTTCATCCAAGGATTCCCTTTCTATCAGAAGCTATTCGTGTGGCTATTACCCCACTCGATTACTTCTGCAGGTGGCGAAAGGTGGTCCCACCTCCCTCCAGTCGCCGCCGCCTTTCCCAGGCTCTACCATCCCATCGTAGAGCCCGGGAGTGATGTGACCGTCAGCGATGGCTGCCCTGAACATCGTTCCTCTCTCTCTCTGTAACCCCAGAAACCATTAGTGGCCAGGAATACAGCCAATCAGACCAATCTGTGTCTGATCGGCTACATGGGAGGCTAGATGAGAGATTTGGGGTCTAATAGACCCCAGGTCTCTCCATAAAGAGAGATGGCGCCACGCACGCTACATCACTTCCGGGTACGGACTTTGCTTGGAGTGGAGTGCAAATATCTCCAACCAGCGTCACGCTGTCACTTCCACACTAGTTTGTTTGCAGGGAAGTACCCGCACCCTGTGATGGTGCATTTGATACACTACTACTGGACTCTTTATTTTAGATTTTTATTTTAGTTTATTATCAGTTTTTACTTAATTTATTTTAATTTAAACATTTTGGTGTATTCTTATGGAGTTTTGTGAATAAAAAAACTTTTTACCTACTACACTATGGGAGCCTTCTATTCCTTTCTCTATGAGGGAGCCACTATGAATATCCTTTAACCAACAACACGGTGAGAGGAGACCACCCTGGATGCCTTATATGATCGTGGTGGAGAGGAGATCGTGGTCGAGATATTCTATGCTGTTTGCCCCTTCTGGGGTTGCTGGATTCGGTGAGTGGGGACCCTTGAGGGGGAGCACAAAAGTCCCAAAGACCATCTGAGAGCACTCCAGTCATGGTTTTTCTTAAAAAGAACAAAACTCTGAACACTGGTTTTGAAGAGGTCCATCACTCTATGGACTATGATCACTAATTACTAATTGATTTGTACATATCTGCACCAATTAGGCAGAGGTGCACTTTTGTTGCCTATGGTATATGTTCTTAGCATTTTTTGGACTCTGATCACTATTTATATATTATCAATTAATTTGTATATATTTTGCACTATTTAGGCAGAGGTGCACTTTTATGTTTGTTTATGGTTTTGACTTAAGTCACTATCATCTGTGGTGGTTTCTGGGTGTAGATTTATCACAGACGTAGGTGTTTAGTCTACACCCCCTTATTTAGTGTGTTCACATGTATGATTTTCTGATTTTGCACAACTATATCACTGAAAATCGCTCTCTTTTTTGTACTATATTAACTTTTGGTGGTAACAGGCACCACAAATAGGGGTTACGGTTGGGGGTATAAACTACTTTTGGTATAGCTTTAACTGCTCTTGGTATAGCCTACACTAGGATAGTAAGGGACCACATAACCCCCCCCCCATTACACCATCCCATATAATCCCACAGGAAGCGCCATACCCCATTATAAATTTTAAATTCAAGTACTCTGCGGAGGATCCTTAGGGAAGCTCCTTTAGGGGGGCTGCACACCTAAACTTTTGTCCTAAGCGCAGCTTTCACACATATTCAGTGCCACCCATAAGTACCCATCAGTGCCACCCATAAGTACCCATCAGTGCTGCCTATGAGTGCCCATCCGTGCCGCCTATGAATGCCCATCAGTGCCGCATACCAGTGCCACCTATCAGTGCCCATCAGTGCCGCCTATCAGTGCCCATCAGTGCCGCCTATCAGTCCCCTTTATCAGTCCTCATCAGTGCCATCTCATCAGTGCCACCTCATCAGTGCCACCTCATCAGTGCCCATCGGTGCCGCCTTATCAGTGCCCGTCATTGAAGAAGAAAACATACTTATTTACAAAAAATTTTAACAGAAACAAAGAAAAACTTTTTTTTTTTCTAAATTTTCGGTCTTTTTTATTTGTTGCTCAAAAAATAAAAATCGCAGTGGTGATCAAATACCATCAAAAGAAAGCTCTATTTGTGGGAACAAAATGATAAAAAATTTGTTTGGGTACAGTGTTGTATGACCGCGCAATTGTCATTCAAATTGTGACAGCACTGAAAGCTGAAAATTGGCCTGGGCAGGAAGGTGTCTAAGTGCCTTGTATTGAAGTGGTTAATGAATTAAAAAAAAACACAATATTTACCCCAATTTGTTTGGATAATGTGAAAGATGATGTTACACCCAATAAATAGATGTCTAACATGTCATGCTTTAAAATTGCATCTGTCCGTGGAATGGCAGAAAACTATAGTGCTTAAAATTCTCCATAGGCCACAATTTAAATGCCTTTATAGGTTACCAGTTTAGAATTGCACAGGACATCTGGTGCTAGAATTATTGCTCTCGCTCTGACGTTGCTGACAATACCTCACATGTGTGGTGCAATCACCATTTACATATGCATGTGGGAATAATGTATGCATTTGCATTTGCATGTAAGCATGGTGGGATGGGGTGCTTACATTTTTAAAAAAAAATTTTTATCATTTATTTTTTACAAAACATTTTTTTTTCACTTTTTTTGGATCAACTTTATTGCTATCACAAATGATGAACAACATTCCTTATGACAGCATGGGCCGTGACAGGTCCTCTTTATGGAGAGATCTGGGGTCTATTAGACCCCAAATCTCTCATCTAGCCTCCCATGTAGCCGATCAGACACAGATTGGTCTGATTGGCTGTATTCCTGGCCACTAATGGTTTCTGGGTTTACAGACAGAGAGAGGAACGATGTTCAGGGCAGCCATCGCTGCCGGTCACATCGCTCCCGGGCTCTACGATGGGATGGTAGAGCCTGGGAAAGGCGGCGGCGGCTGGAGGGAGGTGGGACCACCTTTCGCCACCTGCAGAAGTAATCGAGTGGTTAATAGCCACACGAATAGCTTTTGATAGAAAGGGAATCCTTGGATGAAAAGATCCATACCGGATGATGCCTGTAGGTGCTGGCATCATCCGGGTATAACTACTAAAACCCGAGGACAGCCATGGACATCCTATGGGTGCAGGCATCATCTGGGTATAACTACTAAAACCAGAGGACGGCCATGGACATCCTATGGGTGCAGACATAATCCGGGTATAAGTGAAAAAAGGGGGATATGGGGAGCGCTAAATAAAAGTGAGAAATCATATATATAAAAATATATTCTATATTTTAGGTATAAAAATAAAAAATATAAACACCCAGTGCTGACCACAAATGATAAATTCTAGTGTATAATAACCAGCCTACCTATGTGAATCAAGCAAATAAATTACTGGGACTAAAACCAATAAAGATGATAATGTACAGTGATTGTTGAACAACCATAACACAAATGAGTGATATAAATAATGATAATTCAAATATATTGAAAAAATTGCAATAAATATATAAAAAGTCCATCAAAGGTGAAAAAATATTTGAAGTGAAATCCTGGTCTGAATCATGACATCAAAGTGTGAACAGCAGAATCCCTTCACCATCACTGAAAAACACCAAAGTGCTCATGGAAACAGGTGTCAGCTTACCAGATGGAGTTGACCAATTTAATGAAAAAAAAAGTCAAATAGGCTTTAGCAAGATAATGCTTGCTGCAATGGAAAGAGGTAAACCGGACTCTTATCCTCACATCACAGGGTCTCGCGTATGGGATATAAAACAGATGGAGAGGAACCAAACATAGTGTAACACTGTTTATTTAAAAATTGATAAAAACAACCATAGCCAAAAGGCTACTCACATATAAGGTGCCATCGCCCGGCACTGAGGCTGATCAGGCGGGCTGTTGTGGGTGGAACGCACGCCGCTGCCGCGATCAGCTGAGAACCCTCTTGCAGTGCAGGTTCGCCACCAAAGATACGCTTTCCAGCCTCAGTGCCGGGCGATCTTTGGCGCGGAATTGTTCGCTATTTTTTATCATCCTATGGGTGCAGGCATCATCTGGGTATAACTACTAAAACCCGAGGACGGCCATGGACATCCTATGGGTGCAGGCATCATCTGGGTATAACTACTAAAACCCGAGGACGGCCATGGACATCCTATGGGCGGCAAGTAGTTAAGGCAGCCCATTGATAAGTCTTTTTTTTTTTTTTTTAATGCTCAACCAGTGGGTTGAATGAAAAAAAAAAATGTCTCAATTCCCCCATCTACACACTCAATGTGGATGGGGAAATCGTCCTGCTGAGCTATTATATTTTGACAGTCGGTAGAGTTTTCCGCCATCCGGATACACTGATCTGATCAGTACTGCCGGCAACAGCGAGCTATGCTAATCAAGCGCGGAAAATCCAACAGGGCAGCTGTACAGAAATCAATCAGTAGATCGACTTCTGTAAAACCCCAGTACTCATACATGGAGGGACATTCAGAAAGTCCCTGCTGAACCAGCTGACTTTCGATCTATGTATTGCCAGCTTAATCCTGAAATTCACCCTAAATAAACTAAATTAAATGATGGGCTTTCCTACTTGATCAAAACCTAAAAAGAACAGTTTTGGCAATACTGGTGACCTTTTTATGGAAATTTTGGTAATTTTCCATCTTTTTCAATTGAAAAAAAATGCATGAAATGAAAGCATCTATAGCAGCTTCCATTATGCAACTGGTTATAATTGGGATGGAAATTTATTAAATCGAATCATACGCCAAGTCATTTTAGCTTACATCACCACACAAATCCGTTGGGTCCCTTGCAAAAGTAAATTGTCACAATGGATGGCATATTGCTACAAGCCACTTAGTTCCATGTGATTTTCTTTTACTAAAAGATGGACGCCTTCCAGAGCTGCCACAATTTTGCATGAATGTGTATGGGTATAGGTGGGTAGCGTTAGGATCTAAAAACGATCCACACTGCCTAAGTTGACACGGATGGCTGATCTAATATTGTTCTCGTGATTTTAACTGAAATAAAGAAGAGATTTTATGCGCCAAGTCGTTGAGCGCTGATGGTCATCGGTTCACTATGCACACAGCATTTAAAGGCAATTACAATAGGACATTAACTATAGATTTAAAAACGATAATATTGCAATGAGCATAGCAAACCATCAAAGCAAACTATTAGCCAGCGTCACATTTTTCCATAATATCGCTGTGAATTGTGAAGATTACCTACCAGCAATCCAGCTGTTCTGGGCTACAAGTCTCAGCGTGCTCCATAGGCCAGAGGGCTTCGGCTTAAGCCTGTTCTAATACATCAAGCTCCTGTATGGTAAATCCAGAGTAGCATGAAATAGACGAGAGAGATGAGGTGGGAATTGCAGGCACCATGCAGTAATAGATTCATTTTCATACATGAACGAGCTTGGCAAGGATGAATATCCTTTACTGATGTGTGCTAACCTGGGATTTCATTCATCCTGACAGAGGCATGCAGATGTTTTAATTGCCATGATGCAGGGTTTGTGTTACAGTGAACATAGGGAGAACAAAATGTCTTGATATATTTTTTTTGAAGGTAAACAATAGTCAAACTGGATATTGCTGTATGGAAATACAGTACAGGGCATGGGTGCAGACGCAGGGTGTACTAGACTAGCCAGCTAGCTTAGTAGACACTATGGAACCTTTTCTGTGTAAAATCTTCTGGTCGGCAATACATTGATCATTCTGTAGCCAGGAGCTGGCTAAATTACCTGGGGACATTTGCAACAGTTGCCACTGGGAGACTATTTCCTCTAGTGTTCAGTGCAGGTCCTGTTTTCCACATCCTGAATGCAGAGCAAGTGAGGATTTGTGACAGAAGAGCAAAGGATCGTGAAACATGTAGTCAAGAAAGCCCAGCTTCCATTGGAGCCAGACTATTGTGGATTACAAGTTCCAGCTGGCTGGACAGGAAAGATAGAATGCTGGGAGAGGGGATAAATAGCCTGAGGAGAGGAGGAGTTGGTCTCTTTAGACCATGGCCTTCACATGGAAGCAGCGATCCTGAAGATCGGGCAGAGGAAGTCGGAGCTGTGGCCTAGGCAGGAAGGGGAGAGAGAGCCTCTGGTGAGCGGGTACGGACACATCCGTGGTTCGGCAGTGTCCGGCTGGCCCGGTGACAGTTGGAGGATCGTCATCGGCATCTGCCTTGCAGATCTAGCTGAGTGAGGCCTTGAGGAGGGTGCAGTCAAGCCTCATCCCTGGGTACAGCATCTGCAGGAACCTGCAGGATCTCCATGTCCTTCCTTGAGCTTGGTATCGCTTGGAATGGTGAGTCTGCATTTGCCCACCCTCTTTGCACCTAAGGACACTGCATGCAGACACCTTTAATTTGCCTTATCCTTTAGAGCTCTATAAGGAGACATTTACCATACTTGTGTGCTACGGAATGTCATTATCTCACCATTACTTTGGGTCTATCACTTGAGCTAGTTGAAGATTCAAGACACTTGCTACAACAAAAGGACTCCTTTGTTCTCCTTTCCCCACCTTCAAGGGACAGGAATGTTTGATCATCTGCTTGGCCCCCTTATCACCTAGAGACTAAGGTTGTTTTATTTGAGTATAATGTGCCAGGTTGCATTAAGTAATGGGGCTGTGGTGTCTGGAGGAAAAAAGGGAATATTCTGACCTCAGAACTGGTTATTCTTCTACCTTTTTCTGACCTGCAGCCATTGACCGTAATTGGTCAAAGTTGCTGATTTATTGTTTCCTAGGGAACTACAGTTGATAATTAATTTGCTTCTTCAAATAAATTGCATAAAACTAACCACATTTTTTTACCTGATCCATTTCTGATGATCATATTTACTGCAAAATTCTAAGTAAAGCTTGGAGGCCAGTAGCTATAGCAGTAGAGAGACTCCCGCAGACCAGCTGGATAAGTACAGTACACAAGCTGGTCACCCTGGCAGATGACACAGGCTCATCCGAGGTGTGGGGTCTAAGCAGTAACTGGCAGGGCTGCTGTTAGAAATCCCTATACAACCTACCTGACAGGGCCCCTGGAAATATCCAATCGCTAAAATGCCATGGTAGCAATGGTATGTTTGCAGGCATGGCAGAAATTATATCCTTGCTACTGCCACCTCCTGACACCTGTTTTTTTTTTTCCTTACTTTTTTCTGGTACAATGTTTTTATGACATAAAGGAAAAGTAAAAAGAGAAACCAGATAACAAATTCCCACGCAGGGGATATGAGCATGGAGCATAAGACAGAATATCATTTAAAGATACAAAATAAAACATAAAGAGTGTTTTAAAGGTATAAATTATAGACTAACACTGACCCTCAGGCCGAGGCTGGGGGTCCGTGCGTTATGCCCGAGCCTGTAGACCCAGGGGCTAAGGTAGATAAGGGGGAGCGGAGCTGGCCGCAATAATGGAGAAAACAAAAGAACAAAAGAAACAAAAAAAAAAGAAGGGGGGGGTTGGACACAAAAACACACACACAAACAGTGGGGGGGGGGGGGGAGTGATAGGGGAGTGGAGAGCAGAGCGGCGGGCAAGAGGACCAGAAATAGAACGAGTAGGGGGGGGAGGGGCAAAGAGAAAGAGGGAAGCAAAAGGAAAGGTCCCTCAGGCCGGGGATAGGGTCACAAACAGTGGGGGGGGAGTGATAGGGGAGTGGAGAGCAGACCGGCGGGCAAGAGGACCAGAAATAGAACGAGTAAGGGGGGAGGGGCAAAGAGAAAGAGGGAAGCAAAAGGAAAGGTCCCTCAGGCCGGGGATAGGGTCAAATAAGTTTGAGAGTTCCAGACTGGTCGGGTGCAAAGTGGAGAATGCATAGGACCACCACGGGGCCCATACATTAAGGAATTTGGCATGGGAGTCGTGGAGGATACTGGACATTTTTTCATGAATCATGAGGGTCGTCAAGGTATTTTTAACCTCTGGAAATGAAACAGCCGGCTTTTTTTAGGCACTTGCTATTGTGCGTTTAGCTGCAATAAATAAGTATGTGGCTAGTTTCTGCTGGTGAGAGAAGAGGCCTGGGATCGGGCAATGTAGTAATGCAAATTTGGGGGTCCTTGCGAAAAGGTACCTGAAAGAGGGAGGATAGGAGACCAAAGACCCTTGACCAGAATCCCACAAGACGGGAGCAAGACCACCATATATGTATTGCATCTCCTCGCTGACCACACCCCCGGAAGCAACCATCATCGCAGGATGGGTTTGATTTGGCGATGCGGGTTGGGACCCAGTACCAGCGTAGGAGAACCTTATAGGCTGCCTCCAACGTGGCTGTGTTAAAAGAGCATTTCACTATACTGGACCAGGCCTTACTCCAGTCAACAAGGTCTATGTGGGACAGGTCACGTTCCCATTGAAGCACATAGGACAGGGTAGTGGAGGTGCCACTGGCGGTGAGTGAGGAGTATGTCATGGAGATGGTGCAGCGATCGCCTGGGCTATGCTGGCAGGTGTGTTCAAAGGCAATCATTTGATATGGGAAGAAGTCAAGACACCGGAGGGATGTTATCCAATGTCGCAGCTGAATATAACCAAAGAATTCGGCTAGCGGGGCTTCGTGGGTCTCTTGGATCGAGGACCATGTGGGGAAAGCGCGGGAACCAAGAAAGTGATGAACCTGTGAAAACCCATGGGCAGGCCACCACAAGAAGGCGTGAGATTGTTCTGAGCCAGGTGGGAACATAGGGTTATCCAGGAGAGGGAGTAGCGTCAGGAATGGAGACATGAGTTTTCCAGAGTACCGTATCGAGTCCCATAATTTTAAACTATGTGTCATGAGGGGGCTGACAGAAGGAGGCCACATTTTAGAGGGTAGCCACAATAAGGCAGACACAGGGACCTATGCGCAGTTAGGCACCTCCAGGAGTACCCAGAAGGGGATGTCAGACGTTGCATGGAGCATGGAGGGTTGGGAAATTTGGGCAGCTTGGTAGAATTTTGCAATTTCTGGGACGCCTAGCCCGCCCCATAACCTATGAGCATATAGAGTAGATCGGGAGACCCTGGGACATTTATGTGTCCAGATAAAGGTGAGGAGTCTGTTCTGGAGTAGCCGCAAATAGAAAGCAGCGACCCGGACAGGAAGAGTCCGAAAATAGTAAAGAATCTTTGGGAGGATGGTCATCTTGACTGCGTGAATACGGCCAATCCAGGATAAGGTGGGAAATCACCATGACGCCATGAGAGCTGTGATAGTAGAGGATAAAAGTTGGAAATGGAATCGTAGGAGGGGGTCAATTTGATTCCCAAGTAGTCCAAGGAGGAGCTAGCCCAGTGATACAGGAAGGAAGATTGGAGATGTGAGGCTAAGGATTCTGGGAGAGTAATGTTCAGGGCAGTTGTTTTTTTCCTTACTTTTTTAAATTGCTGAATGCCAATTTTACATTGCCATGCTACAACTGTGAGCCAAGTGTTTGGCTTTAATTGGCAGAGCGGCCCCATTGAACTCAATGGGGAGTTTGACAGGTGGTGCTGCCTGTCAAACCGTGCAGCCTGCATTAAAAATGCTTCAGCTGTGAAGTAGAGCATCACAGCCATGGCATGTCTGACAGTATTAGGATTTGGGTGGGCAGCCAGGGATAGCAGTAAACCTACAGCTCAGCTGCCCATGTGAAAGAGCCCTTAGGCCGCATTCACATTTGATGTTTCCTGAATGTGTGACAAAGTGCACAGGTAACAGGTGTTTTGCAGTGCATTTCAGCAATGGGATTAATGGGATTTTTTTTTTGTTAAAGTAAAATTTTATTTTTTTTGCTTTTAAGGGGAAATTAGAGATCTGGGGTCTTTTGGATCCCCAGATCTCTCAATGAAGAGGACCTGTCATGCTTATTTCTATTACAAGGGGTGTTTACATTTCTTGTAATAGGAATACAATTGATCAAAAAACTAATGAAAGAGACAGTGTAAAAATAAAAAGTAAAATAAATAAGACATTTTTTTTTTTTAAAGCGCCCCATTCCTCCGAGCTCACGCGCAGAAGTGAACGCATACTTAAGTTTCGCCCGCATATGTAAACGGTTTTCAAACCACACATGTGAGGTATCGCCGCGATTGTTAGAGTGGGAGTAATAATTCTAATGCAAGACCTTCTCTGTCACTCTAAACTGGTAATCTGTAAAAAATTTTAAAGTGCCGCCTATGGAGATTTTTAAGTACCGTAGTTTGTCGCCATTCCACGAGCGTTCGCAATTTTAAAGCGTGACATGTTAGGCATCTTTTTACTTGGCGTAACATCATCTTTTACATTATACAAAAAATCGGGCTAACTTTACTGTTTTTTTTCTTTTCATTAAAGTATATTTAAAAAAAAAAATGCGTTTGAAAGACCGCTGCACAAATACAGTGTAACAGAAAATATTGCAACGACCGCCATTTTACTTTCTAGGGTCTCTGCTAAAAAATATATATATATATATATATAATGCTTGGGAGTTCTAAGTGAATCTTGGGGTTCTTGGGGGTTCTAAGTAATTTTCTAGCAAAAAAATACTGATTTACTTGTAAACTACTTTATTTGTAAACAACAAATGTCAGAAAAAGGCCCTGGTCTTAAGCTAAAAGTCACAACTTTTGAAATGACATGAACAAGTTAAATACTATAAGAGATTTTAGTTATTGGGTTTACATCTGCTTTATGTTTTTCAGCTTAGTTGTCCACTTGTTCCACTTACACAGTTTCTAAGGTTATCTGGCCTTATAACCAATCCCAGGGAACTAACAGCCATGAATGGAGAAAGCATAAATTTTCCCAGCCCTGCCATTTATAACCGATGTTAGTATTTATTGTTCCAGTTATACTTGCTTTAGAAACAAGAAAGATAGGGAACATGCTGACCGTAAAACTTCCCAGTTTTACTTATATACAGCAGATTTATAATCCTGGGTCCTTAGGGAAAGTTTGATGACTGGCAATTTATAAGCCGTATCTTTAACCCCCTCGGTCAGGCAGGCCTCTCTATCCACATTACCTATTAACGGCACCTTTATTCGGGCGTTTAATGATCGCCAACGCCAGGCGCAGGTGAGAGTTAAATCTCCATTTTTGGCTCGCTCTTCTCCCCCCCCCCCCCCCCCACTGATATTTGAATTAAACACTGGAATGGACTGGCTTAATTTTTAGCGGGAACACTAAGGGTTCTCAAACACAGCTTCGGGGAGAAGTCACTGCGGTGGAAAACCAAGAGACCTAATTACAGTCTTTGTCTTTGATTCACAGAGCCTCTGGTGGATATACAGAGGGAAAATTCTGTGTCTGGTGCGCTCAGTGATGTTCTGTCATTTCTCAGCCGCTATGCCGAGCGTCACGCGGTCAAGGAATTGTGGCATTGGGCGCCGGGGAGGCTCTTTGTGATCCTTTCCAGGAAAAAAATTGTTTGAATTGTTTAGCTTGTTAGATTGAATAAAAAGGAAACGTATTGATATAACTTTAAAAAAAACAAAAAACATTTTACTTTTCAAGGTTATGCGCAGCGCATCTTCGGTGAGAAGAATTCATGTGTCACCATTGCTAGTTCTTGACCAGCTGTCTCTGAATCCTATATTTTTCTAATCTCTGTCCTGGAACAAGCATGAAGCATGTAAGTCAGTGAAAAAAAAAACATAATTTTTTAATTGCGAGACTCATTCTGTTCATTAGCTTAGATGGCACTGAAGCCAAGGCATATGCTTGACAGGTCAGCAGACTAGCATTTTCCAAAGGAGAGGTAAGCAGTGTATTGGCATAGCCAGTTTTGCATTTTTTTGCACACTTATTTAAAAAAATAATTTTGAAGATTAATTAAATTAAGATCTTTATATATTTTTTGAAGGCAGGTACCCTGGAGAATAAACTAGTGGTAGTTCTTCACCCTCAACAAGATGGTGCCTCCCCTCCACTCCTTCAAAGTGGAAATTAGGCTTTCCTCTCCAAACTTTCTAAGAAAAGGGCCGATTTACTGTTCTTCGGGCTGTGGGGGGGGGGGGGGGCAGACTGTGGCCAATGGGAGTAGAAAATGCCCCAGAACCATGGATGGGGTCAGTAGGGGGAATGGTGCCCTATCATTGGTGTCCGTTGGTGGAATAGTGCCTCAAGGGCCAGATAAAGGCAAGCAAAGGGCCACATCTGGCCCCTGGGCTGCAGTTTGGAGACCACTGACCTAAACGAATGACATGCATTTTGGCCGCTGTGCATCATTCCGGTATGTATTTCTTCAGCCGGCGAGTAATGCAGAAGTGATCTGAGTAGCTATTTAGACACTTGATCAGTTCTGCAGGTGGCGGAAGGGGGTCCCACCCGCCTCCCGTGGCTGCGGCCGCCTCTCCCGGGCCCACCGGTCCCATTGCCTGGGAGCTAGGAGACCCTGGGGGCCGCAACCTGGAGCCAGTTGCAGCGCACTCCATCCTCACCACTAGAGGCTCTGGTGAACACCTGCTGGCTCTTAGACTCCGCGCCCTGGGGAATTTTATTGCTCTAGCTCCCAGTGTGATCCGTGTCGGTGCTCCAGAGGACCGGCTTTCCTGTACCACCCAAACCCCCATTCGCGGCAGTCAGCCATAAGGTCCACTACCTTAGCGGTGCACTCCTGACCCCAATGACGTGCATCTGTCACCTGGACTCAGGCAACCTGATACCATTGTTGCAAACGGGATACGAAGTCCCGTTTGCAGTTTGCGAGAAGCCATGTGGGGGACACAATGTAATGGATGTGGTTGGAATATCATGATGAAATGTCTATTCCAATATATATAAGTACATGTTTATATGCCTGATATATATCAGCTTCTGCTTATCATATATCAACTTCTGTTTATCAACCTTAAAACATATTCAGTAGATATCTGCAAAGCTTACCCCTCCCTTGCTGTGGAACTGAACTGCAAGAGTTAAGAGAAAAGCGCACTCAAAAGTTAACACCAACGTTTCAGAAGAAGCAAGAACATAGCTATGACCAGTTGCTGCTTCCTCATCTGGAGGACCCAACTACAGCCTATATTTTTTGTCACAATATATATATATATATATTTTATGGTTGTTTTGTGGTTTGCATACGCCAGCCTTATCTGACATATCTTAATCTTAATGAAATAGTATATAAGTCTCGAAAAGAGGAAATAATAAATAGAAAGTAATTTTACTCTGAACTGAGTGTCTCAGTGTGAGTTGCTTCAGCGTGCATGCTCTATATTCAATTTGACCAGAGGCAGATATAAAAATACCGCACCTTGGTTCTGGTCCAAAACAACAGCAAACATGTGGAAGAAGGTGCTCTGGTAAGATGAGACCAAAACTGAACTCTTTGGCTTAAAAGCAAAACGCTGTGTGTGCCAGAAAACTAACACTGCACATCACCCTGAACACACCATCCCTACCGTGAAACATGGTGGTGGCAGCATTATGTTGTGGGGATGCTTTTCTTCAGCAGGGACAGGGAAGCTGGTCAGAGTTGATGGGAAGATGGATGGAACCAAATACAGGGCAATCTTGGAAGAAAACCTGTTAGAGTCTGCAAAAGACTTGAGACTGGAGCGGAGGTTCACCTTCCAGGAGGACAACAACTCTAAACATACAGCCAGAGCTACAATGGAATGGTTTAGACCAAAGCATATTCATGTGTTAGAATGTCCCAGTCAAAGTCCAGACCTAAGTCCAATTGAAAATCTGTGGCAAGACTTGAAAATTGCTGTTCGCAGACGCTCTCCATCCAATCTGACAGAGCTTGAGGTATTTTGCAAAGAAGAATGGGCAAAAATGTCCCTCTCTAGATGTGCAAAGCTGGTAGAGACATCCCCAAAAAGACTTGCAGCTGTAACTGCAGTGAAAGGTGATTCTACAAAGTATTGACTCAGGGGGGCGCTATACAAATGCACCCCACACTTTTCACATATTTATTTGTAAAAAATGTTGAAATACATTTCTCATTTTCCTTCCACTTCACAATTATGTGTCACTTTGTGTTGGTCTATCACATAAAATCCCAATAAAATACATTTACTTTTTTTGTTGTAACATGACAAAATGTGGAAAATTTCAAGGGGTATGAATACTTTTACAAGGCACTGTATATATTGTTTGGGGGTTCTAAGTAATTTTTTAGCAAAGAAAAAGTAGATTTTTACATGTATGAGCAAAGTGTCAGATTGGCCCAGATGGCAAGTGGCTAAGAAAGGGAGATGGGGCAGGGCTGATCAGCACTTCATAGGAAGCTGTCCGCTGAACCTGGAAGAGCCAGCAGCTTCCCAATGATGTCGCTAAAGAAGATGGCGGAGCAGGACCAAGCAGGGGGCAGAAAAGAAGCGATCTCAGCAGGACAACTCTGGATCCACTGTGCGGGACCAGGTAAGCATAGGTTAAAAAAGGGGTGGGTACATTATGTATAGTAGGTATAAATCATTTAAATACCTACAAAAGTAACTAAGGAAATGATATATATCTTTAATTTAGGTTTACGTGAACCCAATGTTTAATATTTGAAATTTCATGATATTTACCTATATAAACCCTACTGTAAAACAATGAGCTTACTTTATAGATCCTTGTAAACTTACTTTATGTATCTTTATGTATCTTTATAACATTGTATACTCAATAAACTTCTTTTGACAAGGAAAAAAGGGGTGGGTGGAGATCTGCTTTAAAGACCTGGTGTGGTTGGCTCACAAAAGTCTGCAATAAATCAAATTTTAGGCAGCCCATGCAATAAGAATTTCAGTTTTGGTGAGCTACCCCCCCAAGGGTCAAATACTTTTAAAGGGTTGCAGCTTATGTCATTAGAGCACAGAGCCTGCACCAGGTGATTATAATGAACCAGACTTGCCCATTCAGAATCATTCTGAAAAGGTCTTGGTGAAACAAACAGCTTTTTCTTCAGAGCAGAAACAGGTAGGAATCTACTGCAGCGTTTGTTAATTGACATGCAGTAAATCACCCAGAAAGGATTTTTTTTTAACAAAAGTGGAGTTACACTTTAACTTTACAGTCATTTTCCTAAACCAGGGGTCTCCAAACTTCCTAAATAAAAGAACAGTTTACTGTCCTCCAGACTTTACAGGGGGCCAGACTGTGGCCATTGGGAGTAGAAATTATCCTAGCATCAGTGGGATTAAACAATGCATCTTTGGTATTAGGGTGAGGAATAGTGCCTTATTGCTTGTGTCAATGGGAGAGCAACCACCATATCATTGGTGTCAGTGGGAGGAATGGTGCTCCATCATTGGTGTCAGTTTGAGGAATAGTGCCCCATCATTGGCGTCAGTGGGAGAAATAGTGCCCCATCATTGGTGTCAGTGGGAAGAATAGTGCCCCATCATTGGTATTAGTGGGAGGAATTGTGCCCTATTGCTGGTGTCAATGGGAGAGCAACCGCCATATCGTTGGTGTCAGTGGGAGGAATAGTGCCCCATCATTGGTGTCAGTTTGAGGAATAGTGCCCCATCAGTGGGAGAAATAGTGCCCCATCATTGGTGTCAGTGGGAGGAATAGTACCCCATCATTGGTGTCAGTGGGAGGAATAGTGCCCCATCATTGACGTCTGTGGGAGAAATAGTGCCCCATCATTGGCGTCAGTGGGAGGAATAGTGCCCCATCAATGGTATCAGTGGGAGGAACAGTGCCCCATCATTGGTGTCAGTGGGAGGAATAGTGCACCATTGTAGTAACAGTGGGAGAATTAGTGCTCCATCATTGGTGTCAGTGGGAATAATAGTGCTCCATTGTTAGCGTCAGTGCCCCATTGTTAATTTCAGTAGCAGGAATAGTGCCCCATTGTTGGTGTCAGGGGAAGAAATAGTCTTGTATCAGTGGAAGGAAAATTGCCCCAAGGGCCGGTAAAAGACAAGCAAAGGGCCGCATGCGGCCCCCAGGCTGCAGTTTGGAGACCCCTATCCTAAACCATAGGCTTTATATTCTTCACAGGTACTGGTCTCTTCTCTTATACTTATTGTAGTGCCCAGTTGTGCCATTCCACACGCTCAAGCTTTACTCCAGAAGCTCCATAACCAGAATGGGAAAGAAGAAACTCTCCCAAACATCCATCAGTCACATGTAGCTGTAAAGAGAACCTGTCACCTCTTTGCAGTTAGAGTTCTTTTAACTAAGCTTGGAAATGTTTACTATGCACAAAATACAGTCAGCAAAATACATAGTAAAACATTCCATTATGTATATTGTCGTAACTTGCTGACTTATTGAATACATCATATGTCAGACTGGAACAGTGGTATAGTGGCTAAATGAATCTCATCTTTATGTTGAACAGAGAGTTTACAAACATTACACAGGTACAATGATAACAGCCACAATAGGAATTGATCCAAATGAGGCCTGTCCATTTATCTTCTCTCTTGCAGCTCTCCTTGGCGGCATATAGTACAATTTTAGAAGCAGGGTCAGCATTTCCTACAGACTGCTAAAGCCATTTATCAAATCCTAGGGAAAAAAGCATAACTCCTAAATTGTTCTGCTTTCTTGCTTTCTGTTTTTTTTTTTTTTCCATATGTATACAGTATATCTGCTTACTAATGGTCCCTGATTTTCAGGGACATTCCAAGATTCTTAAAATGATTTGCTGGGGGGCTAGCCGGAGACCACGATGGACATCTGAGAGTGGAGCTCCGGCATCAGCAGGACTTTAGCAACTCATAGCAGCCCATCCGAGCAACCAACAAACACCTAAACACAGTGTTTTATCTCCCCAAGAGCGCAACAAGAGATACTGAAATGCCCAGGCACAGGAAAGAGGGGATTCATCCCCAGAAGCTGACGGAGTATTTTCCTCCAGAGCCCAGGCAAAATGGAGCCGGCGCCACATACACGTCGGCATCAGGATCACAATCCCAGCCAGCCCGACAAGGGAAACCTCAAAAAAGAAGCAGCCCTCCTAAATCTCCCAACTCTTCACCACCCACACCCTCATTTGGGAGCCCTAAGAAGTCCAGATTCCAGACGGATGCAACGGATGATGAGGTGAGCCTGTTCCATATATCAGGGGATGATACCAGGGAGGACACCAGGGAGCTGGGACTCAATTGAGGTGTTTCCCACTAACAGTCAGCCAGTCTTAGATACCGTTCTAAAAGAGATGCTAGTCTCCTTGAGAAGCTCATTACATTCAGACATGCATAAGTTCAGTAAGGACTTGGGCTCTGCCTCTGAGAGTGTCACATGTTGAAAACAAGATGGGGGAATATGCTGTAACAATCAATGTTTTGGTGGATGCAAACGATGAAAGGGATGAAGAAATTGAGGCACTAAAAGCAAAAATGGAGGACATGGAGTACAGGGCCAGGAGGAATAATGTAAAGATAAGGGGAATCCCAGAATCTGTTCAGCAGCATGACCTGTGTAGCTATGCATCCCAACTCTTTGCCACAATCCTCCCCGACATGTCAGAGCTAGACTTTATGGTTGATAGAATACACCGACTACCTAAACCCTCCTACCTCTCTGAGAATGTCCCTAGAGACGTCATACTGAGGCTGCATTTCTATCAAACTAAAGAGAGATTGATGGCAGCGTCAAGGCAAAAAGATCAGATTCCTGCACCCTACACCAATCTGCAATTTTATGCTGACTTATCGCAGTTTGCGCTGCAAAAACGCAGGGATTTGAATACGATAATAAAATTCCTCAGAGATCACACATTGAGCTACAAATGGGGTTTCCCGACAAAACTCATAGTTACCAAAGAGGGAATGGATTATGTGATGGAAACAATGGAAAAAGGATTGGCCCTACTAAATTCATGGGGATAATCCCAGATACACAGCCACAAAACCACCGACAGAACAACCGCTCTAACCTTAACCAAGAATGGCGCACAGTTAATCAGAAAAACGCCCGCACTCACAAATAAGACGGATAGGGGTATATCATAACACATACCCACCTGCTGGAGAAACTGTTCATACTTTCCATTACACCTTTCTGGCTCGAACTTTTTACCCTCACTTATATGAGTGGCCATGCGCCACACTCAAATCTTGGATATACCTGTTGGGCTTATAGCCTATGTTAGACTATGTTACAGTTCAAAAAATAACTTGTTTGTCTCATTAGTCAGAAACCAGTTCATTAATGCAAAGAACACCAAGGACATCCTGAAGGAATACCCAGTTCCTGAGCAACAGATGCCAAGGACCCTACAAACATGGAAGCATTTACTACTAACTGTAAGTGGAATATACACACCACTCGCCTCTCAACACCATTCTAAATTTCAGTGGTGATTACATTTATGTCCATTAATGCTAAAAGACTCAGTCACCCAACAAAAAGGTCACTTTGGAAGGAGGCTATACACCAAAAATGCAACAAATTGTGTGTCCATGAAACCCACTTCAACAACCAATCAACAACCAATCCCCACCCAAA
This sequence comes from Aquarana catesbeiana, assembly GCF_042186555.1. Taxonomy (NCBI): domain Eukaryota; kingdom Metazoa; phylum Chordata; class Amphibia; order Anura; family Ranidae; genus Aquarana; species Aquarana catesbeiana. Next base: position 36,420,582 of record NC_133334.1, on the reverse strand, counting down.
TGCTCTCATCCTAGATTTCCCCATCAATTCAGCGCTAATACTGACTCAAAGAAAAAAGGGGTAATGATAGTGATAAAAGACTCAATTGCCTTCAAATTACACAAAGCAATTATAGATCCACAAGCCACAAACCCACATACATCTGGAGAGCTAATCCCAGGCTGTTCCGGGATGCTACGACCAAGTCTAGAATTGATAAGCAGATAAAATAATTTTTTTAACTTAACTGTCATTCAGTGTCTGACCCATTTGTAGTATGGAACGCCCACAAGGCATTTGTGCGGGGGGTACTGATCCAACAAGGAGCGAGGAAAAAGAGGATGAGGAAGCAACACATAACCCAATTAATATCCAATATAGGAACACTTGAAAAACAAAATATGACTATTTCTTCCTTGCACCTCACTGCACAACTAACCAAACTTCGCACTGACTTGAGACTATTGTTTCTGAAGGATTTTGAAAAAGCCTCCAGAAGACTTAAGTTAAGCTAACTTAAGTCTTACTAACTTACTACCACACAAGTGGTAATAGGGCAGGGAAATTGCTGGCCAACAAACTCAGGGGTCAAAGACACAAAACACAAATCCCATACATATTACATCCCACCACACAAAGCAAACAATGCCACCCACAAGACATAGCGGACGCTTTTAGTCAGTACTATGGATGGCTATACAACCTTAAAGACGATTCCACTATTCCACAACCAAACACTGCACTCATTGAATCATTCCTGCAAAATTGATCTCCCTAAACTCTCTCCTGAACACCTAAGAGACCTGAACTCTCCCATCTCTGATACTGAAGTGAGACAAATAATACACAATCTAGCCATCAACAAATCCCCGGGACCGGATTGTTTCACGGGGGAATATTTCAAAACATTCCAAGACACATTGACCCCACACTTGGTCAAAATATTCAATTCAGCTGCTGTCTCGTCCTCTTTTCCTCCAGAGATGCTAAGGGCCTTGATAATAGCTGTACCAAAACCAGGTAAAGATCCAGATACACCCCAAAATTTTAGGCCTATATCTTTACTCAATAATGATATTAAGATGTATGCAAAATTTTTTGCCACAAGACTGGAGGATATACTATCTTCGCTGATGGATATGGACCAGTCCGGTTTTACTAAAGGGCATCAGATGTCGGACACTACCTGTCGTCTATTTAACGTGATCCATGTGGCTAATGGACACAGAATGCCTTTTCTGCTTCTTACACTGGATTCAGAGAAGGCGTTCGATAGGATTCACTGGCAGTTTCTATCACAGGTGTTGAGTAAATTTGGTTTTACAGGATCCATTTTTTCAGCCATAATGGCATTGTACACTCTCCCTTCTGTACAGGTGTATATATCAGGAGCACTTGAAATAACCAATGGCACTAGGCAGGGCTGCCCCCTCTCCCCATTGATTTTCAACTTGTTGATGGAACCTTTGGCCTCATATCTACGAATGCACCTCAATATAAACGGTAAGGTAGTAGGGAAAAGACAACATGTCATCAGCCTATTCGCTGACGACATCATTCTAATGTTGTCTAACACAACACTACCAGCAGTTCACCAAGCACTTCAAACATTCAATGCTGCATCATATTACAAAGTAAATTAAACAAAATCATATATACTTATTCTAGGTATCCTGGAAACAACAGAACACAAACAACAGAGGCAAAAACTCCCATATACATGGAAGAAAGATGGTATTAAATATTTGGGCATCACCTTGACTCCTAAAACAAAAGACCTTCTACAGGCACGTTACACACCCTTCTTAGATACACTAGGAGCCAAGCTATCTAAACTAGCTTTAACAGAATTATCATGGCTAGGTAGATTGGCAGCCTTCAAGATGCAGTTTTTATCGCAAATACTGTACCTCTTTAGGACCGATTACGATCCCAAACTCGTATTTCAATTCTATGCAATGACTGCTGAATAAATACCTATGGCAGGGTAAGAGGGCCAGATGCGTATTCAGCAAGCTCATTAAATATAGAAAAGCAGGTGGAATAGGACATATACATGTACAAGATTACTACTTCGTGACCATACTGACTCAACTGAAGAAGGTATATCTATCATATACACAAGTTTACAAGACAAAAACACTTGTGAGAAAACCCAGTCTATCAGAGCGTGGGAACAGAACATAGGGGTAGAGTACTCGACCAAACACTGGGAAAAAAAATTTGCCTCATTTATGCCTCCACTAAATGCACAAACTTATGGGAAATGCAACAAAAAATAACACTTAGGTGGTACCTTACACCGTATTGGATCTCTATAATATACCCAGAGGCTTCTCCACATTGTTGGAGACTATGCGGCAGTGTGGGCACATTGTACCACGTTTCATGATCATGCCCCCACCTCCGCCTACTATGGTCCCAAATCGAAAAGCTATTATCTATTATCACAAGCTATCACGAGTGCTAACGCTGGGTATGGCACTATTGTCACCAGATCTGCACAATATACCAGTGCACTATAGAACAGTGACCTCACACATTATCTTAACCACACGTCTTATCATCCTAAGACATTGGAATTGGAAATCACCAACACCCAAAGTCACGGAGGTCATATACACTATACATACTCATAGCACATATGAGATACTACACTTTTCATCGTTAGGGAATTATGACAAAACCTCACAAGAATAGAGTCCATGGTTGGACTGGTACCATTAGGGAACGTTATTGTAATATAAACTGGTCAACTTTACTAATTCTATTCTGACTAAATGAGATATTATAAATAGTTTAAAGTTGTTAATGCTTACAAGGGTACAACACCATTAAAATAATAAAAGATGGTTTACTACACCACACAAGGAGATGGGCCCCCATTAACAGAGATCGTCCACCGCGACCAATGAGAGAGATCGCATGGGACGGATCCTAAGGTAAAAAGGCCCATATTTGGGGCTTACATGATTATCTTCTGATGACGAAACAGTATGTAACTTGTTGACTGAGAACCACTTGTAATGCATTATCTAAGTTTATCTATGATTAACTTGTAAAATTCAATAAAAAACTATTGAACTAAAATGATTTGCCGGGATGAACCAAGGTTCAGAGGTTCAGAGAATGATTTAAAGGGTTAATCTGGAGTTCTGCAAATGATTTCTATGGATGATCCAAGATTCTGAAAACAATTTCCAGGGATAGTTTAAGGTTCTGAAATGTATTTCTAAGAATGATCTGAGGGGTTCTGAAAAATATTTTCAGGGATGGTCCGAGGTTCTAAAAATGGTTCCCAAGTATGATCAGAGGTTCTGAAAATGATTTCCAACTACAGTCTGAGGTTCCGCAAATGATTTTCAGAGATGGTCCGAGGTTTTGAAAATGATTTCCAAAAATGGTTGGAGGATTAAAAATGATTTCAAGTGATAGTCTGAGATTTTGAAAATGATTTGCAAGGATAGTCTGAGATTTTAAAAATAATTTCCATGTTCTGAGGTTCTAAAAATGATTTCCATGGATGGTTGGAGGTTCTAAAAATGATTTTCAGGGATGGTCTGAGGTTTGGAAAAAGATTTCCATGGATGGTTGGAGGTCCTAAAAATGATTTTGAAGTATGGTCCGGGATTCTAAAAATTATTTTTAGGTATAGTGCGAGATTCTGAAAATTATTTTCAGGGATGGTCTGAGTTTCCAAAATGATTTTTAGGTATGGTCCGAGATTCTGAAAATGATTTCTAAGTATAGTCTGTGGTTCTGTAAATGATTTTTAGAGATGGTCTGTGGTTTTGAAAATGATTTCCAGGAATGGCTGGAGGATTGAGAATGATTTTAAGGGATAGTCTGAGATTCTGAAATGATTTGCAAAGATAGTCTGAGATTTAGAAAATAGTTTCTAAATATGTTCTGAGGTTCTGAAAATGATTTCCATGGATGGTTGGAGGTTCTGAAAATGATTTCCAGGGATGGTCTTAGGATCTGAAAAGGATTCCATGGGATAGTCTAAGGCAGTGGTCATCAACCCTGTCCTCAGGGCCCACTAACAGGCCAGGTTTTATGTATTACCTTGGGGGAGATGCAGACTAGAATACTGCAATCACTGAGCAGCAAATGATATCACCTGTGATTTATTTCAGTTATCTTGCAAGCCTGGCCTGTTAGTGGGACAGGAGGACAGCGTTGATGACCACTGGTCTAAGGTTCTGAAATGATTTCCAAGTATGTTCCGAGGTTCTGAAAATGATTTCCAGGGATGCTTGGAGGTTCTAAAGTAGATTTCCAGGGGTTGTTGGATGTTTTGAAAATGTTTTTCAGCAATTGGTCTGAGGTCCTAAAAATCATTTTCAGTGATTGGTCCAAGTTTTTATACTTTTTTACTTCCAAGTATCTTTCAAAATTCTGAAAATGATTTCAGGGGATGGTTTGATGTTGTGAAAATGGTTTTCAGGGATGGTCTGAGGTTCTAAAAATTATTTTCAAGTAATGTTTCGAGATTCTGAAAATTATGTTCAGTGATGGTCTGAGGTTCTAAATATATTTATTTTCAGGGATGGTCCGCGATTCTGAAAATTATGTTCACCAAAGGTCAAAGTTCTGAAAATGATTTTCAGGGATTGGTCCAAGGTTATGAAAATTACTTCCAAGTATCTTTCATAATTCTGAAAATGATTTCAGGGGATGGTTTGAGAGGGATGTTTTGTCTTGTACTTGCATTGTGGGAAAAAAGTGAAAGGGCCATTTAGAAAACAAAAACAATATTCTCAAGCTCTCATCCTCCTGATCAAAATTATAAATGCAACTAAAAACTTTAGATGATTTAATCAGTCTGCTGCAGGCAGGGGGAAGCATTTCCATAGTCCCCTCTCCTCTAGAGATCAGACTGTCAGATTTTAACTTTATTGTAAGAAGAGAAGGTATGGGACTGCAACAGGAGCTGATTTGTGTCAGACAATTTTGAACATAGCCGAAAACTTCACAGGCACCTGGATTTACACAATAATGTCGCACTTACACATTACTTACAATGCATGTGTGCACTTAATATGAAAAAATAAATCTAATACTTGAAAAATATCACTACTAGTCAAAAACATCAACATAATGTACCGTCATCCAATCGACTTAAAAATGAAGGCAGAAGATTTGTGGCAACTATGGACTGTTCATGGTACAGCAGCAAAGACTCGCATACATATTTGTAAAAAAGTATAAATTTATTTAAGACAAAAAAACATCATTAAAATGTCCTATGAGGGGGAAATATATAATACACAGTGTTAGATCTCTGAAGAGGAACCCAACACTTGGACGTATGTCCACCCAGACAAGAGGACCATAGATCTTGCCCTGTGTCAGTTCAACCTCAACATGTTTTGAGGTGTGACCACTTCTTCAGGAGTATACTTCAGAGGATAATGTGTGTAAATATCTCTACAAAGAACAAATAATAAATGATCAGGTTAAAGAACAAATAACATATAAATTATAAAGATAGCATGGATTAGAACTTGTACACAGCCCAGATCAATTCTGCCATAGAAATGGACCGGTTCAAAATCCAGCAATCAATTCAAGTAATGTAAAACAGGTGATCCCCAGAACATAGGCATAAGATGGATAATAGGGGTTTACAGAGACTGGACCAGATCAAACTAACAGGGTATCTGCAGGCCCCAAAGAGGCAATATCTCGGGCGTGATATTTCCTCTTTGAGGTCTGCAGATGCCATGTATGTGAGTCTTTGCTGTACAAGAGTCCATAGTTGCCTCAAATCTTCTGCCTTAATTTTCAGATCTAATGCTTGGTCAACTATAACCATCCCTAATATTTACTACAAAATAGTTTACCCAAACATGATTTTAAATTACCTCTTTACTAGTCCAGTTCCATGATGGAGAAAAATCAACTTAACCTCCAAGTTCAGTAGTATTTGCAGACAGTTTCTATCCAGGGGACTTCTGGCTGGTCCGATAACATCACAGGTTGTTCTATTTCTCCTTTAGACAAAAATGAAAAGGTACCTACCGGTACTTGGGACTTTAAGGGCAGACTCAGAAATGTTGGATTGATTTACTATAAAAGTATAAAGTTTATTAATACATAGTAAAAAAACATTGTTGCATACATTACCATAGATTATATAAAACAGCGGCATATGCAGAGGCTCATATAGAGCTGGTTAGTGACGTGGTCGTCTCTTCTCGTTGTGCCCAGGGCACGGAGCTCTATATGAGCCTCTGTATATGCTGCTGTTTTATATAATCTATGGTGATGCATGCACCTTTTTTTACTATGTATTAATAAACTTTATACTTTTATAGTAAATCAATCTAACATTTCTGAGTCTGCCCTTAAAGTCTCAAGTAACGGGGGGAACCTTTTCATTTTTGTCTAAAACTGGCAACACAATATGGGTATTTCCCAGGGTTTAATTTCTTTAATATTTCCATCTTAGGGGCATCAGGGGGCGTAATAATCTGAACCCACGCTGCGTGATGATGCTGCCCCAAGAAGGTGGGTCCATGACCGTCTGGGCTCAGAGGAAGTGGGTTGAATGATGCTGTCATTCCATCTAGAATACTGAGGCCATATAGTGGCACAAAATAATTATTGCAGCGAACAGCTCCAAATTGAAGATGAGTATATTTTTATTTTATCTTCTAACCCCTTGCCAACTGCCAGTAATACATTTACTGCTGGTGGGCAGCTTCCCAGGTGCATCAAGGTGCACCTGTGCACTGGCGCGCCCCCTGGAGCATGCAGCATTACGATCCTGTGACTGTTGTGTTCGGTGGACTAATCATAGCAATCAGATGATACCATGTAAGCAAAACTGTCATGATTGTCTTTCATTCATGACAGATTGCTTACAATTGTGATGCTGTGAATGGTCTACAACTATCACATGGTACCTGGGCCAATCACAGCACCCTGTACCATGTGATTATCTGGAGCCAATCACAGCATCACAATAATAAACAATTAGTCATGAATGAAAGCCATTCATGACAGTTTAAACCACTGCTGTTACAGTAATCATGACTAACAAGACCCTAATTACCCCCCCCCCCCGAGTACTAAACAAGTGTCACCATGGAAAAAAAAAATGTAAAAAAAAAAATGTAAAAAAAATAACGTTTAAAAATAAAATAAAAAATGATTATTACTTTTTTTTTACATAATAAAAATAAAGAACTCAGTGGTGATTAACTACCACCAAAAGAAAGCTCTATTTGTGTGAAGAAAATTATATCAATTTCATTTGTGTACAGTGTTGCATGACCGTGCAATTGCCAGTTAAATTAGAGCAGCAAAAAATGCCCTGGTCATGAAGGGGGTTAAAACTTCTGGAGGTCAAATTGTAAAAGTGATATTAAGGGGTTTTGCACAGAGCAGCTCCAATCTTCCTCTTCTCTGGTCCCCCGCCGGTGCTTCTGGCCCCTCCCTCCTGCCGAGTGCCCCATAGCAAGCTTGCAATGGGAGCACCCAAGCAGGTTCGTTCCCAAGCCATGGCTCTGTGTGTCCATTCACAGCCTCTCTTTCCTCATCGGCTTACTGACTGTGATTGACAGCAGTGGGATCCAATGGCTCTGTCTGCTGTCTCAGCCAATTGGGAGGGAGAGTCCCTGGAGAGCCAAGGCTCTTGTACAAATCGCTGGATTGAGATGGGGCTTAGGTAAGTATTGGGGGGGGGGGGCTGCTGCACAGAGGAGGTTTTCTACCTTCATGCATTGAATGCTTGAAAACTTGAGGCTTGTGACACCAGTAGGCTTTCCTCTCAACACTGCAGCGTTCTACAGAGTTACCCTACAGAGCCGCGCTCCATCGGGTATTGGAATTCCCAGCGGACCTCCTCCTCCGGCTTCCAACACCAGCACACATCCACCTGCCACTGCAGCTCTCCCTTTGGATGAAGGACACGGCACCCAGCATAACGATACTACAGATGAGCTTGTTTACATCGTTTATCCTGTGAGTAGCCCATTATGGGGGCGATTAAGCAGGTGTTACAATACTACACTTAGTGGCGCTTTCCTGTCTCCCCTTCTTCTTTTTTACTACAGAGTGTGCTACGCTCTCGGATAAGCTGCCCTTAGCTGTGGATCAACTATTGACTATTTCTGTCTACCATATTCATTGCCTCTGGGCCTCATCCACCTTGTTATGTTGCTGGGGGGTCAATTCTTTCTGGGAGGGATCTACTGTTGAGGGAGGGGTCTATTTTGCTGGATGGTCTATGCATGCTGGCTGTTGGGATATCTTTTGTTGCTGGTGGGGGTCTATTGTTCCTGAGGTAGATCTGTTGTTTTTAGGGAGCATTTTGTTGCAGGGGGCCTATTGTTGCTGGGGGGGGGGTCTGTTGTTGCCCAAGGGATGTATTTTTGCTTGGGGGCTATTGTTGCTGGCTGCAGGGGGGCTATTTTACTGCTTTTTATATTATCATTAACAAATTCCATACAAATTACTTAGCACCACAAAATTATACTTGGTTCTGTTTTCTCTAAAAGAGGTGGTATTGGGAGGTGGGTAGGGGTTGAACCAAGGAATGGTGCTCACGAGTGGGTAGAAGGCAGGGACAAGGGGTGACTTGGAAGGCAACATGTTTTTTTTCTAATGAACTGAACTGTGAAATCTGGTTACACCTAGCCTGGATACTGTTGAGGGTAGCCTGGGATGCCAGTACAGCAGGTTTACCCAGCAGGGCGTATGTAACTGAAGAATGCATATCATAACCTTCATCTAGAAGAAAGGAGTCATTACTCATACCCCCTGGCGGTGGGGTATGGGGACAGATGAGCTTTGATTCAGACCACCTGGTGATGGGAAGATTAAAGTGCCTAATTGCCCGGCCTGCACCCAGGACATCAAAGGCCAACTGTTGCTGGGCTGCTGACCGGGTCAAAGCAGTGGTTCATAGACTAATACTGCCAACTGATGGAGACTTTGATATACTTCCTGGAAGATGTTAGAGGGTGGTAACATACTTCCTGGTGGTTGGAAAGGAATAGCCCCTTATGGATTCTTATTGGATACAGAACTACGCCTGTTGGCAGAGGGTATTTGTGTGGGTGGTGTTTGAGTGTGATTTAAAAGGTCATGGCTAGCTAGAGTTCTTCCTCTTTTCCTTGGAGCCCAGCCAGCATACAGAGCCTGAAAGGAAGGACTTACGATATTGTATCGCCGCTGTTTTTTTGTTTTATATGCTCTGTAGTATTGTTTTTTTTTATGTTAACATTTCTACTTTCTTGGTAAATAAATGAGATCCTTGCTTATTTAACCACTTCCCGCCCCGGCCTATAGCAGAATGGCGGCTGGTAAGTGGTTCAGTTATCCTGACTGGGCGTCATATGACGTCCAGCAGGATAACCTGCGAACATGCGCTCGGTGTGTGGTGTGTCAGTTTGACACACCGCATCTCCGATCTAGGTAAAGAGCCTCTGACTGTGTCCAATCACAGCTGATCACAGTGTAAACAGAAAAAGCTGTGTATCAGCTTTTCTTCTACGCGCGCTGACAGACGCGAGTAGAGGAGAGCCGATCGCTTGCTTTCCTGACAGGGGTCTGCACTGATTGATTATCAGTGCAGCCCCCCCCAAGGATGCCCACCCAGGACCACCAGGGATGCTCACCCATGGCCACCAGGAATGCCCACCCATAACCACCAGGTAAGCCCACTAGAGCCCACCAGGGTTGGCAATTATTGCCCTCTAGGGATGGCACTCTGTGCCCATCAGTGATGCCTGCCAGTGCCTCTGATCAGTGCTGCCTATCAGTGCCATCTACCAGTGCCGCCCATCAGTGCCACCTATACGTGCCTTCCAGTGCCACCTATAAGTGCCCATCAGTGCCACCTATCATTGCCCATCAATGCCGCCTATGAGCGCCCATTAGTGCTGTATATCGGTGCACCTATCAGTGCCCATCAGTGCCGCCTATGAGTAACCATCTGTGATGCCTATGAGTGCCCATCAGTGCCTATCAGTGCTGCTCATCAGTGCCACCTTTCAGTGCCAATAAGTACTGCCTCATCAGTGCCCATCAGTGTAATAGAAACATTACTTATTTACAAAGTTTTTTTTTATTATTTAAAATAGCTTTTTTATTTGTAGCACAAAAAAATAAAAGCCCCAGAGGTGATTAAATACCACTAAAAGAAAGCTCTATTTGTGGGGGAAAAAATAATAAAAATGTTATTTGGGTACAGCGTTGCTGTACCCAAAAAAGCCATCGGAAAAAATCAGACGGATTTTGTCGTCGGAATGTCCGATCAATTTTCCGATCGTGTCTACAGGGCATTATAGTACCATCACCATTAACTTTATCAGCGCTTCGATAGACTAGCTAACTATAAGAATAGACAAGCTCAGGGCTTTTTTTCTCAAACAATAGGTGCTGGAACTTAACCACGGCCCCACAAAACCCCTCCCCCTACACACACCCTCCAAATCACATCAAATAGTGGGTGTGTTCAGTCAAATTTCACAAAAACAGTAGGAGGGTCTCAAAGGGGCATTAAATACCAGGATTGCATTACATAGAGTGCAGAGCTGTCACTTGTAAACACAGAAACCTGACTTCTGTGTTTACAAGTGATTGTGGTGAGCAGGCACCAAAGGGTCTGAGCCAGAGCTGGTAGAACTCGGTTCCACCAAGTTCCCCCTGAAAAAAGCCCTGGACAAATTAATACATATTCATAATAAATAGGGGCTTCCAAAACCACCCCGTATTTATTCCACCCTGAGTACATGCAGATTTTTATCTATTTTCTTTATTTTGTTTTTGGCTGGAGTTCTGCTTTAAAAGTTGACCTGGGTGAAAAAAAATTGTTTATCTCAAGTTTCAGAATTTCTCTGTAACATTATCTATTTATAAAGCAGAAGAATGAATTCATCCCGCTCCTTTTGTTAGAGATATGAACCGATCTATAGTGAATAAAGTGAAATAAAGCCTTGTCAATAACAAAGTGATCGCAGATTATCATATATAATTTTCCGGCTCTTGTAGCGGCAGGTATTACGTTAAAACACCAGCGTCATTTTCTTTGAGGCAATTCAGCTGGAAACTGACATGCTACAATCAGATGAAATTACTCTTGCATTTTCTCGTCGACAGCCCTTTCCTAAAGACATGCTTAAAAAGCCGACATTAAAGGTTATTCAGCCTTTCTAGAGCAGCATTTGAATACCAAAGTAGCTAATGATTATGGGACTGAATCAAGTGCGGTCTGGAGGAAAGCAGGGCTATATTGTTTGAGTGCCAAGAATCACTGAATTAGATGTTGATGTCAATAATATATCATTGGGCACAGACAAAAAAAACTATCAACAAACCACATATTAATGCAAAAAGAAAACAATATTTTTTTTCCCCTTTTTTTTTGTCGGGTAGTCTATGAGGATTTGAATATTGCACTATTTTTATATGCTTTCATCCATGAATTCATGAATGGGAGGCTCAGCTATGTGATGAAGTGAAAGAATGTGTGCTCAATTCATACAGTTTAGATTTAGAAGTTTATCCGGGGGATTCAATAAAAAAAACAAAAAAAAAAAAACAAAAAACTATTGGCTTCGGTTTTGCAGTATTAGGATTTAATGATATTTGAAATTACTTAGAAGGGCTGGATTTCTGCAAAGATCATCTAAGCCAGTGATGGCGAACCTTGGCACCCCAGATGTTTTGGAACTTACATTTTCCATGATGCTCAACTACACTGCAGAGTGCCTGAGCATCATGGGAAAGGTAGTTCCAAAACATCTGGGGTGCCAAGGTTCGCCATCACTGACCTAAGCCATAACGAAGGGTGGTGGGGCTACCATTGATGCTTCCTACCCTCCCTTTCAGTGTTATCTCAGGTGTCTGCCCTCTCCCATGCCCTCAGTAGTGTATTTAGGTTTTGTGCTGCCCTAGGCCTGACTAAACTCGTGCACCCCCTAATTTAAATATGACCCACCCCTTCCTGTCAAGGCCACACCCCTGGCTGTTTAAGACCCTCCCTGAAATTTTCAAGTGGGGACACTAGTTCTGAGGGCCTGGGGGGGGGTTGTAGTTCAGGATGATAGGACATTCAAAATTAAAAGTGGCGCCCCCCCCCACAGTTGCGGAATGCTGGCCACCCGCATACCGGAAGCAGTGCGGCTGCTTTATGGGGGCCCTAGACTTATTTGCCTCTCAGCCCAGTGCGCCCCATAAGACTGGCGCAACACTAACAGCGCAAGCCGGCGGGGACTCTTTCTGTGTTGCCCCCCTGCAAAGTGATACCCTAGGCCAGGATACAGCGTTGCATGCCCTCCATCTGTTTCCATGTTACACACTCATCCATGGAAACTACAAGACCCTGTACAGCCTACCTGACCTGCTGTCCATCCTGAAGCAATCCCCGTAATCCCCGTACCCTGCAGCAGCCGGAGAAGAAGCCACCAGCGCCGCTGGAGGGTCACACAGGTGGGGATCTGGCAACAGGTACAAGGAGATTATTTACAGGAGAGATGATCGATGTGGCAGGGGGCATTTACTAGAACAGATCCCTTGTAGTTCCCCCCTGCAGCAGCAGATGAAGGCAGCCTTCAGCTGCTGCAGGTAGAGCCATACAGGGGATCGGTTCCTGAAATTCCTTCGTTGCATTGGTCACCCCCTCCTGTCCTTGATCTGATTCCTCCTGCTGCCTGGACCCCCCTGCTATACTGATGGGGTCTTCGCCCCATACAGGACAACTGGTGGTACCCCCTCATCAGTGACCCTGCACTCATCCACCTGTGAACAAGTGCTTGTCCCTGCTTTTTGCATCTAATCTCTTCCTCTTCAAGGAAAACAGCATTTTTGTGAACTGTAACCAGCTTGTGGATGGGGCTCGGGGCTCAGAACTCTCAAACTTACACGGAAACCAGTTGTTGCGGCAAAGTATTGGGTATATTAATATAAGGGTATGGAGGAAGGAGGCAGTATAACAGAATCTACATACATGGCGGCAATGGGCCAAGACATTTTCAGTGAATTATACAGAAGATTTCTGTGCACACAGTTGACACAGCATCCAGAAGAGGAGGTGGCTGGAAGCCAGACTGGCAACGGGGCACCTGAATAAGGAAGAGCTGCTGCCCAAGACACAATAACAGTCCCTATTCTGACCCTTCTCCACAGGAACCTCTCTCTACGCTAGACCACCTGTCCCAAGCCAACAGGGGTTCTACTCCTGACCTGACCACTTGCAAAAAGCATGCCAAGAGAAGGGGAACAGTGCTATTTTTTAGCAATGGCCACACTAAAGATGGCTTTGGAGGTCAGCCAGGGCAGCAGTGTCTAATCGGACAGCTGCTCCCTGAGGACGCCTATGGAGACCTCAGAGGAACATGGGTTCCTCCTTGTCCTCTGTTCTCTCTAACAGCGCGTTCACCCTAATGCCCTGTACACACGATCGGACTTTGTTCGGACATTCCGACAACAAAATCCTAGGATTTTTTCCAACGGATGTTGGCTCAAACTTGTCTTACATACACACGGTCACACAAAGTTGTCGGAAAATCCGATCGTTCTGAACGCGGTGACGTAAAACATGTACGTCGGGACTATAAACGGGGCAGTGGCCAATAGCTTTCATCCCTTTATTTATTCTGAGCATGCGTGGCACTTTGTCCGTCGGATTTGTGTACACACGATCGGAATTTCCGACAACGGATTTTGTTGTCGGAAAATTTTATAGCCTGCTCTCAAACTTTGTGTGTCGGAAAATCCGATGGAAAATGTGTGATGGAGCCTACACACGGTCGGAATTTCCGACAACAAGGTCCTATCACACATTTTCCGTCGGAAAATCCGACCGTGTGTACGGGGCATAACAGCGCCACTCTTGCAGGGAGGCCAAACTACATCTGCCTAAAAGCTCATAAAGGTATATGAATCAAACATTTGTGAATACCTAACCAACACAATATATGAGCTATGATTAAACACCTGTGGAAGGAAAAACTCATCAGGATATGACATAGATGATGTGTCTCTGTCACTTCTGACAGAAGAAAGTTTTCGTATGCAAGGGATCAGCAGTGTACAGATTACTTACAGATTACAGATTACACTACTTTCGTACACAAAGGCTGCTTTTTGGGACCTAAGGCTGGAGGGGTTGAGGTACTGGACCTCCATTTGAGGCACGCTATTTGAGCTTTTTGAACACGCCCTTCCAAATCCAGGGGCATACAATTTAACACATAAAATCTCCATTGACAAACATTAGCATAAAAGACATTGTAGACAGTTGTGCAGTTTGACCTTGTGACAACAGCTTGGTGAAGACCTTTGTCTGTTACAACACGACTGCATCCCTGTGGACAAAGCCAGCTCCATAAAGATGAGTTGCATTGAGTTGAGGTAGAGGAACTCTAGTGGCTTACACAGAGCCCTGACCTCAACCCTCTTGAACACGTTGGGTATCAACTGGAATGCCTATTGAAAGCCAGGTCCTCACATCCAAGATCAGTACCCAACCTAACAAATTCTGTTTTAGCTAAATGGACACAGAATTCCAAAAGACATACTTAAAAATCTTGTGGAAAGCCTTCCTAGAAGAGTGGAGGCTCCAACAGTGCAACGCATAGGCAACTCCATTTTAATGCCTATGACCTTAGTATGAGATGTCGAAGAAGCTCATAGAGAATACGTGTGACACAATGGCATTAATGGTGCAGAAATATATTTTTAATTCTCCAGAAACTTAGGGTGCTGGCAATATTTAAAAAATATTATTACTTACTCTATGGTGCCAAAGCTCATGAAGCACTAGTTGTCTTGTTGTTAGACCATATCATTTTTTAACAGGCTGAGTTTTAAACTTCATGCTCAAGCCTAAATCCTATTCTACCCTTTTTCGTCTGGGTCATCACCAGAAATTTCCCAGTGCAGGTGGCCCCACAAAATGCTACCAGTAGTAACGCTCTCAGGATCCTTTGAGCATATCAGCCCCACCAATAGATTGAAGTAGGAATTCCCCATAGTCAACAACATTCTCCTTAAATGTCATGGAGTTTAAGCATGACCTGTTTACCTGGAACTGTAATAGAGCAGCTGAAAAATCTGTATAATATATAGAATAAAAGACCCTTTATTACATGCTGTTTTTCTTTTTCTCATTAAACAATGGCTGAAACGACACGGATCGATATCTGAGGCTCATAAACGCAGAGTTTTATATTCCTTCAGACAGACGTTAATTATGCCGGGGTATTTTGTACCGCGTGTGACAGTCCATAAACAAATCTGCTGTTGACAGTTTCCTTCTAAAAAATAAATTGTGCTGTTTTATCATTCCATAGAAAAAAAAGTCAAGGTGTCAACTCAGAAAACCCTAGGAAGTTTCTGAAACAAACTTTTGGATAATATATAATAGTTACTAGATACACAATTTACTGTAGCTCTGAAAACTAATTTTAAAGTGGATTTGTACTTTTTTTTGCTGAAACTGGTGCTCCAGGCTGTGGTCACATGACCTCAACCTGAAAAGCAGAGCTGCTAACTGGCCACTCTGTGACAATTCCAGTCCCCTGTACCCTTACAGCTAAGATGACAGAGTGCTAAAAGTTGGTCACATGACCATCACCAAAGGGAGACTTAAGCCTCTTACACACAATCGGATTTTCCGACGGGAAATGTTCGATGACAGGCTATTGGCGGAAAATCCGACCGTTTGTATGCTCCATCGGACAATTGTTGTCGGATTTTCCGCGGACAAATGTTGGATGGCAGGTTTTAAAATTTTCCGCGGACCAATGTCTGTTGCCGGATTTTCCGAGTGTGTGTACACAAGTCCGTCGGACAAAAGTCCAAAGTAGAAACATGCTTGGAAGCAAGGACGAGCTGGAAGTGGTCAGTCTTGTAAACTAGCGCTCGTAATGGAAAATTAACATATCTGACCTGGAAAATTATGAAATCTCGAAATTCAGCGCACAATTCTCTTCTTCTTTAATGGGATAATAATGAAGCTGCTTTGCTGGTGATACTGATGGAGTTATTGGAAACAAATTTTCAAAGGCTTTTTTTTTTCTAGTGATATCAAGAATAATATTATTATGTTTTATTTTTTTATTTGGACAAGTTAGTTACCACAACACCATTATCCCGTAGTTTTTAAGAACAAAGATACAACTATGTTGGTGTCCCTTGTTAATTTTACATTGTATTTTTTTTAAAGGTAACTGCCTACTCCCAAACTGTCATTTGAAGTAAAACACATAGCCCAGTATTATTCTACACAATTTTGTATTGTGCATTAAAAAAAGAAAACAAATAAAATTAGACATGCTATCTGCCAATAGAACTTAACCAAAAAGTGCATTCTATGCATCCAAAAATATAGAAAATAAAACAAATCAAATCATTATTATTCAACCAAAAAATAAAATAAAAGCCTCGTGCATGTGTCCTGCTTCTTAGTATAGGGGGTCAACAATCCCAAGAGTTGGTGAAAGCACAGGGGTCCATCATCCGGAGATAATTCCGAAAATCATCCGGATTATTCTCCTGGAGCTCCCGCAGCAAAAGCATATGACAAGTGGCCAAGAACTTCTCCTACTCCTGTTCCCGGACTGGACTTGGGTCAAAGCAATAACTCCAAGGCCAATAATAAATAACACGTTATCTCCTCCGATTCCACAACATGGCTGGTTGATGAACGGCTAGTTAGGAACAAACAGAAAAGCACGAAATGAAAAGCGCTAAATGAAAAGTGCGAAATGAAAAGCACGAATCAACACTCCCCAAACTTCTACTAACACGAATTTAGCAGAAGGAGCCCAAAGGTGGCGCTAAAGAGCTGAAAACCCATGTAGTATGTCAGTACATTCGTGTTTGTTGGCCGACAATTCCTTGCCGTTTGTATGCAAGACAAAATTCAGGCACACGCCATCGGACAAAAGTCAGGGGTTTTGTCTGTGGAAAATCCGATCGTGTGTACGAGGTTTAAAGCAGCCATTTTAAGAAAAGCATTTAAGAGAGGAAGGCTTAGAACCTCTTTTAACAGTCTCCACAATGGGGGCACAGATAGTAATAATAACTTAGCAGTGATTATAACGTTTCCCCACCTTATTAAAAAGCCAAACCAAAGGCTTTTGACTGCAGTTACACCTTCAAACTTTAACTTCAAAGAAAACCTGGCATTTTTTGATTCAAGCTTAAAAATCTGTTTATTTTTTTCCTTTAATTATTTCTATAAAATATGTTTATAATAAAAATATTCACAAAAGCAAAGGAGGTCACAAGTGCTGAGACAAAGGCAGAAATCAACTCCTAATGCATGTGGGAAAAAATGAGTTATGCCAAATAAAATTGGTATACATATTTTTTAAAAAGTACAGAGTTTATTCCATATAACAATTAAAATCAGAAAAAGTAGTAGACACTGATAAAAACAAGCACAGTATACACATATCACTGAAAGTTGCAGATATACAATGTTGCAGAGACACTTGTTGGTGCACTTTCGGACTGTAATCTCTACGCGTTTCGTGGAGCAGTGCCCACTTCATAAGGATTTTTTGTGTATCTGTGGGAGGACCATGCCGTAAGCAAAAATATATAAAAAATAGGCTTATAAATAGAAGTACTGTAGTTAATGAATAGATCACCTACACATAGATTTTTAATAAAATACATACACTATATTGTCAAAAGTATTGGGACGCCTGCCTTTACACACATGAACTTTAATGGCATCCCAGTCTTAGTCCGTAGGGTTCAATATTGAGTTTGCCCACCCTTTGCAGCTATAACAGCTTCAACTCTTTTGGGAAGGCTGTCCACAAGGTTTAGGAGTGTGTTTATGAGAATTTTTGACCATTCTTACAAATCATTTGGTGGAGGGGGGATTATAGTGTGAGGTTGTTTTTCAGGGGTACAATATAGTGTATTTATTATATGGATGATTCCAGGACCTTCAGTCTCCAAAGGGTTCTGGGCCTCTTTTGGTAAGTAAAAGTAAAATAACTTGAGGAATGGGTCGTCTGGTACTAATCAAAGAAAAAAAAAAAGAGTATAAATATATATAAATATAAATATGTATACAGTATCTTACAAAAGTGAGTACACCCCTCACATTTTTGTAAATATTTTATTATATCTTTTCATGTGACAACACTGAAGAAATGACACTTTGCTACAATGTAAAGTAGTGAGTGTACAGCTTGTATAACAGTGTAAATTTGCTGCCCCCTCAAAATAACTCAACACACAGCCATTAATGTCTAAACCGCTGGCAACAAAAGTAATTACACCCCTAAGTGAAAATGTTCAAATTGGGCCCAAAGTGTCAATATTTTGTGTGGCCACCATTATTTTCCAGCACTGCCTTAACCCTCTTGGGCATGGAGTTCACCAGAGCTTCACAGGTTGCCACTGGAGTCCTCTTCCACTCCTCCATGACGACATCACGGAGCTGGTGGATGTTAGAGACCTTGCGCTCCTCCACCTTCCATTTGAGGATGTCCCACAGATGCTCAATAGGGTTTAGGTCTGGAGACATGCTTGGCCAGTCCATCACCTTTACCCTCAGCTTCTTCAGCAAGGCAGTGGTCATCTTGGAGGTGTGTTCTGAAGGCAAAATGGCATCCAACCTGGTACTAGCAAGGTGAACCTAATAAAGTGGTCGGTGAGTGTATACATAGTTACATAGTAGGTGAGGTTGAAAAAAAGACACAAGTCCATCAAGTCCAACCTATGTGTGTGATTATATGTCAGAATTACATTGTATATCTCTGTATGTTGTGGTTGTTCAGGTGCTTATCTAATCATTTCTTGAAACTATTGAAGCTCCCCGCTGAGACCACCGCCTGTGGAAGGGAATTCCACATCCTTGCCGCTCTTACAGTAAAGAACCCTCTAAGAAGTTTAAGGTTAAACCTCTTTTCTTCTAATTTTAATGAGTGGCCACGTGTCTTGTTAAACTCTCTTCCGCGAAAATTTTTTATCCCTATTGTGGGGTCACCAGTACGGTATTTGTATATTGAAATCATATCCCCTCTCAAGTGTCTCTTCTCCAGAGAGAATAAGTTCAGCGCTCGCAACCTTTCCTCATAACTAATATCCTCCAGACCCTTTATTAGCTTTGTTGCCCTTCTTTGTACTCGCTCCATTTCCAGTACATTCTTCCTGAGGACTGGTGCCCAGAACTGGACAGCATACTCTAGGTGCGACCGGACCAGAGTCTTGTGGAGCGGGATAATTATCGTTTTATCTCTAGGGTTAATCCCCTTTTTAATGCATGCCAATATTCTGTTTGCTTTGTTAGCGGCAGCTTGGCATTGCATGCCATTGCTGAGCCTATCATCTATTAGGACCCCCAGATCCTTTTCCATCCTAGATTCCCCCAGAGGTTCTCCCCCCAGTGTATAGATTGCATTCATATTTTTGCCACCCAAATGCATTATTTTACATTTTTCTACATTAAACCTCATTTGCCATGTAGTTGCCCACCCCATTAATTTGTTCAGGTCTTTTTGCAAGGTTTCCACATCCTGCGGAGAAGTTATTGCCCTGCTTAGCTTAGTATTGTCCGCAAATACAGAGATAGAACTGTTTACCCCATCCTCCAGGTCATTTATGAACAAATTAAAAAGGATTGGTTCCAGCACAGAACCCTGGGGGACCCCACTACCCACCCTTGACCATTCCGAGTACTCCCCATTTATCACCACCCTCTGAACTCGCCCTTGTAGCCAGTTTTCAATCTATGTACTCACCCTATGGTGCATGCCAACAGACCTTATTTTGTACAGTAAACCTTTATGGGGAACTGTGTCAAATGCTTTTGCAAAATCCAGATACATCACGTCTATGGGCCTTCCTTTATCACACCTCACTCATAAAAGGTTAATAGATTGGTTTGGCAAGAACGATTCTTCATGAATCCATGCTGATTACTGCTAATGATACTGTTCTCATTACTAAAATCTTATATATAGTCCCTTATCATCCCCTCCAAGAGCTTGCATACTATTGATGTTCCGCGGACTGGTCTGTAGTTCCCAGGGATGTATTTTGGGCCCTTTTTAAATATTGGTGCTTTTCTCCAATCAGCTGGTACCCCTTCAGTCAGTAGACTGTCAGTAAAAATGAGAAACAATGGTCTGGCAATTACTTGACTGAGTTCCCTAAGTATCCTCAGGTGCAAGCCATCTGATCCCGGTGATTTTTTAATGTTAAGTTACCCAAGTCTAATTTTAATTCTGTCCTCTGTTAACCATGGAGGTGCTTCCTGTGTTGTGTCATGAGGATAAACACTACAGTTTTGGTTACTGAAGCCCCCCCGATTTCCTCGTGAAGACTGAGGAGAAGAAGAAATTCAATACCTTCGCCATCTTCCCATCCTTTGTAACCAGATGTCATTCCTCATTCTCTATGGGGCCAATATGGTCTGTCTTCCCTTTTTTACTGTTTATATACTTAAAGAATTTCTTGGGATTTTTTTTATCTCCTCCACTATGTGTCTTTCGTGTTCTATCTTAGCCATCCTAATTGCACCCTTACATTTCTTGTTGCATTCTTTATAAAGTCTGAATGCTGATGATGATCCCTCAACCTTGTATTTTTTGAACGCCTTCTCCTTTGTTTTTATATGCATTTTTACATTGGAGTTAAGTCATCCAGGACTTTTGTTCACTCTTTTAAATTTATTACCTAATGGGATGCACTGGCAATGCCCTTATTTAATATGCTCTTAAAGCAAACCCATCTCTCCTCTGTGTTCTTTGTTCCTAAGATTTTATCCCAATTTATTCCCTCTAGCAAGGTTTGTAGTTTAGGGAAGTTGGCTCTTTTCATTCAGTGTCTTTGTATTCCCCTTATGTTTCCTATCTGTGTGATTTATACTGATTCATACTAAAGCCAATTGACCTGTGATCGCTGTTTCCTAAATTGCCCCGTATTTCTACATCTGTGATCAGGTCTGTATTGTTGGTAATTAGTAGATCCAGTAATGCTTTATTTCTAGTTGGTGCGTCTACCATCTGACCCATGAAATTGTCCTGCAAGACATTTAGGAACTGGCGAGCCTTAGACGAATGCGTAATTCCCTCCGCTCAGTCTATGTCTGGATAATTAAAATCCACCATTTTGATAACACTTCCCATCCTTGCTGCTAATCCAAATTGTGATATGAGATCTGTCTCCCCTCCTCCCTCAGGTTAGGGGGCCTATACGAATGGGGAACATGGAAAAGCAGAGTAAAGCTGGAGGTGCAGGGACCATATAGGAAGGGGGGAACCAAAACTGGGATCAGGAACAAGGAGATGTAGGAACAAGGCAGCGGGGTTCAGGGTATAGACACAAGGCAATGATAAATAGCAGGAAATGATAAATAGCTAGTAGTATCTGACAGCAAAGCAAAACACAGACATGAGAGGCACTAATAGAGGAGGAACTAAATACCCTCCAAGCAACCATCACCAGGTGGAAAAAAAATATATAATAAATGTGCCCGCGCTAGTATAGTGTCACATATAAAATATATAAAAAATATTTTCACATATAAAACACATGTAATGTGATAAATAAAACCATACAGGTAAAATATAATGCAAATAACTATAAATGATAAACCACCAAGTGCATATAAAGGTGCAATCGTGGTAGTAACTAATAAAAGTGCAACGTGCTAAAAATATAAATATCAAAACACTTTCCAGTGACAAATGAGTGTATATCCCAATTAATAAATACAAATCACAAAAAACGTGAATAAATAGTGTCCATAAAATGAATAAACATCATGCTTCTTCTGATGGGTGTATAAATCACAACACGTGAAAACTGTGCTCTCCCGTGACACCCCACATGTGCTTGCGCTCACCTTCAGTCCTGTGACACAGTAATTAAACGGTGTCAAAATAAGCATTGGGGCCACTCCTAGGCTCACTCAGGATACAATGATGCAAAGACACTCCTCCCAGGTGAAACTGCTAGGCTCACTCAGGTTACAATGGTGCAAAAACACTCCTCTCAGGTAAAACCAAGATCCAAAATCATAGAAAAAACAAACAGAGGGATTCCATAGTGCAATATAGCCAGGACATTTATTAAAGAATAAGCCCTCCAAGAGGGTACTCACATTGGATGGGTGCTAGAGTGCACCAGACTGTACAGGTAAAATAATAAGCAGCTGATCGTATGGCGTGCTGATCACCTGGGAGGATAACCCCCAGAGGAAGGCACGAAACCCCTGTGCCGAATACGCGTCGGGGAGGGGTAGGACGGAGCTGTCAGCAGAGGAGGAGGATTGCACATGCCATACCGCACGCCATACGATCAGCTGCTTATTATTTTACCTGTACAGTCTGGTGCACTCTAGCACCCATCCAATGTGAGTACCCTCTTGGAGGGCTTATTCTTTAATAAATGTCCTGGCTATATTGCACTATGGAGTCCCTCTGTTTGTTTTTTCTATGATTTTGGATCTTGGTTTTACCTGAGAGGAGTGTTTTTGCACCATTGTAACCTGAGTGAGCCTAGCAGTTTCACCTGGGAGGAGTGTCTTTGCATCATTGTATCCTGAGTGAGCCTAGGAGTGGCCCCAATGCTTATTTTGACACCGTTTAATTACTGTGTCACAGGACTGAAGGTGAGCGCAAGCACATGTGGGGTGTCACGGGAGAGCACAGTTTTCACGTGTTGTGATTTATACACACATCAGAAGAAGCATGATGTTTATTCATTTTATGGACACTATTTATTCACGTTTTTTGTGATTTGTATTTATTAATTGGGATATACACTCATTTGTCACTGGAAAGTGTTTTGATATTTATATTTTTAGCACGTTGCACTTTTATTAGTTACTACCACGATTGTACCTTTATATGCACTTGGTGGTTTATCATTTATAGTTATTTGCATTATATTTTACCTGTATGGTTTTATTTATCACATTACATGTGTTTTATATGGGAAAATATTTTTTATATATTTTATATGTGACACTATACTAGCGCGGGCACATTTATTATATATTTTTTATCTATCTACACGCAATGAAACGTGGTTCAGTGCTTGCAGCTTAAATAGTTTACTCCTTAGAGGCATTAGTCCATCTGTGGCTCGCAAGACACCTATATTTTGTTTTTTTCATCACCAGGTGGAGACTGATTACTGGAAACTGCTGGCTGCTGTGGATACACGCTGATGGACACCAGAACTAAAACCTCCTACTCTGGGAAGCACAGTGCCACTAGCAGGCGATCTAGGTTCTGACAAATGGATGGCTTTGCTTTCTGCCATGATGATTTTCAGTCTTACCATCTGATTCAGACGCTGTCCATGTCCATCCCTTTATGACTACAGTGTACCCATCTTCTGATGGCTTCTTCCAGCAGTAAAATGCACCATGTCACAAAGCTCCAATGATCTCACCACTGGACAATGAGGTCCCTGTACTCCAATGGCCTCCACAGTCACCAGATCTCAATCCAATAGAGCACCTTTCGGATATGGTGGAATGGGAAAATGGCACCATGGATGTTCAGCCGACAAATCTGCAGCAACTGCATGATGCTATCATGCTACTTTGGACCAAAATCTCTGAGGAATGTTTCCATGTTTCCAACACTTTGTTGAATCTATGCCAAGAAGAATTAAGGCAGTTCTGAAGGCAAAAGGGGGTCCAACCCGGTACTAGCAAGGTGTACCTAACAAAGTGGCCAGGTGAGTGTGTGTGTGTATATATATATATATATATATATATATATATATATATAACCAAAAGTATTGGGACACCCGCCTTTACACGCACATGAACTTTAATGGCATCCCAATCTTAGTCCGTAGGGTTCAATATTGAGTTGACCCACCCTTTGCAGCTATAACAGCTTCAACTCTTCTGGGAAGGCTTCCACAAGGTTTAGGAGTGTGTCTATGGGAATGTTTGACCATTCTTCCAGAAGCACATTTGTTAAGGCTGTCCTTAATGCAGTAATACCTTTTCACTGAAGGCTAAAATTCATAACTCCCCATCACTGAAGGTCCTGGAGTGTTAATAAAAGGAAAGGTCACTGCTGGTTGGAGTGGCATTGTGTCCAATGGTCGTTGCCAGTAAGCTATAGAAGCTGACCATTCTAAGGCATTATAGTGTATGGATTACATTTTTTCTACTGTAAGGGATGGCCAGAAAGAAAACATTGGTAAATACCTTTTTACTTACTATATTTGTGCCTGAATTTTGAAATTTGCTGTGAGTTTTCCTTTAAGCATGCAGGGATCGGTGACGTGAATACAGGTGTCGTAGTAATGTCTTAATATCGCCCTGCACAATAATTACTTGCCATCTCATCTCTCCCCTGCCTCTTCCTCCCCGCTCCAATGTTCAATTATTCCTTCAGCCTGCTCATTTCTATCCACTATCCCCAGGCACGGGGTGGTAAATGCCTCTCATTCAGCTTCCCACGAGGACAGGCTCATTCATTGCTGTCATTCAGCCCAGTGCCGTTACTCAGCACACAGAGCTGCTCCTTCAAAAGCATCTTTATTTCACTGAACAAATCTGAGCAGTCATTGCTATGTGGATTAAAGAAGAACTCCTCTAAGCAATACTTGGGTTTAAATAGATCACTAAATAGATCACTACAATGCCTAAAGTGTATTTAAACCCAAGAACAATATTAATGATAATACTACTACTACTACTACTACTACTACTAATAATAATAATAATAATGATAATAATCATTATTATTTTTATTGTTATTGGTATTATTATTAGTCAGGATTTATATAGCACCAACACTTCGCATAGCACTAAAAATGTAATATTTTGCAGCATAACTATTCTTAAGGTTTTATTAACCACTTCAATAGTGGGCACTTATATACCTTCCTGCCCAGACCAATTTTCAGCTTTCAGCGCTGTCGCACTTTGAGCGAAAATTGCGCGGTCATGCAATGCTGTACCCAAACTAAGTTTTTATCATTTTGTTCCCACAAATAGAGCTTTCTTTTTGGTGGTATTTGATCACCTCTGGGATTTTTTATTTTCTTCTAAACAAATTTAAAAAGACCGAAAATTTTGAAAAAAAATAAAGTTTTTTTTTGTTTCTGTTATAAAACTTTGTAAATAAGTACATTTTCTCCTTCACTGATGGACACTGATGGGCCTGCACTGACGGGCACTGATAAGGCGGCACTGATGGGCACCGATGAGGTGGCACCGATGATGGGCACTAATATGCGGCACTGATAGGCGGCACTGATGGGCACTGATAGGTGGCACTGATATACAGTACTGATGGGCACTGAAAGGCGGCATGGATGGGCACTGATAGGCGGCACGGATGGGCACTGATAGGCGGTACAGATGGGCACCGATAGGCAGCAGGGATGGGCACTGATAGGCAGCACAGATGGGCACTGATAGGCATCACAGATGGGCACTGATAGGCAGCACAGATGGGCACTGATAGGTGGCACAGATGGGCATGGACTGATAGGTGGCACTGTACACTAATAAATGGTACGGATGGATGCCAATCAGTGCCAAACATTAATGCCTGCCAATCAGTGATGCCCATTGTGGGCACTGATTGGCATCCATTGTGGGCACTGATTGGTGGTCTAGGGTGGCATACCTGGTGGTGACTAGTGGTGGCATCCCTGGTGGTCCTAGTGACATCCCTGGTGGTCCAGTGTATGCATCCTCGGGGGGGGGGGATAATCGATCAGCACAGACCCCCCCTGTAATTGGAGCAGCCGATCGGTTTGCCTCTACTCACGTCTGACAGATGTGAGTGAGGAAAAGCCAATCACTGGCTCTTCCAGTTTACACTGTGATCAGCAATGATTGGACACAGCTGATCATGTGGTAAAGAGTCTCCGGCCCATTCCTTTTCTATACTTTCATTACTGCACACAGTGTTACAAGCTCTCTAAGTTGGGGAACTGCCTTAATGTTAGACTTTCATATGACCGTGGTCTCTGCCTGGTCCCAGACATAGGTAAGCGCGTTCATGGCGAAAGGTACCCCCATTTGCAGGGTGTGTAGGCCTTATCCACAGCTTCCTATTCATTCATCTGTGCAGCTGAGGCTGCAGAGAAAGGGACTGATAAATCTATGCCCTCAATCCCTTCCTCATTCCTAAATGTGAGATATCAGGGGTCTGTTTGGACTCCTGAT
Organism: Aquarana catesbeiana; assembly: GCF_042186555.1. NCBI lineage: Eukaryota > Metazoa > Chordata > Amphibia > Anura > Ranidae > Aquarana > Aquarana catesbeiana. Next base: position 36,394,460 of record NC_133334.1, on the reverse strand, counting down.
ATTTCACCAAAGCCCTTCAACAGGGCAGTTAAAATATATATAACATAAATATGTAGCAGTACCCCCCGTAGGGGCTGCTGAAAGTTGTGGCCCACCTATCACCCTGCCCAACCTGGCATTCACTTCCCAGTCACTTTTGAGACAATGAACAGTCCATGTGATTGTTTTGTATCTTTATTGAGGGATTTGCACTTGGATAGGGATAGGAATATATGGAATCCCCAGTAGAACAAACGATTGATTTTAATCAGACGGGACAACTATACACACACTTAGCTACTCCAGTCTCCTCTAGCACATCTCTCTCTCTCTCTCTCTCTCTCGCATTTTTCAGGCAGGGACCGTGGGTGCCTTTAATGTAGCAAAACTAGAAATAGGAAGTCTTTTAGTGCTAGCTGTCCTATGGTGGGCTACTGCTCCCAGTCAGTCCTCTTCAGGCCCTGTCAGCCCTCCTGGCTGCAGCTGCCCGACTTCACTGCCCATGACATTGCAATCCTTACTACTGGCTCCACACCCAGCTCTGATTGTTAACTCTCAGTCCTCTCTGGCATGCCTCTCCAGTCCTTCCGACTGCCCATGTCACTCACCACCCCTCCTGGCTGCAAACCAGTGGTTCACTCCTGAAGACTTGCCCAGCAGCACTAGCTCACGCTGTCCTCTCTGTCTCCTCTCTGTGCCTCCTGTTTGGATCCCTCATTGGTTCTTGAAGGGCTCCAACCTGCACCCAAGTCCCAGGCCCAAGGTCACCCCCCCCTAGAATGGAGAGCTCCCTCAAAGGCCCTCGACAGTCTAGTACTCCATCCTCAGTTCTTCCACCTGACTAGGCATTTAAGGAGGCCTGCCCCCTGCCAACCCTAGTTGGGGATAGGTCAGGGCTCCCTGAAACATCCCCGACTGCTCCCCCCCACTTCCCCTCCTCCTCTTCTAGAATCCTCTAGAAGCAAGGGGCAGGTAACCATGGAGTGATGCTGTCTGTGAGTCACAGCTGCTGCTCTGAGCCACTCCCAGGACACACAGATCAAAACAAACAGGCCTAGCTTCCAGCTAGGCCTGCCTAAATTTACCTGCACGCAACAAAAATCTTACCTCTAGCACCCACCTAAGTAGAGGGTGCTACAAATAAAAAAAAAAAAAATTCCCAAAAATAATAATTCGCAATAATAATAATAATAATAATAATAATAAAAAATAAGGACTCTACCATGGCTGCAAAGCATAGCATCATGGCCATGGGATGTGTACACCCCTAACCACTACCTCTGTTTTGCTCTGTGTTTGAGCTTTGGGGTACACATCCCAATGCAATAGGCTGCGCACACCTACCTACCTCCCAACATTTTGAGATGGGAATGAGGGACACCTACTAGCAAACACAAGTAGGCATAGGACACACCCCCTGCCACACCCCCCTTAAAGGAGAATTAACAAAAAAAAAAGGTTTTTTAGCCACTTCAGCCCATTTGGCTGCCTAAAGACCAGAGAACTTTTTCCAATTTGGCACTGTGTCGTTTTAACTGCTAATTGCGTGGTCATGCAATGCTGTACCCAAACGAAATTTGCGTCCTTTTCTTCCCACCAATAGAGCTTTCTTTTGATGGTATTTGATCACCTCTGCGGTTTTTATTTTTTGCGCTATAAACGGAAAAAGAGCGAAAATTTTGAAAAAAATTATATTTTCTGCTTTTTGTTATAAAAAAAATCCAATAAACTCAATTTTAGTCATACATTTAGGCCAAAACATGAAAGCCGACCGCTGGCTGAAAAGAATGATACCAAGATGATACCTAAACCTGCAGGCATCATTCTGGTATAACCACTCAAAGTCGTGAATGGCGTACCTGAAGACAAAAAAATGGTTAACAATAAAACACAGTAAACGGTAAAGTATAAAAAATTGCATACCTGAAAAGCAAACATGATAAAACATAATAACAATAAAACATTGCAGAATAGAATACAGTAAAAAAGAGCAGAACAATAGAGAGAGAATAGAAAGAGAGAGAGAAAAATAAAATGACAACTATTTTTTTTATTTTATATATATATATATTTTTTTTTTTTTACACTTTTTTTTGTAACTAACTTTTATAACTGTAACCGGTTCCAGGTTCGGGTCTCTCAAAATGCAATGGCATCTTGGGAGACCCTGTGAAAGTGTGCCTAGTCTGTGCAATGCTGTACCCTACGCTAATACTCAACTAGTGTATGGTAGCGTTCAAAACATTCACCAATGCAAAGACCAGGATTGTCAGGACAGGAGGGACAATAATAGTGGGTGTCACACCTATATCCGCGCTTGCTGCAGACACAACATCTTTTTTGGGGGGGGTTCGTTGGGTAGGGGTACTCGGAAGGACATAAAGAAAATGCCTCTCATGCAGCCGACTGCATTTGGTTGGGGATGTGAATGGGGGAAAGTACGGGCGCTGCAGAAGTGGTGGGTTCCCAATTAGGATTGGCGAATGCAACAGGAAGGGCATTATGGGCACGACGGGCCTGTTTGTCTTCTTGGTGGCAGCGGGACACTACTTGTGCTTGCCACCTCACCAGCTTGGACTGCACTTATGGGACTCGCCACATCACCAAGTGTTACTGCAGTGCTGGTTTGACTATGACCGGGGTGTACTAGGCCGCTGGTGCTTGCCAGTTCACCAAAACGTTACCAAAAAAACTGTTAGTGATCGCAGGATCAGGCCTGACTCTGCGAACGCTGCAGTTATGCGCTTAGTGTTTTGTAAGTGACAGTGATCGATCGATACTGCACTTGGGTGGGCTGGGCTGGGCCGGGCAGAGGGGCAAAACGCAGGTGCTAGCAGGTATCTGGGCTGATCCCGCTAACACTGCGTTTTTGGGAACCCTAAACTGCTGGGGACGCCAGTATAGATCTGATCGGATCAGATATTGATCCGTTCAGATACTATACCACTAAGGGAGGCGTATGCTGCATGCGTGGGTGTTAGCGGTACTGGCGCTAATCTGACGCTGCCTGGGGCGACGCATATCACCGCCGGGCGATCAGGGGGCTAAACCTTTATTCGGTAATAAACGGCGGGTGCCCTGACACTATAAAAAATAAACGAACTAACCAGCGTCACCCGTAACGGTTATACGGTGATTGGTGGTGAAAGGGTTAACTAGGGGGCAATCAAGGGGTTAAAACATTTATTAGGTCCCTGTCGCTATAAAACGCTGACGGCGAACCTAAATATTTACCTCCCTAACTAGCGTCACCAGTGACACTAATACAGCGATCAGAAAAATGATCGCTTAGCAACACTGGCGACGGGGGGTGATCAAGGGGTTAAAACTTTATTAGGGGGGGTTAGGGGGGTATCCTAGACCTAAAGGGGGCTAATACTAACTGCCCTACCACAGTAACTGTCACAAACTGACACCATGCAGTAATCAGAAAAAAAAAAAAAAAACTGCTTGGTGTCAGTGTGACGGGGGGGGGGGGGGGAGGGGTGATTAGGGGGTGATCGGCGGGGGGATCGGGGGGTAAAGGGGGGTGTTTTGTGTGCCTGGCATGTTCTACTGTGTGTGTGTTTTACACTCACATTGCAGTCTTCTCTCCTCGGCGCCGGAACGGAAAATGCCGAGCCGAGGAGAGATGACATCATTTCCTTTGCTGCTGTTTAGCATACAGCAGCAGAGGAATGATTCTATTGGCCGGCGGCGATCGCGAGGGGGGGGCCACGAGGGGGGGGCCACGAATGGATGGTCTCCCCCTCACCTCCGATCGCCGCTGGACCAAAGCCGCCTCAGGCACCGGGGGGGGGGTCCGATCGGTCCCCCCGCCCGCGGGAAGCAGATCACGTATATGTACGTGATTCTGCCTGCCCTTGCCACTTTGCCGACATACATCGGCGTGAGGCGGTCGGCAAGTGGTTAAAACTACAAGGGCTTTTTTTTACCACTACTTTTCCTTTATATTGGCTTTTAAAATTTACAAATGCAGCAATTTAGAAATTGGATGAAAGGTTTAGCACTGGGAAACACTTTTTGAAAGATAAAAAGTTAATTTTATACACAACTATATAGATCAGAGCAAAATGAGGGACAAACGAGGAGAAATGAGAGACAGAGGGACATTGCTCCAAATCAGGGACAGTCCCTCAAAATCAGGGACAGTTGGGAGCTATGCACCTATGCCAAACACCCATTCATTCGGTTGTTTGCACAGGATTCTTCATAAACAGTACACAGTGTAGTCAAATGTAAGTCACAGTACACAGTGCAAGTCTCTGTTGCACCGGAAGAGGCTGTAGTAATATGAGGGGGTGCAAAACTTCCAATTTCCAATGACAGCCGGCACTAGTTCCAGTGCTGTATTTAGGCCTAGGCCGACAAGGCCCAGGCCTAGGGCGGCACTTTGCGGGGGGCGGCAACCCCCCCACGAAAAAAAAAGCACCTGCATCCTCCTCCTACCAACTCGCGCATGCAGGGCCGCCATCCGAGGAGTATATCTAAATGAGGAGTATATCTAAATGACATCGCTATGGGAGTGCGGGGGGGGCGTACTGCACCCGGGTGACAAGCAGTTGTAGTGGGTGCAGTCACCCCCCCCCCCATCGGCAAAGCGATGATCACAGGCAGCGGCACTGTGACAGGGAGAGGAGAGCTGTACACAGCGGTTGTATATTTCCCCGCTCACCCCCCCTCCTTTCTCCTGTCAGCTGAAGTTGAACAGGGGAGGAGAGCGGCTCGTTCCCCTAAGTGCCGCCCGGCTCTCTGCCCGCTCTTGTCATAGCAGAGAGCCAATCCGAACACACGGGGGATGGGCATTATGGGAAATGTAGTCCCAGAAGATTGACGGCCCCAGTATGTCCACAGACATACTACAGGCTACAGTCCCCCAACATACATGCGCTGGGGGGGGGGACCTGACCTGGAACCCAGCAAACAGCAGAGTGCTACAGGGGAAGAAAAAGAGAGGACTGTGCTGGGGGAGACCAGATAAAGCCACGCTGTACCGGCACCACCAGAAAGGGAGCCACGCTGTACCCGCACTACCAGATAGAGCCACGCTGTACCCGCACCACCAGAGAGGGAGCCACCCTGTACCTGCACCACCAGAGAGGGAGCCACGCTGTACCCACACCACCAGATAGAGCCACGCTGTACCCGCACCACCAGAGAGGGAGCCACGCTGTACCCGCATCACCAGAGAGGGAGCCACAGGATCACTGTTGCGGTTTCGCTGGGTCTGGTAAGAGGGCCTGTTGGCCATTATCCATTACTGTTCCTACGCACTGAGCCGTGCCTAACCTGCTATTCTCTAGGCCTTATTGACCACCACAACAACCCTCTCTGTCCTCCTCCCCCGACGTCCCTCTGTCTTCCTCAGATGAAGATGACAGGGCGGGTCTTAAAAAGGAAGGGATGTGGCCTTGACAGGAAGGGGTGGGTCATATTTAAATTAGGGGGTGCCCAAGTTTAGTCAGGCCTAGGGCAGCACAAAACCTAAATACACCACTGACCAATTCAAGGGACACTTCACATTAAATTTAGGTACTGTCACTGGTCCTGATTTTCTAAAAAACATTTTTACCTAAACATAGTTACATAGATAGTTTGGATGAAAAAAGATGGCTGGCCGGAGACCTGAAGAAAGCCGGAATTGGCTTTTATCAGGTCTCGGCTGTAGCAACCCAGAAGCGATGTCATGACATCATTTCCGGATTACTGGAGCATTAAAGGCACCAGTTTAAAAAAAAATCAAAAGTATTTAAAAATGCAGATCTTGGTATTTTGAATGCTTTAAAGTGCAAACAAGGGAATTGGGATCTTATAGACCCCAGATCCCTCCATAAGAATACCTGACACGTGCCTATTGCTGTCAAAAGGGATGTTTACATTCCTTGTGACAGCAATAAAAGTGATAAAAAATAAATAAAAATTAAAGCAACAGTGCAAAAATAAAAAAAAAATTATAGAAATGAATAATTAAAAAAAAAGTAAAATGCCCCTGTCCCCCCCATGCTAGCGTACAAAGGCAAATGCAAGTGTCAGTCCTGAATGCACGCAAACATCGATCGTCAAACACATGTGAGGTATCATTGTGAACGTCAAAACATGGGCAGTAATTATAGCACTAGACCTCCCTTGTTCATCTAAAGTGGTAACCTGTAAAGGCTTTTAAAGCTTCGCCTATGGATAGTAAAACTTACATTGTTTGTCGCGGTTGTGCAGGTGTGCACAATTTTAAAGCGTGACATGTTTGGCATCCACTTTCTCAGCGTATTTTACAAAAAAATGGTGCTATGTGTTTTTTTGCATTAACATTTCAAAAAGTGTATTTCTTTATCGTACATCACGGGACACAGAGCACCATAATAATGACTATTTGGGTTATACGCTATCTTTAGGTGATTGGACACTGGCAACCAATAGTAAGACGGTTCCTCTTATATAACCCCTCCTATAGAGGAAGTACATCAGTTTTTTTGCCAGTGTCTTGAAGGTGATGGTCATGGCTGTTGAAGCTCTTCAAAATTCTTCAAATGATGTCCCAGTGAGGACGTTATAAATCGGATCCATTCAGATGGCATAAGAAAGCTAAATTTGATGGTACCCGAGCCTCGGTTCAAGAGCCAGGTTTTGCCTGTAATGTGTCCTATATGGCCCTGGACCCTTGTTAAGTTGGTATTCCTGGTCAAACTTGCCCAAGGTAAACCAGAAGGGTGCCTTGCAGGTCCAAGGGTGTGGACCCCAAAGAATGGGGGACCCGGTCCTTGAAGGTCCTCAGAGGCGCTACTCACCGTGATGGGGGAAGATTGGGCCTGGTAAAACAGGCCCTGCTGCTTGGGAAGGTGAGTACTCCCTTTGGGAATTTTTTATATATTTCCCTCTGTTTTCTGCTGAAAAAACCTTTGTAACTTGTGTCTTTGATGTTACAGATTGGCGTGCACTTATGGCGGGGCGCGCGCGGGTGTGCGCATGCGCCGCGCGTGCGCTGTGTGCGCGCCGCTGGTGTGTGCATGCGCCCCTGGTGTGCGCGCCGTCTGTGTGTGTGGCGTGCGTCTGGGCACGGCGGATGCGACGTGCATGCCACTGATCACGTGGGTGCGTGCTCAGTGCACTGTCAAGTTAGGCTTTATAAGGATTGGAGCTCCTGACGTGCGCTGGGACAGCACAGAGCGATACTTGGGCACGTGAGTCTGGAGGTATTTGGACACAGTTGCGACAGGTTGAACACTGGTTACAGCTTGTGGGGAGTACTTTTTTCCTCGTATGTGAGCAATGTCTTCCAGAAAATGAGGTACAGGGAGCAAGGCAAGCACAGGGGTAAGATTACCTCCCTTAAAAGCAGGAGACCAACCCCATGCTGACGCAGCCTCAGTCTTCCCTGAAAGACCTGCAGCATCTGGCCTGGCTGAGCCATTGCATTTGTCAGGCATAGTGGCCACTACCAATATTCCTGCCTCGGCTTATGTTACAAAGGATGATTTGGCATCTGCCTTAGCAGGCCTTGAAGGCAAAATAGCTGGCATGATTGCCTCTGTAACACAGGGAGGGAAGAAGCATAATAGATCTCCCTCCCCTGAGCCCGGGCCAAGTGGGGAGTCACTAGAGCACCAGGACTCTTATAGCCAGATGGGTCCAGGTGATCTGGAACCAGAGTGGGCAGAGGATTTGGAGGAGGTGGCCATAAAAGACCGGGAGGAAGGAGAGGCTGAAGAATCCTCAGCTGAGGACTCCGGTTCAGAGGAGCCAATTTCAGCCTCCCATTCCCAATAATTGTTTATCCAATCTCTAACTGAGATGGTACGAGTTGGGTTTAAGTTACCCCCGGTTCAGGAGTCTGGACTCCCTTGTTCTACTTTGGGATCCTTGCGACCTCAGCAAGGTTCCCAAGTGTTCCCTTTGCATCCATTATTGGAGCAGGTGGTTTACGCAGACTGGGATCATCCTGACAGGATATACTTACCTCCAAAAAGGTTTTCTATCTTATATCCTATGGAGGAAAAGTTCAGGAAGAAATGGGATACAACTTTGGTGGACGCCGCCATTTCTTCAGTTAATAAGAGTTTAACCTGTCCAGTGGATAATGCCCAGGTATTTAAGGATCCGGCCGATAAAAAGCTTAAGTCCTTATTCAAAGCCTCTTTTGCGGTGGCTGGTGCAGCAGTTCAGCCAGCAGTTGCAGCTATTGGGATTTGCCAATCCCTAAAAGACCACTTTAAAAGGTTGATAAAAAACCTACCTTGCCAGGAGGAACCTACCGAGGAATTGTCGGAGCTTCCTCATGCTTTATGTTTTGCAGTGGATGCATTGAAAGACTCAATCCAGCAGATGTCTCGTTTTGCGTTGCTGTCAATACATATGCACATGGTCTTGTGGCTAAAGAACTGGTCTGCTGAGACGCCATGCAAAAGGCTACTCGCAGCTTTTCCATTCCATGGAGAATGCTTGGTTGGCAAGGATCTGGATAAATATATCCAAAAGATCTCAGGAGGAAAGAGTGCCCTACTCCCTACTAAAAGGAGAAGTAAGCAACCCTCATTTAAAATTCCCAATGCTCCAGGGCATAGTGCTTCTTCCCCCAAGCGGTATTGACGGCCTCAGCCGTCTGGGTTTAAAAGACCTCAGGGTCAGAGGAAGCCCTGGACCCAAAAGCCAGCCAAGTCCAACTCCAAGTCAACCTTGTGAAGGGGCGCCCCTGCTCTCACGGGTGGGGGCAGGCTTCGGCTGTTTTTGGATGCCTAGGAAGAACTGTTTCAAGACAGATGGGTCATTTCCACTGTAACACAGGGTTACAGAATAGAGTTCCGGGAAATTCCTCCAAACCGTTTTCTGTACTCAAGGGTCCCGTCGGATCCAGAGAAAAAGAAATGTCTGTTCCTAGCTTTGCAGCATCTGCAGAAGCAGGGGGTAATTGTCAAAGTTCCGCACAAAGAAAGATTCAAGGGGTTTTACTCAAACCTTTTCACTGTGCCGAAACCAAATGGGGAAGTAAGGCCCATTTTGGATCTCAAGGCTCTCAACCTCTTTGTGAACGTCCGGTCCTTCCGTATGGAGTCGGCTCATTCATTAATAAAATCTCTGAGAAAAGGAGATTATTTAGCATCCATAGATATCAAGGACACGTACCTTCATGTACCGATCTTTGGTCCACATCAAAGGTTTCTGCGTTTCGCAGTAGAGGGCCGTCATTTTCAATTTATGGCACTGCCATTTGGTCTAGCCACGGCCCCCAGGGTTTTCACAAAGATTCTGGCCCCGGTGTTGGCATCCCTAAGGCCCCAGAAAATCTCTATGGTAGGATATCTGGACGATCTTCTCCTGAGGGATAGCTCTTGCCCCATCCTGATCCAAAACGTGTCAAGAACAGTGCGGGTTTTACAACGCCTAGGTTGGATTCTAAATGTGGACAAATCAGCCCTTTGTCCGACTCAAGTCTTGGTGTATCTGGGTCTGGTCTTGGACACCGCCCAAGAAAGGGTGTTTTTACCCCCCTTAAAGATCGTTTCCATAGTGGAACTTGTCCAGAGGGTGAAAAAAGAACCAAGACTGTCTATTCGGCTGTGCATGAGGTTGCTGGGCAAGATCGTGCCATCCTTCATGCAATTCCATATGCACAGTTCCACTCCAGGGTGTTCCAGAACAGTATTCTGGAAGCCTGGGACAGGTCTGCTTAAACCTTAGATCATCCTATGGTTCTATCTCCGCAGGTACAACGGAACCTCTCTTGGTGGTTAAGAACCAGCAATTTGAGAAAGGGAAAATCTTTTCCACCAGCAACCTGGAGAGTGGTAACTACAGACGCCAGTCGTCTCGGCTGGGGAGCAGTCCTGGAGGAGGCATCTGTCCAGGGAGTATGGTCCCAGGCAGAAAGGACCTTGCCCATCAATCTATTAGAGATTCGGGCAGCTCATCTGGCTCTGCGCTTCTGGACATCCAGGTAGCGGGGTCTTCCTGTCCGAGTCCAGTCCGACAACTCCACAGTAGTGGCATATATCAACCATGAGGGAGGTACCAGGAGCCGGGCAGCCCAAAAAGAAGTAAATCACATATTGACTTGGGCAGAAGAGCATGTGCTGTTTCTTTCGGCAGTGTTTATACCGGGAGTGGACAATTGGCAGGCAGACTTCCTAAGTCGCCAAAAATTGTTGCCAGGGGAATGGTCCCTGCATCCCAAAGTTTTTCTACAGATCTGCCAACACCGGGGGACCCCAGATGTGGATCTGCTGGCATCCAGATTCAATACCAAACTGGACAGGTTTGTATCCAGAACCAAGGATTCGCTTGCTGTTGGGACAGACGCATTAGTAGTTCCTTGGGATCAGTATTCTCTAATATATGCTTTCCCTCCGATCCAAATTTTGCCGCACTTACTACGCAGAATACAGGAGGAACGAAAGCCAGTGATCCTGGTAGCCCCAGCGTGGCCCCAGAGATTCTGGTACACAGAGGTTGTGAAGTTGGCAGTGGGGGACCCATTGGTCCTTCCGTTCCGTCCAGACCTGTTGTCTCAAGGACCCATATTCCATCCTTCTTTACGGTTGCTGAATTTGATGGCATGGCTATTGAGACCAGAGTATTGAAAGACCATGGTATTATGGGTTCAGTCTTGTCTACACTGATAAATGCTAGAAAGTCAGTTTCTAGAACTATTTACTATAGAGTCTCATACATTTCCTGGTGTGAGGGAAGGAAGTGGAACCCTCGTAAGTATACGATTGGAAGAGTTCTTGCCTTTCTTCAAGCGGGAGTAGACTTGAAGCTGGCTTTGGGGACAATTAAAGGACAGATTTCAGCCTTATCGTTTTTTTTCCAAAGACCAATTGCATCCCATTCTTTGGTACGAACCTTTGTCAAAGGAGTAACGTACCTGAGGCCGCCGGTTAAACCACCTTTATGCCCCTGGGACCTAAATTTGGTGCTGTCAGCCTTACAGAATCAACCGTTTGAACCTATTAGGCATATTCCTTTTGTCCTATTGGCCAGGAAATTGTTTTTTTTGGTGGCTATAACATTGGCTAGAAGGGTGTCAGAATTGGCCGCCCTTTCTTGCAAAGAATCTTTTTGGATTCTTCATCAGGACAGAGTGGTCATGCGCCCTCGTCTGGATTTTTTACCAAAATTGGTTTCCAATTTTCATTTGAATCAGGGTATCATTTTACCTTCCTTTTTTCCAAACGCTCAAACTAGGGAGGAAAGGTTGCTTCACTCACTTGATGTGGTGAGGGCGATCAAAGTTTACTTAAAGATGTCAGCTCCTTTTCGGAAGACTGACTGCCTTTTTGTCCTGCCGAAAGGTCCTAGGAAAGGACAGCCGGCAACAAGTTCAACTATATCTAGGTGGATTTGCCAGACTATTATCCAGGCGTATGGATTAAGGCGCAAGGTTCCACCTTGGGATTTAAAAGCACACTCCACTAGAGGGGTTAGTGCTCATGAGCAGTACGCCAACAGGTGTCTGTGGCTCAGGTTTGCAAAGCGGCCGCTTGGTCTTCAGTTCATACGTTCACTAGGTTTTACCAGATGGATGTTAGATCTCAAAAAGAGACTGTTTTTGGCCACAGCGTGTTGCAGGCAGCTTTATAGTCTCAGGCTAAAGACTATAGACTATAAAGTCTATAGTCTTTATAGTCTCTGTGTTCCCCCCCCCCCTCAGGTGCATTGCTTTAGGACATCCCAAATAGTCATTATTAAGGTGCTCTGTGTCTCGTGATGTACGAAAAAGAAAAATGGATTTTTAATAAAGCTTACCTGTAAAATCCTTTTATTGGAGTACATCACGGGACACAGAGGTCCCTCCCCTCTTTTCTGGGATCGTCATTGCTTGCTACAAAACTGAGGTACTTCCTGTATAGGAGGGGTTATATGGGAGGAACCGTCTTAATATTGGTCGGCAGTGTCCAATCACCTAAAGGTAGCGTATAACCCAAATAGTCATTATTATGGTGCTCTGTGTCCCGTGATGTATTCCAAGAAAAGGATTTTACAGGTAAGCTGTATTAAAAATCCATTTTTTTTTTTAAATCCCAAAAAACTGCGTTTGAAAAAACGCTGCGCAAATACCGTGTGACATAAAAAATTGCACAACCCACCAATTTATTCATTAGGGCCTCTGCTTTAAAAAAAATATATATAATGTTTGGGGGTTCTAACTAGATTTCTAGCAAAAAAAAAAAACATTTTCACATGTAAACAAAAAGTGCCATAAAATTCCTGGTCTTCAACTGGTTAAACGGTGCATTGAGGTCGGCTTGTAAGTTGGAGACATCTTGTAAGAACGTTATTCCACTGCATAGGTTAGTGTCATCTGCAAAAACTTAATTGGTACTTTTAATTCCAGACCCTATATCATTTATAAGTATATTAAAAATTAAAGGTAGGTTTTATACTTGTGATAAGTAAATCAGCTGGCTAAATTGCACATTCAAAAATGTTTGAATCTCCTGAGCATAGGTATTCAGATAATTTGTGAATCATCATCGCCCGGAACCCTGTATTGCATTTTTCTCCATATATTAGACTGTGCTGCATGCAAATTTGCAGACAAAGTGGCAATTCTCCATATTCGATCCTCACTTTAGAAAATACTTCCATATTCCATAAAAATTTGACTGGCAATTACAGATAATGGCTGGACTGCACATTCTTCTAGCTAGTAAAATGCAGACAAAATACCAACATTTCACTGAATCTCCCGGGTAAGTGGCTCTTTTTAATTTGAAAAAATACAACATTCAGCTACCTGATCCCCAGCTACTGGATATTCCATCCACCGCCTGTTGTAATTATCTTCCAGCTATTTGGTGTCCTCTTAGTGTCACATCATTCTCCCCCTTACCCAGAACTGCACCATCATTATCACTGCAGATGGGCATTAGAATGCAGCCCGATGACTTCTGGACTGATTGAAATGTATAGATCCAAAAAATGCAAAGCAGTCCTTGTTTAGATTCTAGATAACCTTGGACATCCTTTGCTGAACTCCCGACATATCATCCTGAACATGCCAGTGCTAAATATAAGAACATATTGTGTGCAAAAATCAAAACAGCATGAAGAAAAAAAAAAAAAAAAAGCACGGTGCACTTACATAGACTGAACTCAACAGCAGAATAAAAAAAGTGTACAAAATTTGACAGTCTAACCCCAACCTAAACATTTTTTGTTTTGGATATAAAGAAAAAAGAGAAGAACGTTTGTTAGGTCCAATTTCTATGTTCTTCCTAGAGATGATGAGGGGAAATATCCCCAATGGAGACTCTTCCTAGCTCACTTTTATAATCACTGTTTGTGTTATTTATAATAGTATGGCATCAATGTCATCAGATTAGCGGACAAAGGGAAAATCTCCCCATCAGGAATGCAAACAGCATTAAAAACTTTTCTGTTAATACTTTTCAGTGGTGGACCCTTACCTTTTTTTCAATGGACGACCCTTACCTTTTTTTCCAGTGGTGGACCCTTACCTTTTTTCAGTGGTGGACCCTTACCTTTTTTTTAGTGGTGGATCCTTACCTTTTTTTCATTGGGGGATCCTTACCTTTTTTCAGTGGTGGATCCTTACCTTTTTTCAGTGGTGGACCCTTACCTTTTTTTCAGTGGTGGATCCTTACCTTTTTTTCATTGGTGGATCCTTACCTTTTTTTTCAGTGGGGGGACTCTTACCTTTTTTTCAGTGGTGTATCCTAACCTTTTTTTTTTAAGTGGTGGACCCTTACCTTTTTTCCAGTGGTGGACCCTTACTTTTTTTTAGTGGTGAACCCTTACTTTTTTTCAGTGGTGGACCCTTACCTTTTTTCCAGTGGTGGACCCTTACCTTTTTTTCAGTGGTGAATAGGGATGAGCTTCGTGTTCGAGTCGAACCCATGTTCGACTCGAACATCGTCTGTTCGCCCGTTTGCCAAATTGCGAACGATATGGGCCGTTCGCGCCAAATTCGTGTGGTGCATCACGGCCCATAATTCACTGCGGCATCGCAGTGCATTGCTGGCTGATGATTGGCCAAGCATGCGGGTCATAGTGCATGCTTGGCCAATCACAGCGCCTTCTGAACAGAGAGCCGTAATTGGCCAAAGCCAAGGAGGCTTTGGCCAATTATGGCTCAGGGGATTTAGCACACGCCCCACACTATATAAGGCCGCCTGCACGGCGGCCCTGTGTAGTGTGTGTTCCGGCGTTCATAGATAGAGAGAGAGAGAGACAGACAGTGTCATTTGATTTGAGTTAGATAGATTAGGCAGAACAGTCAGTCAGTTAGCTGCACTTACAGTGTATTGTGTATATATATGCATCCCAGGTGTTGCATATATATATATACACTGTATTCAGTTTAGCTAGATCCGTTCCTGTTATCTTCTTACTGACAGGCAGGCTTGTCTTGTTACAGTATTTACAGCTACCTGAAGAAAATTGCTGGTGTTCTTTTGATCCTATTATTACCACAGTCAGGCAGCTAGACTATTTACAGTTGGTGCAGTGCGTCCTGCTCACAGTGTTCAGCTAAAACTACAAGTTAGTGCTGTGCGTCCTCCTCACAGTGTTCAGCTAAACCTACAAGTTAGCGTAGTGAGACCTCTGCACAGTGTTCATCTAAAGCTACAAGTTAGTGCAGTGCGTCCTGCTCACAGTGTTCAGCTAAACCTACAAGTTAGTGTAGTGAGACCTCTGCACAGTGTTCATCTAAAGCTACAAGTCAGTGCAGTGCGTCCTGCTCACAGTGTTCAGCTAGATCCATTCCTGTTATCTTCTTACTGACAGGCAGGCTTGTCTTGTTACAGTATTTACAGCTACCTGAAGAAAATTGCTGGTGTTCTTTTGATCCTATTAGTACCACAGTCAGGCAGCTAGACTATTTACAGTTAGTGCAGTGCGTCCTGCTCACAGTGTTCAGCTAAAACTAGAAGTTAGTGGGGTACGTCCACCTCACAGTGTTCAGCTAAACCTACAAGTTGGGGGGTGAGTCCTGCTCACAGTGTTCAGCTAAACCTACAAGTTAGTGTGGTGCGTCCACCTCACAGTATTCAGCTAAACCTACAAGTTAGTGCGGTGCGTCCTGCTCACAGTGTTCAGCTAAAATGACAAGTTAGTGCGGTGCGTCCACCTCACAGTGTTCAGCTAAACCTAGAAGTTAGTGCGGTGCGTCCTGCTCACAGTGTTCAGCTAAAACTACAAGTTAGTGCTGTGCGTCCTCCTCACAGTGTTCAGCTAAACCTACAAGTTAGTGCGGTGCGTCTACCTCACAGTGTTCAGCTAAACCTACAAGTTAGTGCGGTGCGTCCCGCTCACAGTGTTCAGCTAAAACTACAAGTTAGTGTGGTGCGTCCACCTCACAGTGTTCAGCTAAAACTACAAGTTAGTGTGGTGCGTCTACCACACAGTGTTCAGCTAAACCTACAAGTTAGTGCGGTGCATCCTGCTCACAGTGTACAGCTAAAACTGCAAGTTAGTGCTGTGCGTCCTGCTCACAGTGTTCAGCTAAAACTACAAGTTAGTGTTGTGCGTCCTCCTCACAGTGTCCAGCTAAACCTACAAGTTATTTTTTTGCGAGCTCTGCACTGTGTTCAGCTAAAGCTACCTGTAGAAGGTTGGTGGTGTTTTCCTGATCCTATCACTACCGCAGGCAGCTAAAAAAGCTACAACTTAGTTTTTTGCGAGCTCTGCACAGTGTTCAGCTAAAGCTACCTGTAGAAGGTTGGTGGTGTTCTCATACTACAGGCAGGCAGTTGATTTTGCTAGCTGCAGTATCAGTATATATATATATATATATATATATATATATATATATCCCAGCTTAGTGCAGCTACAGGCCATTAGTATGTCTGGAAAGCCAAGAAGGAGAGGCAGACAGTCACAAGCCAATAAGAGAGGGCAAGCAGGCTCTGTGTCTAGTGCTGGTCGTGGAGACGGTGCATCCTCATCAGCACGTGGCCTTGGGACACGCTTGGCCTTTTTTTTGGCAGCTAGCCGTGTTGAGCCGCAACATGCGGAAGACTTGGTCAAGTGGATGACCAAGCCGTCCTCATCCTCCTCATCCTCTCTCACCCATGCCCAGGGTACTTTGTCTGGCAAAGCAGCGGCCTCTTCCCTTGGCTCAATGTCATCAGTGACTCCTTCCCTAACCCCACCATGTCCTCCTGAGGAGCCCCTCAAACTGTTTGACCACAGTGTTGGGTACATGCTCCAGGAGGATGCCCAGCGTTTGGAAGGCTCTGATGATGATACTGAGCTCGATGAAGGCAATAACGTGAGCACGGACAGAGGGGGTGCCCAAGAAGGACAGCAATCTGGCAGTCATGCTCCCCCTGCTGCAGCATACTGCCAGGTTTGCTCCAGTGATGAGGAGGGAGGGGATGATGAGGTCACTGACTCAATGTGGGTACCTGATAGGAGAGAGGAGGAGGAGGAGGCGGCACATCACCAACGAGGCAGGATGCCCTCCAGGGGCCAGCCTAAGGGCAGCACCTTGACTGCATCACACCCCAAAGCTCCACATGTGCAGGGTGCTGCAGTCTCTGCGCGTTATTCAAAAAGTTCTTTGGTGTTGGCCTTTTTTGAGACGAGTGCATCAGATCGCACCGCTGATATTTGCAACATATGTCTCAAGCGTATCTCACGTGGCCAAAACATCTCCCGTTTGGGTACCACATGCTTGACCAGACATATGTTGACCTGCCATGCAGTTTGTTGGCAAGCGTATCTAAAAGACCCACACCAAAGAACAAAGAGGACCTCTCCTTGCTCCTCATCAGCTGAGATCTCCAACCCCACTATACCTTCAGTCCTCTCTGAGACCTGCACTGAGAGGAATGAAGGTGTAGAATTAGGTGTGTCACAGCCAAGTACTTGTGGGCAATCTGCTTTTGGTACACCGACGTCAGATTGTACCAGGCAAATTTCCCTGCCCCAGCTGCTGCACCGCCGAAAGAAGTTTGCTCCCAGCCATCCACATGCCCAGCGGTTGAATGCTAGCTTGGCAAAATTGCTAGCACTTCAACTGCTGCCTTTTCAGTTGGTAGACTCTGCCCCCTTCCATGAGTTTGTGGAATGTGCGGTTCCTCAGTGGCAGGTACCCAAACGCCACTTTTTCTCACGGAAGGCGATTCCGGCTCTCTACCGGCATGTGGAAGGCAATGTCCATGCCTCGCTGGACAGGGCGGTTAGCGGTAAAGTGCATATTACCGCTGACTCATGGTCCAGCAGGCATGGACAGGGACGTTACCTAAGTTTCACGGTGCATTGGGTGACTCTGCTGGCAGCTGGGAAGGATGCAGGACAAGATGCAGTAGTGTTGGAGGTTGTTCCGCCACCACGCCTCCAAAATGCTAATGATTGTGACACACCTCTCTCCTCCACCCCCTCCTCTTCTTCTTCCTCCATGGCCTCTTCCTGTGCTTTGTCCTCGAAACCAGTGGTGCTCCGTAGCCGTTCAAGGGGCTACGCAAGTACGCAGGCCAAAAGATGCCATGCAGTGCTTGAGCTGGTGTGCTTGGGGGACAGGAGCCACACTGGGGCAGAGGTTCTGTCAGCTCTGCAGGGGCAGGTTCAGAGGTGGTTGACGCCACGCCAACTTAAGGCAGGAATGGTGGTTTGTGACAATGGCACCAACCTCCTCTCTGCCCTCCGACAGGGACAAATGACCCATGTGCCCTGTTTGGCTCACGTCCTTAACTTGGTGGTGCAGCGGTTCTTGGGCAGGTACCCGGGCTTACAGGATGTCCTGAGGCAGGCCAGGAAAGTCTGTGTGCATTTCCACCGGTCATATAATGCCAGTGCTCGGCTGACGGACCTCCAAAAGGAGTTTAACCTGCCCAAGAACCGCCTAATCTGTGACATGCCCACCAGGTGGAACTCAACATTGGCCATGCTGCAGCGGCTGCACACGCAGCAGAGGGCCATCAATGAGTACCTGTGCGACTATGGCACCAGGACAGGGTCAGGGGAGCTTGTTTTTTTTTCCCCACGCCAATGGGCCATGATCAGGGATGCATGCACTGTCCTGTCACTATTTGAGGAGGCCACGAGGATGGTGAGCAGTGACAGTGCATGCATCAGTGACACTGTCCCCCTTGTCCACCTGTTGGAGCACACGCTGCGTGGAATAATGGACAGGGCACTTGAGGCAGAACAGAGGCAGGAAGAGGAGGACTTCCTTAGCTCTCAAGGCCCCCTTTATCCAGACAGTGTTCCTGCGTGCCCTCCGATCACACAGGAAGAGGAGGAGGAGGAGGAGGAAGATTGTGTCAGTATGGAGGTGGAGCCTGGCACTCAGCATCAGCAGCAGTCTTTAAGGGATCAGTCCCAAGAAACACATGGACTTGTACGTGGCTGGGAGGAGGTGGCTGCGGACCATGTCATCCTTAGTGACCCAGAGGACTCCGGACCGAATGCCTCAGCAAACCTACGCTGCATGGCCTCCATGATCCTGCAAAGCCTGCGTAAGGATCCTCGTATTCGTGGTATCAAGGAGAAGGACCAATACTGGCTGGCAACCCTCCTTGATCCACGTTACAAGAGTAAGGTTGCAGACCTTATCTTGCCATCGCAGAGGGAGCAGAGGATGAAACATCTTCGGGAGGCCTTGCAGAAAGGTCTGTGCAACGCGTTCCCAGAGACTAGGAGGTTACAAACTCCTGTTTCTGGACAACGTGTTGCTGAGGCTTCGGTCAGTCAAAGAAGGAGCGGTGGAGAAGGTGGCCGTCTGACCGATGCATTCAGACAATTTTTTGGTCCGCATCCCCAAGGTATGATCGGTTCCAGCAACCATCGCCAGCGTCTGTTTTACATGGTGCAGGAATACCTAGGGGCAAGATCTGACTTGGACACCTTTCCCACCGAAAATCCTCTGGGTTACTGGGTCTTGAGGATGGATCACTGGCCAGAGCTTGCACAGTATGCAATTGAGCTACTGGCCTGTCCTGCATCCAGCGTTCTTTCGGAACGCACATTCAGTGCTGCTGGAGGCTTTGTAACCGATCACAGGGTGCGTCTGTCCACCGACTCGGTAGATCTACTGACCTTCATAAAAATGAATCAGTCTTGGATCACCACCAGCTACCAAGCACCTGATGCTGATGTAACCGAATTTTTTTTGAAATCTCAGATCCCTTCAAAGACTGCCTATGCTGATGCTGAGTGACTATCCCTGAGTAATTATCCTCTTCCTCCTCAATCATCACGCTGATAGCTTGTAAGAACATTTTTGGTTCTGGGCGCCACCACCAGTGCCTAAGGCCCAATTTTTCAGCCCCTGTTTAACAGGGGCATGTAATTACAATTTTTGATGCAATATTTTGCAGCAGGGCTCGTTTCTGCGTTACAACTAGAGTATCTGTGAGGGGTTGCAGTGTTGTGGCACCAGCACCAGTGCCTAAGGCCCAATTTTTCAGCCCCTGTTTAACAGGGGCATGTAATTACAATTTTTGATGCAATACTTTGCAGCAGGGCTCATTTCTGCATTCCAACTAGAGTATCTGTGAGAGGTTGCAGTGTTGTGGCACCAGCACCAGTGCCTAAGGCCCAATTTTTCAGCCCCTGTTTAACAGGGGCATGTAATTACAATTTTTGATGCAATACTTTGCAGCAGGGCTCATTTCTGCGTTCCAACTAGAGTATCTGTGAGAGGTTGCAGTGTTGTGGCACCAGCACCAGTGCCTAAGGCCTAATTTTTCAGCCCCTGTTCAACAGGGGCATGTAATTACAATTCTTGATCTAATATTTCACAGCAGGGCCCATTTCTGCACCCACCAAGAGCGAGTGAGGACTTACAGTGTTGTGGCACCACCACCACCAAAGGCCCAATTTTTCTGCCCTTGTTCAACAGGGGCATGTAATTACAATTCTTGATCTAATATTTCACAGCAGGGCCCTGTGAGGGCTTACAGTGTTGTGGCCACAACAACACCTAAGGCCCAAATTTCTGCTGAGTATATAGGGCAGGCCCCTACTTTCAAACATCTAACTTACAAACGACTCCTACTTGCAAACGGAAGGAGACAACAGGAAGTAAGATGAAATCTACCCCTAGGAAGGGAAATTCTCTCCTGTAAGAGTTAATATGGGAAAAACATTTCTCCTTTCCACTGATGCTTTCCAATCCTTGTTCCACAAAAAAACCCAAATTTTCAAAAAACATTTGTCATTGGGACAAAAAGTGAGGTGAAATCTTCTGAAGAGGAGGAAAGACAGCAAAACAAATGTCACAGGGGTGATAACCCTTCCCTATGTTTTCCAAAAAGCTTAAAAAAGATTTTTTGGCTGGAGCTAAACACGTTAAAAATGTACCCGTTAAAAATTACAAACAGATTCTACTTAACAACAAACCTACAGTCCCTGTCTTGTTTGCACCGCCTGTATACTGCTGTTCAGAGTATATAGGGCCTGGTGGCCCCACACCTTTCCTTATTTTAATTTGGGTGCGGGGTTCCCCTTAATATCCATACAAGACCCAAAGGGCCTGGTAATGGACTGGGGGGTACCCATGCCGTTTGTCTCACTGATTTTCATCCATATTGCCAGGACCCGACATTACATTAAACCCGCAAGCAGTTTTAAATGAGATATTTTCCTTTAAAAATGACATTTTGTGCAGGGACTGTTCTAAACACGGGAAACAAGCGCCACTTTACAGGCATACTATAGACACACCCCAGGTACGATATTTAAAGGAATATTTCACTTTTTTTTTTACTTTAAGCATCATTAAAATCACTGCTCCTGAAAAAACGGCCATTTTTAAAAGTTTTTTTTGCATTGATACATGTCCCCTGGGGCAGGACCCGGGTCCCCAAACCCTTTTTAGGACAATACCATGCAAATTAGCCTTTAAAATGAGCACTTTTGATTTTGAACGTTCAAATCCCATAGACGTCAATGGGGTTCTAACGTTCGTGAGAATTTTCGGTCCGTTCGCAGGTTCTGGTGCGAACCGAACCGGGGGGTGTTCGGCTCATCCCTAGTGGTGAACCCTTTCTTTTTTTCAGTGGTGGATCCTTACCTTTTTTCAGTGGGGGATCTTTACCTTTTTTCAGTGGTAGACTCTTACCTTTTTTCAGTGGTGGATCCTTACCTTTTTTTCAGTGGTGGACCCTTACCTTTTTTTCAGTGGTGGATCCTTACCTTTTTTTCAGTGGTGGACCCTTACCTTTTTTTCAGTGGTGGATCCTTACCTTTTTTTCAGTGGTGGATCCTTATCTTTTTTTCAGTGGTGGACCCTTACCTTTTTTTCAGTGGTGGATCCTTACCTTTTTTTTCAGTGGTGGATCCTTACCTTTTTTTCAGTGGTGGACCCTTACTTTTTTTTTTGGGGTGGACCCTTACTTTTTTTTCAGTGGTGGGCTCTTACCTTTTTTTCAGTGGTGGACTCTTACCTTTTGAGTATCAATTTCATTTTCTTAGGGTTAAAGTGGCTGTGAATCTCTGACATGAAATATGAAAAAAGCACATCCCTCTACTCTCTGTACTTGTCTCTCTTCAAATCTCTGGGTGTCATTTCTCTCTGCTGCCTCCTTCCTCTGTTATCAGCTTGATGATTTTTACATGCAGGAGAGAAGTGTCAGAATTGGCCTGGGTGGCGAGGGGTTAATTACTATAAGTCAGTAATATACAAATAATTATTATATATTGTTTTTAAGGTACTTTACTATATTTTCAAAATCTGTACTCAAGCAGGTGGCTTAACGGATAAATTACAGAAGTTTGAAGTTATAACTTCCAACCAGTAATTTCACAGTAAATAGATAAATAATACATGATAATGTTATAACATATAGCATATAAATATGTGATTTAGCGTCATTGAAACAGCAGCAGCAGATTCTCATTCTCCCTCTTAACTATGTGAGAAAAACATGGGATTATGGGTAAATCTTATACACATAAACATATGTTTTTTCCTTCTAGTTAGAAGGGCTGGGCTGGAAGGGAGCATGTTTCTTTTAGACACGCCCCCTTCTATGACACTGCAGTGAGAGGCGTACATCCACTGCAGCATTTTTATTGGACAGCTTGTTCCAATGGTGCTTTACCATTGGTCCAATGCACCAAGCTATCCATTAGACATGTGCAGGATGAAAAAATTCGTTTAGTTTAGTTTCGTTTCGATTCGTTATTTAACTTAATTCGTTTAGTTAAATTCGTTGCATTCATTACATTCGTTTTCGGAATTCGTTTCGTTTCGTATTCGAATTCGAAAAAATTCGACCGCATTCGAAAAAATTCGACCGTATTCGAAAAAAAAACTATCAAATTCGAAAAAATTCTAACACATTCGAAAAAAACTGTCAAATTCGAAAAAATTCTACCACATTCGAAAAAAACTATCAAATTCGAAAAAATTCTACCACATTCGAAAAAAACTGTCAAATTCGAAAAAATTCTACCACATTCGAAAAAAACTATCAAATTCAAAAAAAATGTTACTACATTTGAAAAAAATATTAAATTCGAAAAAATTCTACCACATTTGAAAAAAACTGTCAAATTCGAAAAATTTCTACCACATTCGAAAAAAACTATAAAATTCGAAAAAAACAATAACTGAATTTGAAAAAGTAAACTATATATAACCATTTTGCGAAATTTGAAATTCGTATAGAATGAAATCGAATTCCAATAGAAAAGATTAGGATAGAATAGAAAGTATAAAAGAATAGCATAGAAAAACAATAGATCAGAATAGAAAAAAATATAATATATTGTATTCTAAGCTTTTCTATTTGAATTCGAATTCATTCTGTACCAAATTCCAATTTTGGAAGATGGTTAAATATATATATTATATTTTTTTTCTATTCTGTTCCATTGTTTTTCTATGCTATTCTTTTCTATTCTATTCTAAACTTTTCTATTCGAATTTGAATTAATTCTATGCGAAATTCGAATTTCGGAAGATGGCTTCTAAAATTAGAATTTCGTATAGAATGAATTTGAATTTGAATAGAAAAGAATAGACTAGAAAAACAATAGAACAGAACAGAATAAAATATAATATATATATTATATCTTATTCTATTCTGTTCTATTGTTTTTCTAGTCTATTCTTTCTACTCTATTTTAATCTTTTCTATTCAAATTAATTTTATACGAAATTCGAATTTTGGAAGATGGTTTTATATACATACATACATACATACATACATATATATAAAAAATATTTTTTCTATTCTGTTCTATTGTTTTTCTATTATTTTCTGATCTTTTCTATTTGAATTCAAATTCATTCTATACAAAATTCGAATTTCAGAAAATAGTTATATAGAAATAGAATGAAATCAAATTCTAATAGAAAAGAATAGAATAGAAAAACAATAGAACAGAATAGTAAGAAATATTTTATATATATATAAAAATAAATAAAACCATCTTCCGAAATTGGAATTTGGTACAGAATGAATTTGAATAGAAAAGATTAGAATAGAATATTTTATATTTTTTTCTATTCTGTTCTATTGTTTTTCTATGCTATTCTTTTATATTATTTTCTGTTCTATTCTAATCTTTTCTATTTGAATTCATTCTGTACCAAATTCCAATTTTGGAAGAGATATATATATATATTTTTTTTTTTTCTATTCTGTTCTATTGTTTTTCTGTTCTAGTCTTTTCTATTAGAATTCGATTTCATTCTATTTCATTCTGTTTCTGTATAACCATTTTCGGAAATTCAAATTTCGTATAGAATGATTTCGCATTCAAATAGAAAAGATTAGAATAAAATAGAAAAGAATAGAAAAGAATAGAAAAACAATAGACCAGCATAGAAAAAAAATAAAAATAAAAAAAATATATATAAATATATATACCGTATTTATCGGCATATAACACGCACTTTTTTCCCCTTAAAATCAGGGGAAAATCATGGGTGCGTGTTATACGCCGATCCCTTGCGATCCTGAGCTGACAGATCTTCAAAATCGCCGACCGCGATTTGAAAATGGCGCCGAAATACACAGAGCCAGTCCTCGGCTCTTCTCGGCCACTTTCGGCTTCACTCGAGTGCCGCCCGAACCTAGCCGAGTGTACTCGGCTAGGTTCGGATAGCTCCGCTCACAGTCACGCCCATCCCGGGCGGGACTACGAGTGGAGCCGAAAGTGAACGAGAGCCGCCGAGAAGAGCCGAGGACCGGCTCTGTGTATTTTGGCACAGGCGGCACCATTTTCAAATCGCGGTCGGCGATTTTGAAGCTCAGGATCGCAGGGGATCACAGGATTTTCAAACTGCGAGCTGCAAGGCTGCACTGGGGCAAGGCTGCACTGGGGCAATGGACACTGGGAAGGCTGCACTGACAAGGCTGCACTGACAAGGCTGCACTGACAAGGCTGCACTGGGGCAAGGCTGCACTGGGGCAAGGCTGCACTGGGGCAAGGCTGCAATGATGGGCATTTAAATGTAAGTTTTTTTCCCTTAAACTTCCCTCCTAAACTTGGGGTGCGTGTTATACGCCGATAAATACGGTAATTTTTTTGTATTATTCTCTTCTATTGTTTTTTTATGCTTTTCTTTTCTATTATTTTATATTCTATAATAGTCTTTTCAATTCAAATTCATTCTATACGAAATTCGAATTTCGGAACATGGCTTCTGAAGTTTGAATTTCTTATAGAATGAATTCGAATTAGAACAGAAAAGAATAGAAAAGAATAGACTAGAAAAACAATAGAACAGAATAGAAGAAAATATAATATATATATATATATTATATATTATATTTTCTTCTATTGTTTTTCTAGTCTATTCTTTTCTATTATTTTCTATTCTATTCTAATCTTTTATATTCAAATTTGATTTCGGTCTATATGAAATTCGAATTTTGGAAGATGAGATATATATATATATATATATATATATATATATATAGAGAGAGAGAGAGAGAGAGAGAGAGAGAGAGAGAGAGAGAGAGAGAGATAGATAGAGAGATAGAGATATATATATATATATATATATATATATATATATATATATATATATATATATATATATATATATATATATATATATATATATATATTATATAATTTTCTATTCTGTTTCATTGTTTTTCTATGCTATTCTTTTCTATTCTATTCTAAACTTTTCTATTCGAATTTGAATTCATTCTATACGAAATTCGAATTTCGGAAGATGGCTTCTGAAAGTGGAATTTCGTATAGAATGAATTCGAATTTGAATAGAAAAGATTAGAATAGAAAATAATAGACTAGACAAACAATAGAACAGAACAGAATAAAATATAATAAATATAATTTATTCTATTCTGTTCTATTGTTTGTTTTTCTAGTCTTTTCTCTTCTACTCTATTCTAATCTTTTCTATTCAAATTCATATTATAAGAAATTCAAATTTCGGAAGATGGTTTTATATATATATATATATATATATATATATATATATATATATATATATAAAACCATCTTCCGAAATTTGAATTTCTTATAATATGAATTCGAATTTGAATAGAAAAGATTGGAATAGAGTAGAAGAGAAAAGACTAGAAAAACAATAGAACAGAATAGAATAAATTATATATATTATATTTTATTCTGTTCTGTTCTATTGTTTGTCTAGTCTATTATTTTCTATTCTAATCTTTTCTATTCAAGTTCGAATTCATTCTATACGAAATTCCACTTTCAGAAGCCATCTTCCGAAATTCGAATTTCATATAGAATGAATTCAAATTCGAATAGAAAAGTTTAGAATAGAATAGAAAAGAATAGCATAGAAAAACAATGAAACAGAATAGAAAATTATATTATATATATATATATATCTATATATATAGATATATATAGATATATATATCTATATATATCTATATATATAGATATATATATATATCTCATCTTCCAAAATTCGAATTTCATATAGACCGAAATCAAATTTGAATGTAAAAGATTGGAATAGAAAATAATAGAAAAGAATAGACTAGAAAAACAATAGAACAGAATAGAAGAAAATATAATATATATATTATATTTTCTTCTATTCTGTTCTATTGTTTTTATAGTCTATACTTTTCTATTATTTTCTGTTCTAATCTTTTCTATTCAAATTCGAATTCATTCTATACGAAATTCAAACTTCAGAAGCCATGTTCCGAAATTCGAATTTCGTATAGAATGAATTTGAATTGAAAATACTATTATAGAATATAAAATAATAGAAAAGAAAAGCATAAAAAAACACATATATATATATATACATATTCTATTGCTTTATTATTTTATATTCTACCTTATTGTTTTTTTTAGAAAAACGTTTTCTATTTTTTTTTAATTTGATTATGTTTTCGAATTCGATTCGAATATGTTTTCGAATTCGATTCGAATTCGATTCGAATATGTTTTCGAATTCGATTCGAATATGTTTTCGAATTCGATTCGAATATGTTTTCGAATTCGATTCGAATATGTTTTCGAATTCGATTCGAATTCGTTCGTTTTTTTTCGGATTCGTTTAAATTCTTTACTTTTGTCATTCGGAAATTCGGATGCATCCGAATTTCCGAATAATGAAAAATTCGTCCGAATTTCGATTCGGAACGAAACGAAATGCACATGCCTACTATCCATTGAGCTCAGTGCTTCTGACAAGAAGTGAGAGGCACTGTGAGCTCGTCCTCTCGGTCTGCTGTAAACAGAGTGTGCCAGCTTGCATTTAAACTGGCCGCTCTGTATGTATCTTCTGACAGGCTGCACAAGAATCCCTGTATCTCCGGAACTATAGGTGGCAAAATTGGGGTCTCTGTGACCCCAGGTCGTTTTTTTTTTTTTTGGTATTTTTTTATTTTTATGTTCTTGGCAGGTGAAGCTCTGCCTCCCCTGCCTCCCCTGACTGCACGTCCCTGGCTCATACTGTCTTGCTGGAGGTAGTTTTCCCAGAAGGGATTGAGCCAATCCTGGGAAGGAGCACCAAGGAGACTGGCAGGGGGTACCCAAGAAGCCAGAATTTAGCTTGGACCTCAGAGGGAGTCTGGTATCACACCCAGGGAGTCTCTGTTGCATCTGATCTGCAGTTAAGTGTTCAAGAATCACAGAATGCAGGTCTGCCTTTAAAGTTCTTTTATCTGTTAGGAGCATGATTTTTCCTGGAGTCTTCCACTTTCTCTAGGTGTCCTGTGCTCTAACCTTCTTTCCCTGAGTTGTGGCAAATAAACTACATTTTAATTCTAAAGTGACCGGCACCAATCTGTCTACAGCCCAACTATACATAAGAAATTCAACCTTGAGGTGAAATGCCTACCTAACCTCCGGGGATCTGTAATAGCCTTCAATGGGTAAATGCTAAACTAGCAGTAGTGAAGTGAGCACCCCAGGTATCTGTAAGAATGGAGCCTATAGTGCCAGAATGGTGCAACCCCATTGCACATGTGTGGGAGATGTCTTATCACTGGTGAACCAAGGAGGAAACTCTCATGCATGCCCAATGGCAGTGGTAGAAGCTGACACAAAGATGCCACTGGAGGTTGCGGATTGCATCTGCAATATTGGGAATCCTTATGCCATCCATTTACCCTCCACCTTACATTAAGAGTTGACATTACAATGCCCATTTAAGTACATTTCTCCTACATAGGTATGATACTTTTTGGCTGTAAAGCTTGTGGCGCCAAGTCAATAGTACGTTTGAGTCTAAGCAAGCATTTAGCTCGGAACGTTACCTATAACAACCTCTTTAGCAAGGAACATACATTCCACATTAATAATTATGCTACCAAAATGAGTGTGCTCTAAATTGCCTCCAGCACTGCTCCTGTTTCTTGTTGCCGGAGGCTGCCATTTTGCTGAAGCCCAGAGCCCTGAACAGCAGTAAATCTTGAGGCTGTCAGCAGATTGGCCTCTCCATTTTCAGCATAGTGCTGAAAAATGCAGAGCAACTGAGCCTGTGCAAAGGAGAGGGAGACTGTGTGTTACTGGATTTTAAATAGTATAGGCATCTATCTGTAGTGTTTTACACGCAAAAGGGGCCGGAATGAAGTGATCCAGCAGAATTTAAAGTGATTGTAACCCTAAAAAATAAATAAATAAAAAGATCCTGTTCATTTAAAGCAGGATATACAGCAATATTCAAAAATAAGTTGTGCTTAGAAACAATTGCAAATAAATAATAACAGATGATAGAGTCCATCCAATAAAGTGACATCCAACGTGACAGTATGTATCAGTGCACCAAAGGAAAAGTGATGTGCAGAAAGATGACTCCCACCTCTAATCTTACTGCCGCCTACCGACTCCCTGTGATCTCCTATTACGGCAGATCACAAGCACTTTCCGCTCTATACCCAGCCAGGGCCTTGAATGGACACAGCAACAGCGTTTTCACGGACTTCCACCACCCCCAATGAGGGCACAATAAGACAGGATCCCCAAGAAGAAATAAAAGCTTCCATAGCATAAAATCTTTTGGTATTTTAATGTTTAAAATTGTAGTACACTTACAGTACAGTTATGCAAGTAAATCTCAGCATAAAAATAAGCCGGCCAGTTCTAAGTTAGCATCCCATTACTCTGGGATCTGCACGAATGTGGTGAAGTCAGCACATCGCTCCTCCCTACGCGTTTCATCACTGATGACGTTGTCCAGGATATACAGCATAGTGCTTGTGCAATGTCATTTGTCCCTCTCTATGTTGTAAAATACCTAGTTGATCCTGCCTGTTTCTGTATCCCACTTAGTGTGTCGACCACGGTAATCATGGTTGCTGATCCATGATACTGTGGTCAGTTGACATGCCTCCATCATCCCGCAGTCTTTCCTTCTCCCCCTCTCCCCTCCCTCCCTGCCTGTCAGCTCGGGAATCTGTGTGAGCAATCTCCTCCCCGCCCCTTCCCTTCTGCCGCTATTCCGCTGTGGTTTTAAAATCACTAATCAGAAATCCTGGAATCCCCTCTGTTACAGCAAGATATACTGTGCAGTGTCTGTTTTTTTTAAAAAGTTATGCAGCGAAACACCTTAATCACTTAAGCCCCGGACCATTTGGCTGACCAAAGACCAGAGCACTTTTTGCGATTCGGCACTGCGTCGCTTTAACTGACAATTGCGCGGTCATGCGACGTGGCTCCCAAACAAAATTGACGCCCTTTTTTCCCCACAAATAGAGCTTTCTTTTGGTGGTATTTGATCACCTCTGCGGTTTTTATTTTTTGCGCTATAAACAAAAAAAAGCGACAATTTTGAAAAAAAAGCTGTCAGGAGCCAGGGAGCGTCTCCGCTCGCCGGGCTCCGGTGCGCATGCGCACGGGACGAGCGCTTCGCCGCACACCCGTCCACGGCCTGATGGTGCGGCGCGCGCGGGTGCACGGCGGTCCTCGTGTGCGCGCCGTAGCCCGTGCGGGTGCCCGGTAGCGCGTCACACTGACGCGCTCGCCGGGCAGGGAGGCTATATCTGACGGCTCCAGCGCCCAGTCGGGTTGCTGGTTTGTCGTCAGCTCTCCCTGTTCCCTGAGCCTGTGTTACCCTGTGATCTGCCTGTCTCTGGGTACCGAACCTTTGCTGGACTGTTAACTACTACTCTGCTGGACTATCCTGTCAATAACCTGCCTGATCTATGTACCAAACCCCTGGCCTGTTTAACTACCACTCTGCTGGACTGTCTTGATTATACCTGCCTGATCTGTGCACCGAACCCTGGCCTGCTTAACCACCGCTCTGCTGGATCTTGTGATACCCTGATTACTACCTGCTTGTTCCCTAACCTCTGCTTGTGTTTTCAGCTCTGCTTTCTGCGGATCCCAAGACACCCGCTTCCAGCTTTGGTACCTACTATCCTACCGGAAGCCCGTGCCTCCGCGTGCCCTCAGCCTTCTGTACCCATTTCGGGGGTCTGGGTGCGCGTGGTCGTAAGGGCGAGCCGCTCTTGGCATCTCGGCCTCGGTGAGTATTTGTCCGTGACAGTACAAACCAGCCAGATGTCCGAGGCCGACAGAGCGCGCTCTCCTCTGGAGATCCTGTGCCAACAAGTATCTACCCTCGCTGACTCCGTACAGAAGTTACAAGAAGGTTATACACAAATTGATAACCGTCTGCAGCAGATCACCGGGTTACTACCCTCCGCAGCCGCAGCTCCTGCACCCAGCAGTGGGGGTTCACTTCCCCAAGCTCCGGCCAACCCCACTGTGGTCATGGCCCTTCCCGAGCCCAGGGTCCCTACACCTGAACGGTTCTCGGGAGACCGCAAGAAGTTTAGGGCTTTTAAAAACGCATGTTCCCTCTACTTCACTCTACAGCCGAGAACCTTCTCCTCGGAAATCGTCAAGGTGGGGTTTGTGATTTCCTTGCTATCTGAAGAACCCCAGGCTTGGGCCCACAGCCTAATGGAACAGAGCAGTCCTGCCCTGAACACTATCGAGGCCTTCTTTGAGAGCATGACCCAGCTCTACGATGATCCGCAACGTATGGCTACAGCCGTCTTGCACCATTTGTCCCAAGGAAGAAGACCTATTGAGGACTATACTGTGGAATTCCGTAAGTGGGCGGCCGATACAAACTGGAACGAGCCGGCCCTACGTTATCAATACCGTCAAGGCTTGTCTGAATTACTCAAAGACGAGTTAGCTAGGATGGAGACCCCTGCTTCACTAGAGGAACTCATTCAAGCAGCTACGAAGCTCGATCGGCGTCTTCGGGAGCGGCGCTCAGAACGGTTTCAGTTGCCTCGCCCCGCCTGGGCGTCGCCAAGGCCTCACTCCACAGTATCCTCAACCTCATCTTCAGTTACCACTGCATCGGTCCCTGAGGTCGAACCAATGCAGCTCGGCTTGGTCCGAGGTCCGTTAACCTCCGAAGAGAAGCAGCGCAGGCGGCAGTCTAACCTATGCCTCTATTGCGGAGGAACCGGACACTTCCTACGCAGCTGTCCGATCAGGCCCAGTAAGTTCCCTCAGTCAAACGTATTGAACTTTCCAAACAATAACATTCCCAAGGCTTATGTGATGTTGTTTATTTCCCTACAGCTTCCGGAAAGGGAGACTCGCCTGCAGGCCATCGTTGATTCCGAAGCCTGCAGTTGTTTTATAGATTCCGCCTTAGCACACAGGTTGAAGATCCCTTTACAAACCAAAGAGCAGGATCTACAAATACATTTGGCCGACGGATCCCTTCCTTGCTCTGGTCCCATCACCCAGGAGACCCAACCTATTCCAGTAATCACAGACTCCGGCCACCGGGAGTTTTTACGGCTTGACTTAATTCATTCACCAATCTTTCCCGTCATACTTGGCCTACCATGGTTACAAGCTCACAATCCACTAATCAAATGGAGTACCAAGACAGTATCCTTCTCTTCTCCGTATTGCTCTCAGCACTGCCGGCTCCCGGATTCCAAAGTTTGCGCCACAATGGTGGCACCACCAGGCAATCTCCAACACGTCCCCTCCGAGTACCTCGAGTTTCAAGAGGTTTTCAGTAAACAAATGGCTGACCGCCTACCACCTCACCGGGCCTACGACTGTCCAATTGACCTTCTTCCTGGATCCGAGATTCCATTTGGCCGGATATTTCCTCTTTCTGAAACCGAGCTGGAGGCTCTAAAGCAGTACATAGACGAAAACCTTGAGAAAGGTTTCATCCGCCCTTCATCCTCACCCGCCGGAGCGGGTATCTTTTTCGTTGGGAAGAAAGACGGTACCTTAAGACCCTGCGTAGATTATCGACAGCTTAACAACATCACAATTAAGAACCGGTACCCGTTACCGCTCATTCCCGAGTTATTCCAGAGGTTCCGATCAGCTAAGGTGTTCTCTAAACTTGATCTCCGAGGGGCCTACAATCTCGTCAGGATCAGGGCTGGAGACGAATGGAAGATGGCTTTTCGATCCAGATTCAGGCACTTCGAGTATTTAGTGATGCCATTCGGACTCTGCAACGCTCCAGCCACCTTCCAACATCTAGTGAATGACATATTTCGACAATATTTAGATGACTTCCTTGTGGTATATCTGGACGATATCCTTATCTTCTCCCCTACGCTAGAGATGCACAAGAGGCACGTTAAAACGGTTCTTGCCATTCTTCAACAACACAAGCTATACCTGAAAGCCGAAAAGTGCGAGTTTGAGAAATCAACCATACAGTTCCTGGGATTCATACTTTCTACCAATGGGGTCGCAATGGACCCACAGAAGATTCAGGCAATTCAGGAGTGGCCGGCCCCATCTAATAAAAAAGGGGTACAGAGGTTTATAGGATTCGCCAATTTCTATCGGAAATTTATTGTTGGATTCTCGGCCATTGTGGCACCTATTACCCAATTAACCCGGCAACACAGTTCTTTTCAGTGGTCCGCAGCTGCTCAAGAGGCTTTCCTTAAGTTAAAAAAATTGTTCAGTTCCGCTCCAATCCTCTGCCATCCTGACCCGACTCAACCCTTCGTACTGGAGGTGGACGCATCGGAAATCGCAACTGGAGCAATTCTCTCCCAGAGACAGGGACCAAAGGCCATCCTACACCCAGTAGCTTTCGCTTCTCGGAAACTCAGTCCACCGGAACTCAATTACGATGTGGGTGACAGAGAGCTGCTGGCTATAAAGTTCGCTTTAGAGGAATGGAGGTATCTGCTGGAGGGGGCAGTTCATCCGGTGATGATCTTTACGGATCACAAGAATCTCGAGTACCTCAGAACAGCAAGACGGTTAAAACCCCGCCAAGCCCGTTGGGCCCTCTTCTTTTCTCGCTTCAATTTCCATATAGCATACAGACCTGGGGCAAAGAACGGGAAGGCCGATGCCCTTTCACGGATGTTTTCCGCAGACTCTCAAATACCAACACCCAGCACGATCCTCTCTCCTCAAAATTTCCTCGGACTAACTCAGGCAGACTTAATATCATCCATCAAATCTTCATCAGGCGCATGTACAGAACCAGCTGTGCATTCCCTGAAAAGATACGAAGATCTTTTCTGGATTAAAGGAAAAATATTTGTACCACAAGTGACGCGGCCCTTAGCCCTTCAGATGTGTCATGATCACAAGATGGCAGGACATTTTGGGAATAAGAAGACGGCTGAACTCCTTTCTCGTTCTTTTTGGTGGCCAGGATGGAGAAGGGATTGTAAAGAATATGTGGCGTCCTGTTCCCTGTGCCAGAGAAACAAGGGCCAAAACACCAAATCCTGGGGTCTGCTCAGACCTTTGCCCATTCCGGAACGACCATGGGTTGATGTGTCCATGGACTTCATCGTTGACCTACCCAGCTCAGAGAATTTTTCCACCATCCTTGTTGTTGTCGACCGCCTTTCCAAAATGGCCCACTTCCTGCCCATGAGGGGTACTCCCTCTGCCGTAGACACGGCCAACATCTTTCTAAAGGAGGTTGTTAGGCTCCATGGGATACCAAGGAGCATCGTGTCGGACAGAGGCGTCCAGTTCACGTCCAAATTCTGGAGGGAACTATGCAAGGCACTGGGTATCAACATTTGTCTTTCTTCAGCTTATCATCCCCAAAGCAATGGCCAGACGGAGAGGACCAACCAGACGCTAGAGCAATACCTCCGCTGCTTCTGCTCGGGTTCTCAGGATGATTGGGCGAGCCTCCTCTCCTACGCTGAATTTGCGTACAATAACTCAATCCATGCCTCTACCAACCAGACTCCTTTCTGGACCAATTGCGGGTTCCATCCCACGTCCTTTGCTAACAATATCCCCGAAACGGCAGTCCCTGCAGTCCAGGATAGGATAATTTCGTTACAATCTAACTTTCAGAGAATTCAAGACACACTACGCAAAACCCAGGAGGACTACAAGAAACAGTACGACCGGGGCAGAAAGGCAAACCCAAGATTCGACGTAGGAGACGAGGTCTGGCTGTCCACCGTTAATCTGAGATTACCACTGCCATCTCGAAAGCTCGGGCCTAAATTCATTGGGCCTTTTCAAGTCAGGAGGATCATCAACCCTGTGGCTGTGGAGTTGGCACTTCCCAAGACATATCGGATTCACCCCGTTTTCCATGTGTCACTATTGAAGCCTGTGGTGCCCAGCCCTTTTCCGGGAAGAAGAGAACCCCCTCCTCCGCCAGTCAGAATCGATGGTGAGAATGAATTCGAAGTGGAATCCATTCTTGGTTGTAGAAAGAGGGGCAGGCAGCTACAGTACCTGATTCAATGGAAGGGGTATCCCCCTGAAGATAATTCCTGGGAGCCCGCCAGGAATCTGCACGCCCCACAGTTAATTCAAACGTTTCATCAAGATCATCCGGAATTGATGGCCAGCCTTGGCGTCCAGTGTCCGCCCTTAGGAGGGGGGCACTGTCAGGAGCCAGGGAGCGTCTCCGCTCGCCGGGCTCCGGTGCGCATGCGCACGGGACGAGCGCTTCGCCGCACACCCGTCCGCGGCCTGATGGTGCAGCGCGCGCGGGTGCACGGTGGTCCTCGTGTGCGCGCCGTAGCCCGTGCGGGTGCCCGGTAGCGCGTCACACTGACGCGCTCGCCGGGCAGGGAGGCTATATCTGACGGCTCCAGCGCCCAGTCAGGTTGCTGGTTTGTCGTCAGCTCTCCCTGTTCCCTGAGCCTGTGTTACCCTGTGATCTGCCTGTCTCTGTGTACCGAACCTTTGCTGGACTGTTAACTACTACTCTGCTGGACTATCCTGTCAATAACCTGCCTGATCTGTGTACCAAACCCCTGGCCTGTTTAACTACCACTCTGCTGGACTGTCTTGATTATACCTGCCTGATCTGTGCACCGAACCCTGGCCTGCTTAACCACCGCTCTGCTGGATCTTGTGATACCCTGATTACTACCTGCTTGTTCCCTAACCTCTGCTTGTGTTTTCAGCTCTGCTTTCTGCGGATCCCAAGACACCCGCTTCCAGCTTTGGTACCTACTATCCTACCGGAAGCCCGTGCCTCCGCGTGCCCTCAGCCTTCTGTACCCATTTCGGGGGTCTGGGTGCGCGTGGTCGTAAGGGCGAGCCGCTCTCGGCATCTCGGCCTCGGTGAGTATTTGTCCGTGACAAAAGCATTTTTTTTTAACTTTTTGCTATAATAAATATCCCCAAAAATATATAAAAAGAAAAAAATTTTTCCCTCAGTTTAGGCCGATACGTACTGTATTCTTCTACATATTTTTGGTAAAAAAAAATCGCAATAAGCACTTATTGATTGGTTTGCGCAAAAGTTATAGCGTCTACAAAATAGGGGATAGTTTTATGGCATTTTTATTAATAATTTTCTTTTACTAGTAATGGCGGCGATCAGCGATTTTTATCGTGACTGCGGCATTATGGCGGACAGATCGGACACTTTTGGCGCTATTTTGGGACCATTCACATTTATACAGCAATCATTCTGATTAAAAATGCATTGATTACTATGTAAATGTGACTGGCAGTGAAGGGGTTAACCACTAAGGGGCAGTGAAGGGGTTAAGTGTGTCCTAGGGAGTGATTCTAACTGCGGGGGGGAGGGGCTATGTGTGACACGACACTGATCACCGCTCCCGATTACAAGGAGCTGTGATCAGTGTCATTGGGCAGAACGGGAAATGCTTGTTTACATCAGCATTTCCCCATTCTTCCTCTCTGTGAGACGATCGCGGGTATCCCCACGGACATGGAGTCCACGGGACCCATGATCACACTCACGGAGTGAGCGCCCACAAACAGCTTCTTAAAGGGCAACGTACAGGGACGGTAATATGCCTGTACGTATAAGTGAAATATGTGGCGCTAACTAAAGTGCAGAAATGAATCAATATGTATATAGATACTAAATAGAACCGCTCACACACCTGACAGGTAAGCGTGTAGAACAGAATAGGCAAATGCAAGTGAAAATAAACATAACAAATCTTCTATACTCTTCTCTAGATCACTGGTAAAGTGCACCAATGCCACAGATTCCAAACAGCAATCTAAAATAACATTCAGTGTGTGTATATAAGGTGCATCAAGTGAAAAAATATATATGACAATCCTAGTCTAATGATATAATGACATAAAAAAAAAGCAAAAAAAAACAAAAAAACAAAAACGTTGAAACATAAAAATTTCTGAATTAATCCACTGTTCTCCTGGAGTGTAAAAGGTGAAATTCAAAAAACAAAGTGCAACAAGTGATAAACACTAATATGAATAAGTTCACATATATAAATTCATGAATTAAATCCGTGTCCAAAAAAAAAAAAACACAGATTTAATTCATGAATTTATATGTGAACTTATTCATATTAGTGTTTATTTAGTTAGCGCATACTTCACGTATTCGTATATTTTATCTGTGTGGGAACACTTTTATATGTTGACAGCTTCTCCCATCCTTATATATCCTATTCTATACAGTTTGGTTTTGCTCATTAGTTCCCCCATTTCTTAATATTCCTGTACGTACCCTTCTGCCGACGTATATCGGCGTGAGCCGGTCAGCAAGCGGTTAAATCAGAGCGCCGCTGTGCGCTCACGTGACCTCCCGCCGCACTCCTTCCCAGCTAACATCAGAGGGGAATCTCAGCCCCTCCCACTGTAGTCCTCAGCTGGTCACGTGACCACACAGCGGCGCTGTAAAGTAAGGTATTTTGTTGCATCATTTTTAAGAAGCACATACACTGCACGGTATATCTTGCTGTAACAGAAGAGATTCCAGGATTTCTGATCGGTGACTTTACAACCGCTTTAATTTTTCTAACTAACGTTCCACTTTAAGTCAACTCTTTCCCTGGAAAGCTGTACCTTTGCAAACAACCAATTTTAGCAAATAAGACTAACAAAATGTCATAACTTCATTCAAACTGATTAATGTATAAAATACGAGAAAGCGAGGGGTTTTCTTAAAAAAAAAAAAAAAAAAAAATCTTGGAGTTTTCCGCATTTTATATTTAGTGTCTTCCATCACTAATTCCTATTACCGGCTCATTTGGAGTGCTCAGCTTATTACTTCTCATAAATAAGACCGACATGGTGCTAATAGGTTTATAATGAAAAATAAATAATTTCCCCATTATTGTGAGAGTTCTCATTTGTTTAGGCATAGTCAAAATCTTCATTTAATTGCTAATGTACATTCCATAACAGACTTAGGGATTTTATTATATGGTGTATGATCAGTATAATTTCCAGGCGCCATATGTAATAGTGCTGTAATTACATTCGAGCTGGCGCCTTTATGAGGAGTTTGCAGACGTGTTTTCCTAATACTGACTATTAAAGTGTTTGGAAAGCCAAAATCAGATTTTTTTTTTATATATTTGGCGTATACCGTATTCCTAAGCAAATAATTCTTTAACAATCTATTGCAAAGTGTCTTACCTGAGGTTTCTAGCCAGTAACAGCACTTCCTTTTGCAGACTGACAACAAAAGCCACTTCCTTTCAATGCATTATCAGCAGCGGCATAGCATATGTCGAGGGGCTCCAGCCCTGTTGCTGGAACCCCTCTGGATATGCTATGCTATATGTTATGCTGTCTTTCAACATCAGCTCTGAAGATCAACAATAGAGTTTACTGACAGCACCTTAAGATCCCTTGGATTTAAGCTTATTTTCAAATCTGTATTTCTGGTCCTATTATTCCCCCTGTGGCCGCTGGTCACATATGGTCCCCTTGGCGCTGATAGCTGTCTAGAGAGCGTGGCAACATTTGGAACCATTTTAGGCGATATAGAAGGCTTGTACTTCAAAACTGGACAGCCTCCCCTGAAGAAGCCCGACATATGGGTGAAACATGTTGGGAAATCCAGCATCTTACAGTGCTGTCCTGATAATACTATGATATATTGTACATGCCAATTGCTTTGCTTTTAAAATTTTTTTTTTGCTTTCCAAAATAAAAAATAAACGATTTTGTAATAAATATATTTGATATTATTTTTGCACCTAAAAAATCCCAACAACCTCCCTTGTCCATATACTCAATATAGGGATGTGGTGCTAAAACACAATTCATGTGTCCACGATCAAAAAAAATTGCTCTACAAATTCAAAAAATACATTCGTAAATTTGAAAACCCGAAAATGTGAAAATCTGAAATAAAAACTAACTATTAAATGATAGGTATTGGAATTTCCTTTCAAATGTGGCTGTCAGTGAACGTAACGAATACGAAGTTATCTGAAATAACGAATGTAGTATCTAAATTTGAAAATATTTGTTAGACGGGTTAATTCGGATGTTTCTAATTTGTGCGAAATTAGTTAAAAAATGAATTTGGAACAAAACAAATTGCACATGTCTAGCGCAGAGCACTGCACCCCGAGCCCACCCACTTGTGACATTAGTGAATCAACATTTGCTATTATCTCCCTGCTTCTCCTCAAGGCCAATCAGGATACAGGAAGCGGGTCTTAAAGTGGAGGTCCACTCTAAAAAAAAAAATTGCATGAAAAATCCTAAAATAATAAAAAAAAACATTTGAAAAAAAAAAAATTTTTTAAACTTACCTAAACCCTTGTTGCTAGGCAGTCTTCCTAATCTGCCTCTTCCTATTCCGTGACGTGTTCTGCTCCTCGGTGAGTGGCCCTGTTGCCTTCTGGGAACTGTGTGTGTTCCCAGAACACCACGGGGCCATTCACAGAGCGCCGCGCTGCTCGCGCGTGCGCAGTAGGAAACTGGCAGTGAAGCCGCAAGGCTCCACTGCCTGTTTCCCTTACTTAGGATGGTGTGCCGGAATCCGAGAGCCTCGGGCGGCCGACATCGCGGAGACCCAGGACAGGTAAGTACTTATTTAAAGTCAGCAGCTACAGTGTTTGTAGCTGCTAACTTTTACATTTTTTTTTCAGGGACGGAATCCCGCTTTAAGACCGGATTGGCTGGGAGGAGAAGCTGATAAAGTCGGGGAAAACACCCGCGACCTGGATGGGGTAAGTGCAGATCTGGCGGGGGCAGGGCTGGTGCAAGGATTTTTCACACCCTAGGCGAAACCTCATTTTGCCGCCCCATTGGCTCCAACCCTGACCCCACCCCCTTTGCACTGCCCATGGGACAGAAGGCGCCGCTATACAGGAAGCATCGGCTCTGCTTCCTCTAGTGCTGGCTCCAGTGCTGCGCCTCTAATTACACTACTGGTCAGACTGAGTTAGTTACATGCTGCAGCCTACAGAGCATGCAGACGTGGAGGGAAACCAGCGGCCGGGCGCCCCTAGGCAGCAGTGCGCCCTAGGCGGCTGCCTAGTTTGCCTAGTGGTAGCACCGACCCTGGGCGGGGGCGGGGGGGGGAGGTTGTTTGCTGCCCCCCAAATGATG
Organism: Aquarana catesbeiana; assembly: GCF_042186555.1. NCBI lineage: Eukaryota > Metazoa > Chordata > Amphibia > Anura > Ranidae > Aquarana > Aquarana catesbeiana. The sequence goes on along the minus strand of NC_133334.1, from coordinate 36,355,331 downwards.
GAGCACCAGCTGCCACTGGTTTGTCAGGCCACTGTATGCGCTCCATCAGTTTGCAGTGGGACATTCCAATGACCAACTGAAAGTGTATCCAAACCCTGACTATTAAATTCTTTTTTTTTTTTTGTTCCCTTATGGTCTGTTAAATATACAAGTGAAAGTGTTTGATTATATCTGGTCTATACGCTCAGCTATAGAAGGAGACTGTACTGCGTGAATGCACAGAATTTGAAACGCCTGGAGCAGCAACTACTGAGCACAGCTGGAGCCGCGATAGCACACCGCGCATGTGTGCAATTTGAACAGCCTGTGCCAGCCAGCCACTAGGGGGAAATTACTGTGCAACAGCTGCATCTTTAATAAACTATGCACAGTAATAAGGCTTGATGCCTAACATTAAAAAAAAAAGATTGAAAGTGTTATTAAAATATATGTAAACAACCCATTCAGTTTAAAATGTAAATGAAAGGAAAAATATGTACATATACACTATATTACTAAAAGTATTGGGACGCCTGCCTTTACACGCACATGAACTTTAACCTTTAAGCATAACGATGTACGTCGGCACAATGGCACGGCTGCGCAAATCGGCCTACCTGTACGTCCCCTTTAAATTGTGGGCTAGTGGGTGCGCGCGTGCGAACGCCGTGCACCACGTGAGCGTGCCTGCGTGTCCCGTGGAGTCGATGTCCGCCGGTGGCCCGCGATCGTGACTCAGAGAGGCAGAACGGGGAGATGCCTATGTAGCGCTGGTAGATTTCTAATCCACCGCTTATATGTAAATTTAGTGGGTCATCTGTTCTGTACATAGTTCAAAATTAATCTATGGATAAATTGGCCTTTGTTCCAGCATTGGTTGTGTTGCGTGCAGTTCCACACTGTTGCCTGTAGGTGTCGTTATCATCACAGGTCAGTGTTGGAAAGCAACAAGCTGAAGAATATTGAGTGCCCTTTTTTCTCGGAGGCAACTCGGCAGAGGTGGCCCGCTGCCGTGCATTCTGGGAGAGGGTATTTATGGACAGACGCCATGTGCTAGGGAGGTCAGTTCTACCTCATGGCCCTCCAGGCTGGAAGGCTGCGACTCTACAGCCATGCAAGTAGGCCCAGAAGCCTGTCTGGGGCCTACTACTGCTGAGATGGTCCTGTGCTGTCTGTCCTGCGGGAAGAAGCCGAACAATTGAGAAGAATCAGGGGAGGACCCATCTTGGAAGGGACCATGCGGAAGGCTGGTCTTGAGGGGGGCCTGGTGACTCGATTGGAGGACGCATCCTAATCTAATCTACCGCACAAGTACTGCCGGGTCGGCTTAAAAGTTCTGGTACTGTGTTGCCGTTCATCTAAAACTACTACGTCCTGTGGCAGAGGATTGTACAGTTATTGTTCTCCTCAAATCTGTGGCAGAGACTTTTTGTTCGTGCTACGTTCCGGCTGCTAGGTCAGTGAGAGAGACCTAAAGATTTCATTCTTGGACTGAAGGTACATTCATCCCCGAGCTATCAATGTGAAGAGGGAAGACCGACCTGTGGGAAAGACCGACCCCGAGTGGGACATATAAGGGTGCGCATGCCAATCACCCCCAAACGCCACGCTGGCGTGCAAAGTGAGGGGGAGACGCCGGTAGCCAAGAGACCAAGTCTTGCAGCGTTTGGCGCCAAAAACACCCCTGTATGCTGCTGATGGAGGACACTAACAGTGTGACGGCGCTCAGAAGGACGCTGCGCGCATACTGTGTGGGGCGTGACGTCGATGCACAGCACAGAAGTATCCCAACTCTCCCAAAGAAACATGGGGAGGGGAGGAGATCCCGCGGTGTGCATCACAGCTCCCGGAAATGAAGTGAGCCAGTGGCTCAAGGATCCAGATCACCTGGCACTAACTTTACAGGTGTGGAGATAACTGAATGTTTAATTAATTTAATAGAACAAGCATTGACCAGCCTTTGCAGCTATAACAGCTTCAACTCTTCTGGGAAGGCTGTACACAAGGTTTAGGAGTGTGTCTATGGGAATGTTTGACCATTCTTCCAGAAGAGCATTTGTGAGGTCAGGCACTGATGTTGGACGAGAAGGCCTGGCTCCCAGTAAATTTATCCCAAAGGTGTTCTATCCGGTTGAGGTCAGGACTCTGTGCAGGCCAGTCAAGTTCCTCCACCCCAAACTCGCTCATCCATGTCTTTCTGGACCTTGCTTTGTGCACTGGTTGCGCAGTCATGTTGGAACAGGAAGGGGCCATCCCCCAAACTGTTCCCACAATGTTCGGAGCATGAAATTGTCCAAAATGTCTTGGAATGCTAATGGCTTAAGAGTTCCCTTCACTGGAACTAAGGGGCCAAGCCCAACCACTGAAAAACAACCCCACTCCATAATCCCCCCATCCACCAAATGATTTGTACCCTAGGCACGGGTCCTGGGAGCCCTTTAAAGGGTTTTGACTGTTGGGAGGCAGAGGTAGGCTTCCCGATCATGTGAACACTATGATTGGCAGACACAGTAGTCATATGATGGGCAGCCCATCCCATTGGCTCCTAAACGATAACAGTGACCAAGAGTTGTCGGTGACAGCTTAAGCAATGTGCTGGGAAGGCGCGAGTGAATGTGCGTTCAGCACAGACCAGCGCGTTGGTTGGACACTGGCAGGACGAAGTTAAATTCACCTGAACATTCTTAAGAAAAATCCTAGTTGAACAGTAGGTTCTTCTTAGGATGGAAATATTAGAGTCAAAAAATATATAATTTTACATTATAACCCCTTAGAGCTGTCATTTACACTCAGCGTGCTTGCTAAGGGCTATCTATTTCTTGAGGTATGAACTGAACAATGCGGTTAAGAGGTGGGAAAAAAGGCTATTTTAGCCCTGCTGTCCTGGAGAAAAAAAAAAGGTGAGCTTGTTTTTACCAGCTTGAATGATAGAGGGGAAAACTGGCCCTGGGCTGTTTTGATTTTAATGAAATGGGCCACCACAAGAGGCCACTTTTTCACTAAAGGGAGCCAGGCAGCAGAGCCTGAGGCTGATGCGACTCTCTTACAAAGCAGAGTTGTCAATCTTTTTCCCGTTTCGTACAATATGCTCTAGCAAGCAGGGACCATGATATAGCACATTAATGATTTTTTTTTTCCACAGGCCCCACGATAACTGAATGCTAAGGGAGGGTCACTAATAATCTGACACAGAGGTCTTTAAGGTGCAAGCATATGACAAGCTGGGTGATGTGGATACAATGATGTGACAGTGTAGAAACTGGTACATCTATGTCAAATGCAGGATTTATTTCAGGAGGCAGTCTACAATATGTTTGTTGGCAAATTTTGACGTGTACGTCTGAACAAAAAAAAAAAGTTAAAAATAAAAAAGTCAACACATCTTGACAATGCACAGTTCCCTATGTCTTATCCCTTTAAGAAACATGTGATCCTGCAGCTCCTGCTCCCCTGCCAGGGAAGGGGAGAGGAGGGAGTGCCAACAATGGATGAGCCATGGGAGCCTATGGGTTATGTCATGGCTCCGGCAACTCACAGTCATTGTCAAGCACCCCCTTACACAGGGGAGTTGGAGCTGCAGAATCATATGACGACTGGAGCAATTAAAAATAGGTAAGAACATCGATGTTTTTTATACAGGGTATGCAGGATAGGTAGGAAGAGGGGGAGGGAACATTTTTAAGAATAGTTAGTATTAGCCTTTGCTACCACTTTAACTTCCTGTTTAAGCTGACAACGTTACCTCTGCTGCACTGAAATCCCAAGAAGTGTTGCCAGCCCTGACTGGTTCTCCCCAACTGAACTACAGGAAACCTTTCATCTTTTCATCGCCAAACCCATAAGGGATGGGGGTTGAAATAAGCATCGCCCTTCAGTTCAATCATGCAAAGAGCATGCCATCATCTCTGATCTCATTGAGGACAACCCATATCCTGAGAAAGAACAAAGTGGAGGAGAACCTTGGATACTATGTGACTGTCCTGAGGACGTACATAACATCCTGCTTGGTGGCCTTCAGGAGAGGAGGGTGGCTGCAGGGGGCTGAGCCTTGGGTTGGCATTTAAGGTCACCAAAATATACAATTTTGGAGGATCTGGCTTTATAATGGTTTTATAGAAATATTGTGTGTCATGGTGAGGACCAATATAAACTTTGCCTACCATGAAGATTAGATATCTCCAGAAAGAGAAAAAAAGGGAAGATGACCCAACTCCATAGAAGGAGAAAAATAGAGGAGGACGCTTCATGTTATGTGGTTGTCCTGAAGACCTTGGGGAAAAAGGTAAGCATAAAGTTAAAAAAAAGCACAACATACTGCTTGGTGGACTTCAGGATAGGAGGGGGGCTGTAGGGAATTGGGGCTGAGCCTTGAGTTTGCATTTAAAGTCATTAAAATATAAAATTTTGGGAGGATCTGGCTTTTTAATGGTTTTCTGGAAATATTGTTTGTCATAGTCTTCTGTGTGAAAAGTATAAGACACCGCTCAACCAACCCAAACCATGTTAGGTGTAATTGACAGCTTCAGCCAGCGCTGCTCCACTGATCACGCCTCCTATTAGTTTTGCCCCACCCACAAGGGGCTTAGTCATAGAGGTCTTTGACCTCTATGACTAAGCCCTGGTAGGCCTGGGCAAAATGCGCGGGGTCCCGTGGAGTGGCTCTGCAGCTTGTGCATGTATTTGCAAATGTGTGCAAACTATACCCCTTTTTTAACGCAAACTGTTAGACAGGATAATTAGGTTGGTTGCAGGCTGGTTGGCAAGTTGAGCTGGGATTTTTTGGGGGGGGGGTTTTGGTTGACATGCATCGCCCTTCCATGTGCTCCTTGCTTCGAAGGCCAGTAGTTGGGGGTAGTGGTCATTTGTTTGTGTGTTTTATTGTTAAGTTACTTATTTTTATTCATGTGATTTATCATTATCAGTGCACTTTTTATTTTATTATTATTTTCTTGTTTTTGAAATCTGTGGAATATGATTGTTTTTTTGTTCTAGACAGCATACAGTGGTGGAGACACCAATGACTGACTGTTGTATACGGACACAGCAGAGGGATTCATCCTGTTATTTTCAGGTTAGAAAATGTAGGCAAACCATCTGATTGGCCACTTTAAGCAACACAGACACTTCCACATACCAGTAAGCACTATCATCTTTCTACATCAATTCTAGCCAGCCATCTGCCTTCGCTAGGCGGCGTTAATATACATCTATTACAACAGCGGTTTTACTGCAGTATATGAAAATGGAATGCTGCCCAGGGGAGCTGAGAGGGATGATTTATAGATGAATTCTGCGTTTTGATTTTTTCATGCAGTAGGAGATGAATTATTAAGAGCGAAAATCCGTGATTTAAAAAAAAAAATCATTACTTAAAAATATTTGCTCAATATTGGATAGTATAATTCTTCCAAGTGAAGGCTTCATGGGAAATGTAACTACAAGAAATGTTATAGTGGTTCTCTAATTGTAAACTATACTTTACAATGACTTTTGCAAAGCCATGTTAACTCAGAGAGCACCCCCCAAGGTGCCTTCAACTCAAGAATCCTTTTATGAACTCATGATCTCTTTATTCTAACATCAATAGTTGACCTTAACAGGCTTAACCTCCTGTTTCTGCTTTGAGCCACCTTTCACTGTAATCTTCCTTGGGGGGAGCATCTGTATTCTTAGAAGACCCATATAACCTGCTCACTATTGCATGTGTTGGTAGCTGGTTTCAACTACCCAGTTGCATGTACAGGCTCATGAGTGGTAACTGGTATAACCTGAAGCTCACTTGTAGACCATGCTTGAAATATGACTTTACTGAATTTTATCATTAATAGTCCACTATTCAACAGGTAAGTAGAACAGACTGCCATTTCTGTAATAATTACCAACCTAAAAACTCAGCATTGGTTGCAGATGGCATGGGATGTCACAAAGCAACCAGGTAAATACCCAATATTCTCAGAGCTCTGTCCAGATCATCTTCCTTGGGGGAGCACCTGTCTTCTTAGAAGACCCATAAAACTTGTTCACTGTAGTATGTGTTGGCATCTGGTTTCCAGTACCTTGTTGTTACAGGTTGGTTGCCCGCATGCCCCCTGTCTCTTATTCTATAAAAAAAAAGATGCTGCACAGGCCTAGTGCATCATACAACATATTTTAATCAATAAGAGATAAAATAAGCTACTCACAAACGTATAAGTAAAATCGCTCGTCTAGCCACACTTCCGTCGCTCGATTTTGCAGACTGGACAGTATCCCAAGCATATGGGGGACCTCACCGGGGACCTTGTAGGTTAACGCGTTTTAAAGGAGTTTGTTCTTCTTCAGAGCCAAAGAGCAAAATTACCTTAGCCTACAAGAACCCTTGTGAGGTCCCCCCTATGCTTGGGATACCGTTCAGTCTGCAAAATCAAGTGTGCTTTTACTTATATGTTTGTGAGGGCAGCAGGGCTTCAAGAGACTATCCATATGTGCAGTGGAAATGTTCTTATACTCTACTGGGCTATCAAATGTATGCGCAGTAGATACATGTTGCTCTTGCTCTATTCACCTGGGACTCTCTTGCATCTACAGGCTTAAGAATGGTAATTGGTATAACTTGAAGCTCACATGTAGGACATACTTCAAATTTGACTTTACCAAACTTCACCATTAATAGTCCATTGTTCATCAGGTAAGCTGAATAGGCTGACATTTCTGTACTAATTACCAACCTAAAAACTCAGCATTGATTTCAGATGGCATTGAATGTCGCAAAGCAACTAGGGAAATACCCAATGTTCTCAGAAATCTGCCCAGATCTATCAAAGTCTGTTAGGGCCATTTGCTACCATGAATATCCAGAAAGGGAGAAAATTAAAAAAAAAACAAAAAAACATGGGAGAGCTTGTTATGGTATAGAAATTAGAAATATACCTGTAGCTATGTATATATCTAGTGATGGACAACAGAAAAATAAAATCATGTACTCACATCTGTAAAGTTGGCAAAAACACCTCTAAAGGGGTTAGAGAACCTAAAAGAAGAAATATCAGGCTGCTAATGGTCTGCCGGCTTGGCACGGAGAAGGTCACACTCTATGCTTGTCAGGGTGATCTGGATTATCCTACCTTAAACGGTCTGTGGATCCCCACATGGTGTAAAATTAAAGGTCTTTTACACCAAAAACCTGACAGCCTGAACCAACAGAGATTTGCAGCTGTAGTGCCTAAAGTTCTTTCCATCTCATTCTAAAGAAGTGGCCATCTCTGCACCACAAACTGTTTTATGTATACAATAAGGGGGTTGGGAGCCTGGTCCCCAGCCAGGTCTCACCATAGAAACTAGGGGGCAAATGGACTATCTCGGTACAATACAATAAGGATAAATTCAAATATGTGAACAATCTTATAAATCGTATTTATTCATTAATATTGATTGTAGAGGCTATTCATAACTTTCTGCTATATATACAATAAACATATACTTTATGAAAAGATAGTATTAAAACACATCTTTTACCAACGGGATCCTCTGAAGAAAAAAAGGCAACTATTTCAATTTCGTAGATTTGAATGGACAAATCCAAATTTTAGTGTTATTTATATGTGGTTAAGATTTCCAAAAGGCTTATTGGAGAAAGGGAGCAAAGGCTGTTTCAAAAGCTGTTCCTGCTTGATATCTGCTCCTTCTGTTCCTTCTGCTCCTTCTGTTGCATAAGCACCCTTAGCTAAGGTCCCACCCTTCCATCTTAATGTTCTGGTTTTTCTTTTTTTTTTTTCCAGCCTTATCTTGATTATCACGGGGCTGCCATTCTGCACACTTTTGCATCATCTGCTGCTCTGTAACACACACTTTTTCGATTCGGAGGTTCCAAATTTCAGAGGTTTGTAATTTTTTTAAAGTTCTGCCAAACCACAACGGATCAGACTTTGTGGAATTTAGATCATCTCTAATCAGCAACATTGAGATAAAGAACAAGAAATTGTGAAAAGAGTATTTCATGGAAAAAAAAAATAAAACGCAATACTTGTTTATGATGCATGTTGCTTTAGCAAACTAAATGCTGTCTAATTTGGGGTTAAATCTACCTGTACCTACTTTCCACTTGCTCTGCCACTGCCTTAATCCACAGCCAGACTGATCGAGGTTCCTGTATAAGGTTTAACATGTTCAACTTGAAGGCCAATACACATCTTGCTGCCCACAGCAACAAGTCAGAATTTTTGCTTCATTATAAGCTTTCCAATGCAGAAATGACCTGGAACTGGAAGATGGAAGTTTATCCTTTGGTATGGAGAAGAACAAACTTTGTTGGCGCTTTTTTTCTACGTGTGTTGTGTGACATATATAGAAGGGGGAAGTACAAGCTCAGTTCGAAGAAATATTCTGTATGGCCTTCATACTGCTTTGTCAAATCAGGGACAGAATTTTGCTTTGTTTACTCAAGGGTATAAGCATTGTGTAGTTCTACTAAGCAGAATGTGGAGTCTTGATATGTACAGAGCAAATTTGTGACCTAATGTATATAATTATGCACTTAGGAACAATGTATGCAACGCCTTGCGAGCCACTATATATAATTAGATACCATATAGTAGCTGCTAGCACCTAACATATTCCCATATATATGTGCAAATAATCATAAAACAATAGTAGTGCAGCGCTATCCTACTCAAAAATATTCTGATTGATTAATCTAGTATAGCACGTACATCATAAATTTTAAACCATTCTGTGCATATACAGTGCCTTGAAAAACTATTCATACCCCTTGAAATGTTACAACCAAAAACATAAATGTATTTTATTGGGATTTTATGTGATAGACCAACACAAAGTGGCACATAATTGTGAAGGGAAAGGAAAATGATAAATGGTTTTCACAATGTTTTACAAATAAATATCTGAAAAGTTTGGCGTGCATTTGTATTCAGCCCTCCTTTACTCTGATACACCTAACGAAGATCTGGTGGAACCAATTGCCTTCAGAAGTCACCTAATTAGTAAATAGAGTCTACCTGTGTGTAATTTAATCTCAGTATAAATACAGCTATTCTGTGAAGCCCTCAGAGGTTTGTTAGAGAACCTTAGTGAACAAACAGCATCATGAAGGCCAAGGAACACACCAGACAGGTCAGGGATAAAGTTGTGGAGAAGTTTAAAGCAGGGTTAGGTTATAAAAAAAATATCACAAGCTTTGAACATCTCACGGAGCACAGTTCAATCCATCATCTGAAAATAGAAAGAGTATGGCACAACTGCAAACCTACGAAGACATGGCCGTCCACCTAAACTGACAGGCCGGGCAAGGAGAGCATTCATCAGAGAAGCAGCCAAGAGGCCCATGGTAACTCTGGAGGAGCTGCAGAGATCCACAGCTCAGGTGGGAGAATCTGTCCACAGGAACTATTAGTCGTGCTCTCCACAAATCTGACCTTTATGAATGTGTGGCAAGAAGTAAGCCATTGTTGAAAGAAAGCCATAAGAAGTCCCGTTTTCAGTTTTCAAAAAGCCATGTGGGGGACACAGCAAACATGTGGAAGAAGGTTCTCTGGTCAGATGAGACCAAAATTGAACTTTTTGCCCTAAAAGCAAAACGCTATGTGTGGCGGAAAACTAACACTGCACATCACCCAGAACACTCCATGGCAGCATCATGTTGTGGGGATGCTTTTCTTCAGCAGGGACAGAGAAGCTGGTCAGAGTTGATGGGAAGATGGATGAGATGGATGGAGCCAAATACAGGGCAATATTAGAAGAAAACCTGTTAAAGTCTGCAAAAGACTTGAGACTGGGGAGGAGGTTCACCTTCCAGCAGGGCAATGACCCTAAACATACAGCCAGAGCTACAATGGAATGGTTTAGATCAAAGCATATTCATGTGCTAGAATGGTCCAGACCTAAATCCAATTGAGAATCTGTGGCAAGACTTGAAAATTGCTGTTCACAGACGCTCTCCATCCAATCTGACAGAGCTTGAGATATTTTGCAAAGAAGAATGGGCAAAAAGGTTACTCTCTAGATGTGCAAAGCTGGTAGAGACATCCCCAAAAAGACTTGCAGCTGTAAATGCAGTGAAAGGCGGTTCTACAAAGTATTGACTCCGGGGGGCTGAATACAAACGCACGTCACACTTTTCACATACTTATTTGTAAAAAAAAAAATTGAATACCATTTATCATTTTCCTTCCACTTCACAATTATTTGCCACTTTGTGTTGGTCTATCACATAAAATCCCCTTTAAAATACATTTACGTTTTTGGTTGTAACATGAGAAAATGTGGAAAATTTCAAGGGGTATGTATACTTTTTCAATGCGCTGTATATCATATGAAAAACTTTTATCCCCCACTCCTTGAAAATGCTACTCACGTAAGTTTTACCACTCTTTTGAACTGCGAGCGTGGTGATGTCAGTCGCCCCTCCCCTACCCATTATGTCATGGATATTCTCAATGCAACCCCCTGAGGAAGCCAAGTGACCTTGTGGCGTAACGGCTAGGGGAGGGGCAACTGACGTCACCACGCTCGGAGTTCGAAAGAGTGGTAAAACATGCTACTGAGCTGTAACATTGATTTGGATACTGGCGTTTTAAAGGAGTGGGAAGAAAGTATTTTTATTATATGATATACGCACTATTGTTAACGATTTATTTTTTCCCATGGGCATGGCTGTTCCTGACATGTTCAGAAGAAACCAACCCAGTGGCAGCAAGGGGGAGGAAAGAGAGTTTGAGAAATGCACCCAATAAGTCCTGGAAGCACACAAGCGTTTTTGACCATACTTAGTTGTAAAGTCATACGCTATCAGGTGAGAGAACATCTGGTGGAGGGGGATCCACAGTTATTATTGGATTTAAAACACTGCATGGGGATGTAAAAAGAAGATACATGCATGAAGAAAAAACATTGTTTTTTTAATCAAACTGTTTTTTTTTTTTTATTGAACTTGAAACGAAAAAACATTGTTAATGTTTGGAAGATACAAACTATTAATATTTGGATTGCATTATATTGCTGAGGATTTTCATTTGTTTTTTGTATTGCACTTACAAAAGAGGACTTTTTTTTTTTGGTTCAATTTTGTGTTGATTGTCACATGAATATTGGTGATATATGTACAGAATGAGGTACTGTACATGCCATACTAGATTAATCAATCAGAACATGTTTAGGTAGGATAGCGCCACACTACTATTGTTTTATATAGAAACAATGTCTTTAAAATATTAACACACTTTGAAAAAATTACTTACACTAATGGCTCAAACTTGTCTTGCATACACACGGTCACACAAAGTTGTCGGAAAATCCGATCATTCTGAACGCGGTGACGTAAAACACGTACGTCGGGACTATAAACGGGGCAGTAGCCAATAGCTTTCATCTCTTTATTTATTCTGAGCATGCGTGGCACTTTGTGCGTCGGATTTGTGTACACACGATCGGAAATTCCGACAACGGATTTTGTTGTCGGAAAATTTTATAGCCTGCTCTCAAACTTTGTGTGTCGGAAAATCCGATGGAAAATGTGTGGTGGAGCCCACACACGGTCGGAATTTCCGACAACAAGGTCCTATCACACATTTTCCGTCGGAAAATCCGACTGTGTGTAGGGGTCATAAGATCATCTGTATTTTTCCTTTAATCAATTATTTACAATATTCAAAGCAGAACTTCAGAATGTATTTTTTTAAGACTCTTCCACATTCTGTATTAAAAAAGTATGGTCAAGCTATACTTATCCTGCAGTGATGTCCCTGTCTTCCAAGCCAACTGTCCTCTTCTGGGTTAAATGACAACAACAGAAAAAAGGAGAAAAGAAAACAAGTCCTGTTGAATCAAAAATCAACGGTGAAAAATGATATTTCAAACTGTAAAGCCACTTAAGTATGGTACTGTTGCCATAGCCAAACAAACTATGCATACAAAAGAAAACCCTGGTATTACTACCAGGATCAAAAAGCAGCTACTTCCGCAACAGAGCGTCTTATGCCACGTACACACGGGCGGACTTTTCGACCAGAATTTTGAGGGACTTCCGACGGACTTTTGAACAAACGGACTTGCCTACACACCATCACACCAAAGTCCGACGGATTCGTACGTGATGACGTACGACCGGACTAAAATAAGGAAGTTGATAGCCGGTAGCCAATAGCTGCCCTAGCGTGGGTTTTCGTCCGTCAGACTAGCATACAGACGAGCGGAATTTACGACCGGACTCAGGTCCGTCGGACAAATTTGAGACATGTTCCAAATCTAAAGTCTGTCAGATTTTTGACCGAAAAAGTCAGCTGCAGGTCCGATGGAGCTCACACATGGTCAGATTGTCCGCCGGATTCAGTCCGTCGGACCAGTCCGGTCAAAAAGTCCATCGTGTGTACACAGCATCAGTCAAGATTTCGATTCTATAAAAATACAAACATTTATTAATTCCACTAGGGGTGCAATTTACATGAATTCATGGCGCGACTATAAATATTGAAGCAGCTTCATTAACAGTACTTTTGAAGGTTTTTTCCAAGGAAAATCCCCTGAAAAGATGTTCTTATAAACACATTCATAAAAACATGGAAGCACAGACACATGACAATACACATATACAATCAAAAAACAAACACAAAAAGTCTGGACACCAGCATACCATTCACAGAGAAACTGACATGCGATTAAATCACATTAATGAGAAAAATACATATAATGTTTGTTTTTTGATTGTATATGTGTATTGTTTTGGAAAAAAAACCCTTCAAAAGTACTGTGAATGAAGCTGCTTCAATATTTATAGTTGCACCATGAATTCATGTAAATTGCGCCCCTAGTGGAATTAATAAATGTTTGTATTTTTATAGAATCAAAATCTTGACTAAGACCCTCTGTTGCGGAAGCCACATTTTGATCCTGATAGTAATACCAGGGTTTTCTTTTCCATGCATAAATGACAAGCATCATGAACCCACTTACTTTTGTTGTGCTGTCCATGAAACACTCTCTGGGGGTATGTTATCACAGAGCTTGGGCTCTCAGTACTCCCTGACTGAGCAGTGCTCACACATCAGTAGTCCAGAAGAAAGGACCTAGAACCTAGAAAGGAGAAGAAGGACCAATGATGTCACCAAACTGACCAGAAAACTGCAGGGAAAAAGGTAAGTATAAAGTATCAATATACGTAATCACACACCTTTGGTTCACAATACTCAAAAACTGAACAGCACTCACACATCATATGTCCAGGAGGAAGACCTGCTCCTCTTGCATTACCTAGAAAGGAGAGGAAGAACCCATGACATCTCTGGGCTAACCAGAAGACTGCAGGAAAAAGGTAAGCATAAGGTGCCAATGGCACATCCCCTGAGGGGACCTCATCACGCAGCTTGGGCTCATAAAACTCACACATCATTAGTCGAGGAGGAAGACCTGCTCCCCCTGCATCACCTAGAAAGGAAAGGAATAACCCATGACACCGCTGGGCTAACCAGAAGACTGCAGGAAAAAGTTAAGCATAAGGTGTCAATGGCACATCCCCTGAGGGGATGTCATCATGCAGCTTGGGCTCATAGTACTCACACATCATTAGTCGACGAGGAAGACCTGCTCCCCTTCCATCACCTAGAAAGGAAAGGAAGAAACCATGACATCACTGGACTAACCAGAAGACTGCAGGGAAAACATAAGTATAACTTGTCACTGACACACACCCTGAGGATAGGTCATCTCACAGCTTGGGCTCACAGTACTTCTGGATTGAGCAGAGCTCACATGTCATTAGTCCAGGAGGAAGGACTGCTCTCCTGCCATCACCTAGGAAGAAGTGGAAGGACCCATAATGTCACTGGACTGACAAGACTGTAGGGAGAAGGGTAAGTATGAGGTGTCAATGACACACCCCCTGAGGGTACGTCATCATTCAGATTGGGTTCACAGTACTCCCAGACTGAGAAGAGCTTACACGTCATTAGCCAATCAGGAAGGACCATGCCCATCATCACCACAGAACCACAGAAGGACCAATGATTTCAAAGGACTGACCAGAAGACTACAGGAAAAAAGGCTGACTATAAGGTGTTTTCGTTACGAAAAAAGTTTTATTTTTTTGGGGGTGGAAGGGGGGAGTGCTTTGGGGAGAGGATAGTGTGCAGGATCATGAGTCTTTAGTTCTACCTTAATTTAATGACAAATCAAACAGGGAGACCTAATTACACCCTATTGCAATGATAGTAGCAGGAGTGTGGAGCTGGGAACTCCAGTATCACCAGTAGGAGGTGGGTAAAAATGTATCCAGCCAGCGTCCACCCAAAAAGTCATAATTATTTTGGATGAAATGACCTTTTAAGGTGGATAATCATTATGCTGCTGGCTACGGTGACTTGCCAGTGCCGAAATCAATTCTACCCTTCTAGACTGCTGTACATCACTGTGCATTGTAGACATTCTTGCCAGGAAACAGTAAAGATATCTGCAGTAAAAAAGACCGTAAATCTCTCCTCAGCTTTATTCATGGACTCTCTGGTACCTTATGTCTGGATTTATAGTATCTATTTCACTCACAATCACTTATAGATCTCAGCTTACAAACAAACCTCATCAAAAGCTGAGCAAGGTCAGAAATCACCACATTAGATTTTTTTATTCCGCTATAATATTACAAATGTGATTTTTCCTGAAAGTCTAGGCATTGAGTGATGGGTCCGAGTTTGGTAGGGGACATTAAAATTCAAGCTGTTATTTTTCTGCACACAAAGTCGAGATAAGAAAAGGAGCTAGCACCAGCTACTCCATGCCGCCCAGGTGGCTGAATAAGTTGGATAAGGTGCCTTAGGTGTAAAGATAAAATGACTAAACATTAAGAAACAAAAGTAAATGTTGTGAAAAGGAAACCGTGACTTGTATGATGTTCTAAAATAAGCCAGATGAGAAATTTAGTTGTGTTAAGAAGTTGGGGGCAGATTAAGCCGATTGGCAGCCTATTTGGGACAAAGTCACAGAGTCTCCTTGAAGTGCATCTAACCCAAAAAACAAACAATTAAAGCTGAAACTCTGGGGGAAACCTGAAAATACCCTTGCAGTAGGATTCCCCCTGCACTGCAAGAGTTAAATGCTCACTTTTGTCTAGGGCAGGGGTCTCCAAACTTTCTAAACAAAGGGCCACTTTACTGCCTATCAAATTTTAGGGGGTCAAACTGTGGCCAGTGGGAGAAGAAAGTGCCCTGTGTCAGTGGGAGTGAACAATGCCCCTTCATTGGTATTAGGCAGAGAAATTGTGCCCCATCATTGGTGGTAGTGGGAGGAATGATGTCCCATAATTGGTGTCAGTGGGAGGAATGGTGCCCCATTGGTGTCAGTGGGAGGAATGGTGCTCCATTACTATGTCAGTGGGAGGAATGACGTCCCATAATTGGTGTCAGTGGGAGGAATGGTGCCCCATCGGTGTCAGTGGGAGGAATGGTGCTCCATCACTATGTCAGTGGGAGGAGTGATGTCAGTGGGAGGAATGGTGCCCCATCGGTGTCAGTGGGAGGAATGGTGCTCCATCACTATGTCAGTGGGAGGAGTGATGTCAGTGGGAGGAATGGTGCCCCAGCATTGGTGTCAGTGGGAAGAAAAGTGCCCCACCATTGGTGTCAGTGGGAGGAATGGTGCCCCATCATTGGTATCAGTGGGAGTAATGGTGCCCCATCATTGTTAGTGGAAGGAATAGTGCTCAATTATTGGTATCAATAGGAGGAATAGTATCCCATTATTGGTGTCAGAGAGAGGACTAGTGTCATATTGTCGGTGTCAGCGGCAGGAACTTTGCCCCACTGTTGCTGACATTGGGAGAAATCATGCTGCAAGGGCCAGATAAAAGCAAGCAAGGGCCGCATTGGGCCCCCAGGACACAGTTTGGAGACCACTGGTCTAGGGTACTATTAAAAGTTAGTTTTACTTACCCTACCCCTTTCTATCCCAGCGGCTGGCGCTCTCCTCATTCTTTTGATGCTCTGGGTTATGAATGGGCCATCAGTATCCTCACTTACAACGAATGACTCTTGGTCCTGCGTTGTACATGATGATGCCAGTATGCCTGCAAGCAAGAGAATGCTGAAGAAAGCAGCTTTGATCGAAGCAGCCACTGGAGGAGAGGAGGAAGCTTGTGAGAACAAAGGACGAGGTAAGCAAAACTGCCTTTTAATGGGACCCTAGAGCAAAATGAGCATCTAACATTTGCAGTAAGGGGGGACCCCACTGCAAGAGTAGTTTTACATTTTCCTCAGAGTTTAAGTGGAAGTAAACGCATCGATTTAACAGTTAAAAAAAAACAGTTACATTTCCGTCACGTGCCAGGAACATAACTCACATTGGTTGTGCTCTCAACCAAACTGTCAAACCATCCAATGGCTGGTGTCATAATGGATCACATGTGTAGCATTATGACAGTTGAAGATTAAACAGAGGCCAAGATGGCTGCTTCCTTGGCTGAAAATAATAGGAGGGTTTACTTCCACTTTAAGCTTTAAGATATTGCAGATTACCAGTCCTTAGATGTAGTGTATACATTTGTTCTTTCTTTTCCAGGCTTTTGTTCCTTTATTTTCATCCAATAATGCTCAGAATAACTTCCTGTCACTTCATATCTACTGCCATTCATCCCATGTATCTATGTGGGTTTCCAGGGTTTCCATGGTTGTCACACAAGCTGGACTTCTAACATGTCTGCCTTCATCTCTGTTACATGGTGGGTTGATGGGACTAGTAGTTTACAAAAAAAGAAATACGGTTCTTTGTGACAAGTGTCAAGGACACTGCATTTCTGCAAGGATCAACAGGTATTTGCTGAAAATGTTCTTAGCCTGAAAAGTGAAAACTAATGCAGCCACCACATCTAAGAACTGTTAAGCTGTATTATATTACATTTTTGTGTTTAGATATACTTTAAAGCCCACTCCCTGACCCCCTTTATTCATCTTTGCCATTATCCTCCTCAGATCCATTGCCCCATCTGAGCTGTCATGAAACACCTGGTGCTTCTGGGCATAGAATAGCTTGTCACCTACTCCCGTAATGCAGTGTTTCTCAAAGGGAGTGCAGAGCAGTGGTGACCATTTGGGGGGGGCAGCAAACAGTATGACACCCCCCTGTCGGCCCATATCGGTCGGTTGGTGGCACTTACCCCATCACCGGCAGCTTCCCCTGCTCCCCTGCGGCCTCCCATTCTCCTGCTCTGCACGGGTCATCGCGTTGACGGCTGCGGCTTCCATTTCCTCCCTCCTCCCCGGCGGCCAATCGGGAGTCTTCTCTTTTTGGACAATTGGAAAACGGGTCTCACACCCGCTTCTGATTGGCAGGATTGAGGAGCAGTGTTACAACAGCGAATATTCATTCGCTGTTGTAACACACCTGGGTGGGCTCTGGTCACACTCTCTGCGACCCAAGCCCACCCTATTTTGAAGCCTATTAGAGCCTCTGAAACTAATCAGATGCTTAAAAAAAACCCCGCCCGCTGCAATTCATGCACTCGGTGCCCTGAAAGGGGCCGGATGGATAAATAAGGGGGTAGCCGCGGTGGCCGTGGATAGATTCATGCTATGCATGAATCTATCCATTGCATATAGGAGGGGCGCCTGGAGAGAGGGGGCGGCGCCCGGGCGCCCCTCATAGACTGGCCGCTGCTGGTGCTGAGAAGTCCATTTAAGGGCAATTTGCCTACGGACCACGCCGCGAACACATTACAGTGATCCAAACTGGTGGCTTACGTGCGGAGTGATCAACGTAGCCAAATAAGCATATAAGTGGATCCACTAAAAGGTTAACATCTAGAAGCCCAGTAAGCATGACCACAACCTCCGCCCAATAGCTCTGGAGTTTGGGGCAGCGCCAGAGTAGGCGTATCAGAGACCCTGAATTACCACATGTTGGACACGCTGAATCAGATCTTAGCCCAACAGCGCACAGAAATTCTGGGGTCCTGTACACCCTGTGGAGAATAAAAAGCTGATTTAGCTGGTGTGAAGGAGAGAGTGAGACAACCGGGAGGGCCCGAATAATCGCCTCCCAAGTTCAAAACTGGCCCAATATCCTGTTCCCACTTTGCCCAACAGGCCAAAGGAAACGTATCCAAAAGCCTGCCCTAGTGATGTGTTTCATATAAAGTCCCCATTGTCCCCCTTTCTCCCCTAGTCCCCTTATTTCTTTCAGATATAATTGGATGGAGACCTGTGTACCCAGGGCCGTCTTTAGCGCAGGGCAAACGGGGCACTTGCCCCGGGCCCAATCTTTGTTGGGGGGCCCGCGCCAGCTGTGAATTGGGGCCCCGATCACAGCTTTGCAGAGCGCACAGAGGACATGGGAGGATGTATTCCTCGCTAGCCAGCTGAGAGGGGGCGGGGCCGGGAGCTCCACTGACGCTCTGACCCCGCCCACGTGCAGCCTGTGTACTCGGAAAAGAGCTTCTGTAGTGAGAGCCAGTGATCGGAGTGCGACTGTCAGTGGAGCTTCCGGCCCCGCCCCCTCTATACTGCCTGGTGAATACAGAGGTCCGGGGGCGGGGCCGGGAGCTCCAATGACACTCCCACTCCGATCACTGGCTCTCACTACAGGCGCTCTATCCCCAGTACACAGGCTGCACGTGGGCGGGGTCAGAGCGTCAGTGGAGCTCCCGGCCCCGCCCCTCTCAGCTGGCTAGTGCGGAATACATCCTCCCGTGTCCTCTGTGCGCTCTGCAAAGCTGTCATCGGGGCGACCATTCACGGGTGATGTGGGCCCAGGGCCCACCCAACAAAGCATCAGTGGAGCTCCCAGCTGCTTTAGTGAGAGCAGAGAGTGGAAGCCCCGCCCACAGTCCTGAATGTATGTATTGAGTTTGGCTGGCCAGGTATGTCCTTACAACCATAGAATGCCTGACTGTTTAAACCCTGAGCTGTGTTATTTAACTGTAAAGCTGTGCATTGCTGAAAGTTCTCTGACCATCTCCTGTATAATGTTTGCAGTCTCTGATTGTCTCCTGCAGTATGTCCGCAGTCTCTGGTAATCTCCTGCAGTATGTCCGCAGTCTCTGATTGTCTCCTGCAGTATTTCCGCAGTCTCTGATTGTCTCCTGCAGTATGTCCGCAGTCTCTGATTGTCTCCTGCAGTATGTCCGCAGTCTCTGAGTGTCTCCTGCAGTATGTCCGCAGTCTCTGATTGTCTCCTGCAGTATGTCCGCAGTCTCTGATTGTCTCCTGCAGTATGTCCGCAGTCTCTGATTGTCTCCTGCAGTATTTCCGCAGTCTCTGATTGTCTCCTGCAGTATGTCCGCAGTCTCTGATTGTCTCCTGCAGTATGTCCGCAGTCTCTGATTGTCTCCTGCAGTATGTCCGCAGTCTCTGATTGTCTCCTGCAGTATTTCCGCAGTCTCTGATTGTCTCCTGCAGTATGTCCGCAGTCTCTGATTGTCTCCTGCAGTATGTCCGCAGTCTCTGATTGTCTCCTGCAGTATGTCCGCAGTCTCTGATTGTCTCCTGCAGTATTTCCACAGTCTCTGATTGTCTCCTGCAGTATGTCCGCAGTCTCTGATTGTCTCCTGCAGTATGTCCGCAGTCTCTGATTGTCTCCTGCAGTATGTCCGCAGTCTCTGGTAATCTCCTGCAGTATGTCTGCAGTCTCTGATTGTCTCCTGCAGTATGTCCGCAGTCTCTGATTGTCTTCTGCAGTATGTCCGCAGTCTCTGAACCTCTCCTGTAGTATGTGTATTAATGTGCCCCTTTACTTGCTCAATTATTTGGGATTGCTCCACTGCTCAGTGAGAGGTAATGATGTGCATGAACCTCTAGCAACCAATCAGCAAACAGTAGTGATCTGCTTTAATCTCTAGCAACCAATCAGTAAGTGCTAATGATGTGCTGTAACCCCTAGCAACCAATTAGTGAGCGCTAATAATGTACATTAACCTCTAGCAACCAATCCGCAAGCAGAAATTATGTGTTGTAACCTCTAGAAACCAGCCATTGAGCAGTAATGATAGGCTGTAACCTCTGGCAAACAATTGCAATCGCTGTGCGATCTGCTGCAGTAAACTGATTTTGAGTCTACCTGCTATTTTTTGTATGTCTCAGAATGGAGGGGGGGCCCCAAGAAAATGTTTGCCCAGGGCCCAATCAAAATTAAAGACGGCCCTGTGTGTACCGGATGGTCATGGTCTCATATAAAGTCCTAACCTATACCTCTTGTTTCAATATTAATATGGGATGGAAACACACACTATATACTATATATACCATTGCTGTGGTCTTGTGTCATATGCCCAGTTATTATATTTACTTGCTATCACTGGAATATCTTTGTTATATTTTAGTCATGTTATCTATCCAGGTTGATACTCGGGGGGTGGATCCTTTCCATCCCCGGGAGCTGCGACGCGCACCGTTGCCATCCCCCTATCCCCCTGATCCATCAGTCATGGGATCGGGGGCGGGTGTCCGCTGTGCGTCGACGCCACGCCCCGCACGTCGGCACGTTTGGCGTCAATTGACGTCACGTGCCGTCGTGACGCTGTTTCCTTCTGGCGTGCATACCGATGGAGGCCGGAGGTTGCCTATATAGGCGCTAGTCTCCTTAGTGGGCTGCTTCCTCTCTTCCCTCCGAGCACGTCTTAGCGTGACGTTGGGGGTTCACCTCGTTGGCTGGCGGGCTGAGACTCTGTCATCATAGTTACTTTGGGTCAATGCTCTATCTTACACCATCTTGTTGGAAACCTAGGTGAACTTCTTCACTACCCATTGCTCTACGGTGTCCTGAGCTGCCTCGCCCTGCCGCCTCTTGGTTGCCTCCTCAGCTCCCGTGGGGTTGTTGTGTCCACCCCTGATTATCTCCTACCATCATGAATTTTTCTATATATGCCCTACTACCATTATACCATTTATCTACAGATATTTCCAGATAGCTGCTCCTGATGAGTGGACAAACTTCCACGAAACGCGTCGAGCAATACAACTGAACATTCATAACTTCTTGACATGTCACAACGAATATGTATCTACCATGGGCATTTTAGTGTTTTAGCCATCAGTTGGATTTTTATACAATATGAATTACGTATACACATGTGGGATGCAATTTTGATGATGCTGCAATCTATCTATGTTACAATGTATAACATGTTACTATGCTACTATTGTATGTTCTACTGCCATGTTTTACATACTTTGTACCTTATCTATTGATTATATGCGAGTACCATCTATTGCACCTTGTTTCTCATGTGGTATCAATAAATTTACATTTTTTTACATCTGATGACTCAGCCTGCCCTAGTGATGTGTTTCATATAAAGTCCCCATTGTCCCCCTTTCTCCCCTAGTCCCCTTATTTCTTTCAGATATAATTGGATGGAGACCTGTGTACCGGATGGTCATGGTCTCATATAAAGTCCTAACCTATACCTCTTGTTTCAGTATCCAAAAGGTTCCCCAATAGGACCGAACAGGTGGCTGAAATTAGGTAATGGGAATCGCCTTTAGCAGTCTTTCCAACACCTACACCGAAAAAACCTAACCTAGAGAAGGAGAATTGAGCCTGCAAAGCATGACAGAGCTGCAAGTGTTGGTAAAACCACTTCAGGTTCAATGAAAATTCTCTTGGCAAGTGTTTAATTACACCATTTTTGTATAGTGGTTCTTGATCAGGGCTTTTTTTCAGCGGGAATGCGGGGGGACGCAGTTCCGGCACCCCCAGCACTAAATACCGGTATATGTAATAGCATGGGGTGTGGGGTGTGCTGGAGGGTCTATTGATATTGGTTGCTGGGGGATCTATTGCCACTGGTGGGGATCTGATTTTGTGTGGGGGTCTATTGTTGCTGATGGGGAATATATTGTTGCAGGGGGGTCTTATATTGCTGGGGGGATCTTATGTTGCTGGAAGGGATCTACTGTTGAGGTAGAGGTCTATTTACTGGCTGCTGGAGGATCCATTGATGCTTATTGCTGGGAGATCTGTTGTTGCTGCTGAGGGGGCGTCTAATGTTGCTTGGGTGGATATTTTGTTACTGGGTGTGATATTTTGTTGTGGGTGGTTCACTGTTGCTGCAGGGAATCTATTGTTGTTGGGGTGGAGTCCATTGTTGCTGGGGAGTCTATTGTTGTGTGGGGATCTATTGCTGGGATTTTATTGCTCCTGGCTGCAGGGGATCTATTTTACTGCTTTTCTTTTTATCATTAACATGTTCCATACAAATGATTTAGCACCACAAAATGATACTTGGTTCTGTATTCTCTAAAAGGGGCAGTACTGGTAGGTGGGTAGGTGGTGGAATCAAGGGACGGTGGTCAGAGGTGGGTAGGGGGCAGAGACAAGGGGTGACTCAGACAGGGGGAGTTCCTGCACCTATTCCACGAGAAAAAAAGCCCTGTTCTAGAGTATGGATACCTGCCTGCTTTCACCTCTGGAAACCCTGCTGGGTGGATATCTCAGGGATAGCCTGTCTTTGCCCCATATAGGATAGATAGTAGGGGAAGAAAGCCCCAATAACTTCCTAGCTGCAAACCTTAAACACACCTTAAACACAGTAGTGGCTGGTGCTCAATATTTTCAGGGGGGCGTCAAGCAAACCTATCCCCCTCACTCACACTAATGCCAACCCCCCCCCACGCCAGACGGATGGGAAGGCAGGGGTTTAGAGGCCTTACCGTGAAGAGGAAGATGACACGGATTCAGGGCTGCTGCTCCTCGTTCCAGGAAAATCCATGAAGAACCGGAGCTTCTCCTCCTGGCCGAACAGGAAGTGGGTCCTGAGACCAGATTGGCTGGAAGGAAAACCAGTGTGACAGTATTGTCTCACAACTGGGTGGGCACAGGGAGCAGTGCTCTGCTCCCCATGCCCACCCTTTTTTGAAGCCAATTAGCGCCTCAGGCAGAAAAAAACATTGAAAATCCTGCATCTGGCGCCCTGCATGTAGATTAGGGCTTGGGCGCATGGATTGGGGGGGGGGGCGGCGACCCTGCGCCCCTTATGGACGTGCCGCCACTGCTTAAACAGAAACACACATGTAGGCATTTTAGCAAACCCAGAGCACCCTGACAACCCCTCCAGTGAGTACATAGGTGACCGTCCCTGACACACCCAAGTTATCAAGCGATAAGAAGCACTAGCAAAAGCTTCTGAGTCCCCCCGTACCAGATGCTGCAAGAAAATAAATTCTCGAGTTAGGAGCTGCTAGTCCCATGGCATTCACTTTAATGATCTATTAAAGATTACAGAGTTTTTCTTGTGAAAAAAAAAAAAGATTACAGAGAGCTACATTAGTGTGTAATGTTTATATCGGTCTGGAGTTCAGCTTTAATTTTGTGAGAGCCTGGAGGTCTTGAAGCTTGTATAAGAAAAAAAAAAATCATGGATTTGTACCAAGTAAGGTGAACTGGTAATTTGTCATTAATGACCAACGTGTTTTACAAATAATTTCTTCATACACAAGTTGTTGCCAGGATAAATCACTTTACCTAATGCATTCATTTTAGAAACAGGAAATGCACACAGTCATTATTTATCCCGGTCTGCCCACCTAGGGCAAGTAGAGCCGATTGTCTGTCTTTGTTAAACAATAACTACCTGACCGCCAATAAACAAAATAGTCAGCATGAGGCGGTTGGAATACATCCTGTTGCCAATTAAAACTCATTGAATCTTCATAAAAGAATGTTAATGGATTATGCAAACAGACAGAATAGGTAATGTATGGGATTAAATGTACGTAATAACTCATTTGTCGAGGAATAATATACGATTGTGCAACATTTTTTTTTTCTTTGTGCTGCCACCTACTTACTAATTGTCCCCTAGGAAATCTTTGGACCATTGAGCTCTATTCTTTCCAGCAGTTGGACTTCTACTTTGGTTCTTTGTCTAGTTTTGTTTTCTTTATTGTCTATTCTGCACATTTCCCAACTGGCGTTCGCCGACAGAAAAAAAGCGAAACCACTGTGTTCTGTCTTTGGAAACCTACAATTACAAAGGCTTCAGTTGCTCTACTTCCCAGTGCTGCTTGCTGGCTTCCAGCCTCCAGCTACTTTACTGTGAGATGTTATGGCTTCTGTAAGTACCACTTTTCCCAGGGAAACTCTGTATTTGGTCAAAGTTAATTGTACAGATCCATGCCAAACTGTGCTCAGTCTTGAAGGCATAAGGGATGCATTCGCCGATATACAGTATGTATGGTATGTATGAGATAAAAAAAACACGTTTGTGGTAGCTATTCATGAAAAACATTCTTCAACATTCGGATCTTGTTAAGGCTAGGTTCACACATATGCGGTTTCAGTGCAGGAGTCCAGTGAAGTTCTGTTCACTGGTTCAGGTGAGATTCTGGCACAAATTTTTGCCTGAAATCGCACCTGAACCAGACTCAAAATCGCACAGGACCCTTTCTGAAACTTCACCATGGCCGCCTCGCGCATGTGTGAACCAGCTTCATTGAAACCTGGTCCAATCAACATGTTATGCGAACTGGATGCGGTTAAAATGCATCCAATTAGCATATACACTGTATTGCCAAAAGTATCAGGACACCTGCTTTTACACACACATGAACTTTAATGGCATCCCAGTCTGAGTCTGTAGGGTTCAGTATTGAGTTGGCCCACCCTTTGCAGCTATAACAGCTTCAACTCTTCTGGGAAGGCTGTCCACAAGGTTTAGGAGTGTGTCTATGGGAATGTTTTTTCCATTCTTCCAGAAGCACATTATTTTGAGGTCAGGCACTGATGTTGCTTGAGAAGGCTTGGCTCATAGTTTCAATTCATCCCAAACATGTTCTATCAGGTTGAGTTTAGGGCTCTGTGCAGGCCAGTCAAGTTCCTCCACCCCAAACTCACTTATCCATGTCTTTATGGAGCTTTTTTTTTTGCATTGGTGCGCAGTCATGTTGGAACAGGAAGGGGCCATCCCCAAACTGTTCCCACAAAGTTGGGAGCATGAAATTGTCCAAAATGTCTTGGTTTGCTGACACCTTAAGAGTTCCCTTCACTGGAACTAAGGGGCCAAGCCCAAACCCTGAAAAACAACCACACACCATAATCCCCCCTTCACCAAATGATTTGGAGGGGTGGCCCAATGGCCCTTTCAGCAATATAGTGTGGATGAGTGAGTTTGGGGTGGAGGAACATCAGTGCCTGACCTCACTTTTGGAAGAATGGTCAAACATTCCCATAGACACACTCCTAAACCTTGTGAACAGCCTTCCCAGAAGAGTTGAAGCTATTACAGCTGCAAAGGGTGGGCCAACTCAATATTGAACCCTACGGACTAAGACTGGGATGCCACTAAAGTTCATGTGCGCGTAAAGGCAGGTGTCACAATACCTTTGGTAATATAGTGTATGTGCAAATAATCATAAAACAATAGTAGTGCAGCGCTATCCTACCTAAAAATGTTCTAAAAAATTAATCTAGTATAGCATGTACCTCATAAATTTTAAACCATTCTGTGCATAGATCACCAATATTCATGTGACAATCAACATAAAATTGAACCACAAAAACAGTCTTCTTTCATAAGTGTAATACAAAAAACGAATATCTTCCAAAGAATTATGCCCTGTACACACGACCGGTTTTGCCGTCGGAATAAACTCTGAAGGTATTTCCAATGGAATTCCACTCAAGCTGTCTTGCGTACACACGGTCACACCAAATTCCGACCGTCAAGAGCGCGGTGACCTACAACACGTACGAGGGGACAACACGTACGACATCTCGTATTTGCTTCAGAGCATGCGTCATTTTTGGTACGTCGGAACAGCATACAGATGAGTGTTTTGCCGATAGGAATTTGTTCCGTCTGAAAAATATAGAACATGTTCTCTATCTATGTCCGTCTGAATTTTCGACGTAAAAAGTCCAATGGGGCATACACATGGTCAGATTATACGATTCCATTGGACTTTTTCTGTCGGAATTTCCGACCGTGTGTACGAGGCATAATGGTGTTTTTTTCTCCATGCATGTATCTTCTTTTTACATCCCCATGCAGTACTTTAAATCAAATAATAACCATGCTCCCTTTCCACCAGATGTGCTCTCATCTGG
Organism: Aquarana catesbeiana; assembly: GCF_042186555.1. Classification (NCBI taxonomy): domain Eukaryota; kingdom Metazoa; phylum Chordata; class Amphibia; order Anura; family Ranidae; genus Aquarana; species Aquarana catesbeiana. The sequence continues at coordinate 36,329,339 of NC_133334.1, read as the reverse complement.
TAGCGACCTTACAACTAAATATGGTCAAATTTATTTTTGTCCTTCCAAGACTTATTGGGTAAAGCCATGTACTCACAAGGTGAGCACATGGCTATATTTCAAAAAAATTATTACAGTTGATGTTAGTGTTTAGAGTTAGGGTTAGCATTAGGGTTACTGTTAGGGTTGGCTTTGTTCATCACTCCTGAGTGTGCAGTGTGTGAAGTCAATGAGGTAAAGCAGAAGTCTGAGATAAAAAAACAAACATACTCACCTCTATGCTGCATGGATGTGATATTGCAGCAGTCCCATGTCAGCTCTAAGACTGAGAACTGAGCGATCACATCAGCGTTGATCACTCGGTTCTAGGTCTGCTTGAAGTGGAGAGCAGTTACTGTCACTACACTCTGCACTGATCCTCCAGCGCTCACTGAAGCACTGGGCTGGGAGGGGGGGGGGGGTGGGGATAGCTTGCTACAGCTGTCAGCCAGGCGCTGAGGCGGAACCAGCTGTCAATAAGGCAGCCAGTGGATTCTGTCAATATTGTTGGGATTCTTCCACGGCCTGGAGCAGCTCTGGATCATCAGATTATAGCGGGCAATAGCCTGCTTTTAGCTAACTCTGGGTCACAGGAGAACAAAAGTAGCTACCCCCCTGTGACTGAGGAAACCATAAAGGAACCAAGTTCCTCTCAACTTCGTCCCCATCTGCAATGCCGATGCGGATGAGTAACACCTGCAGTGGAGAATATAGTATGCACCTGCCTACATGTTACCCCCCTCTAGCAGGTTGTGAAGCCTGCCCCCCCCCAAAAAAAATTTACAATGATTGACATTTGACAACACGACAATGCTCCGCCATAACAGTGCTGCCCTGCCACTACTCTAATTGCAAATGACAGCTTCCTGGCACTATTGGAATGTACACATTGGTGGAGATCCTGGGTGATGTTACTTACCAGATAATGTCATTCAGCAGTGGTAGTGCTACCACCACTACATGACAAACTACCAGATGGTGTTTCTTTACAAACAACAGCTGGAGAATCAACCATATCTGTCCGGTTTGTATGCCCATTTACAGAACTTTGAACAGGCTGAGTTAGGCTTGAACTCATGGTCGACCCAAACCTGAAGCTTGCCCCTAATGACCTGTCACTGCACAGTGAAAAGCTCTTGAGAAAGTCTAATGGTGAAACATGTAAATGGCAAAAACTGTATACCTAATACTTGAGTATTATGCTTTCATTTCTTGTCTATGTCTTTAGGTGATGTTCAAGACTTTAATAAACATACTACAAGATGGGATTCTCTATAACATGTCTGCTCCCTCATTTAGTAGACTATGATTGAGGACTATAAAGCATCTACAGGTACCATGGAGCAATATACCACTTGATGGCCCTAGTAGTAGTGTTGTGAGAGGGCAGGGACTCTAGCGAGCTGAAAGCACCAAGATGTTGAGATTGTTGGGGCTTAGTTGGTAGGAATATATGAGTTCAGAGAGCTTCAGTCAGGAGGAGAACCAGGATGTGAGCTGGAGGCCCAGTACTGGATAACCAGTAGAGAGGAAAAACACACAGAGATCCAAGTTTGCATGAAGTGTATCACTTGAAAGTTCCAACACCACAGTACAGAGTGGAAGCAGTGAACGGGTAATAGCACTCACAGTGAGCTACACAGCCCTTTTGGGTAATGACACTTGAATACCGACAGCACCTGGCAGAGGATGTGGTTTTCAGACAGTGATGCAACAAGGAGTTGTAGAGGAAAGATTCCACACTAATGAACTGGCGACTAGTCCCTATTCTGTCCCTCCTCCACTGGAACCTCTCCCTATTTTATGCAACCTCTCCCTGACCAGCAGGTTACTGTCTCTGTCCTACCAACATGCAAAATGTGTGCCAACTGTATAAGCACTGCCCTCACTAAAGATGACCATGGGGTCATCCAAGGCAGCAGCATCCAATCGGACAGCCACTCACGTGATGAGAAAGGAGGGCAAGAGAGAAGGAAGTGCCAGCTCAATGTAGAGGTTTAATGACCCCTATGGTAGCCTAAGAAGAACATAAGTTGCTCCTCTCCTCCACTCTGCCTGCATGTTAGTGCTGTCAGCGCCACCTGTGCGGGGAGGCCAAACTACACCTGCCTACAAGGGGGAACAAGGTGGGGTACAATTTATAATTACCACACAGGGAAAATCGACATTTTTCCTTCTGCAGGCTAGAGGCATAAGCCTATTATGCCTAATGGTAAACCCATCTCTAATCTCTAATATCCATAGATAAGATGAGCAGGTGGTACAATGAGTGATATGTAAATTTAGTGGTAATATATCTAAGACCCTTTAACTCAGGGTTCCTCAAACTACGGCCCTCCAGCTGTTGCAGAACAACACGTCCCATGAGGCATTGCAAAACTCTGACAATTACAGACATGACTAGGCATGATGGGAATTGTAGTTCCTGAACAACTGGACGGCCGTAGTTTGAAGACCCCTGATTTAACTCGTCCATATGTAACTGGCAAGTAGATGACTGGTTCCAATTTGCCTTCTCTTCAGCATAACCAAACCCTTATGGGCTCACTTATCTCTTCAAAAAAGTTTGTGTGCAAATAAAACATAATGTATAACTGTAGAGTGCATCTAAGAACAAATATATATATATATCTACAGCTTTCAATTTGAAAAAATATGGTTTTGAATGAGACCTTTTAACCACAACTCATGCTTAGCTAAAGCATACCTTAAAACAGAAATCACTATAGCCCATTTTATAGCCAGTGTATGAAAAGAGGGCCGTAAACCGTTTTACAGCTCAGTAAGAGATTTTATCGCCGAACACTACTTAGTGAACATGGCCTTGCCCACGGAGCAGTGGAAGGAAATAAGAAATGGAATAGTAAAATCTTGGACAAAAGCCACGTGGACAAAATTAGATTTATTTCAAAACCGCTCATTAAATTTCAGCTTTGCATAAATACATTGGTCATCCTATATATATATTTTACTAATTGGTCTCCCAAGTCAATCATATCCTTCCAAACGCAACAGCAATTTTGTGGAGTGATTGATACTCCATGCTTCAGTGTTGTTCTAACAGGCTGTAAGAATCCAATCTTCCTCCTCCACCTTCAGATAAAAGTGATTTGATGTTGTTTCCAAACTTTCTTGTGGGCAGCCATAAAATTTGCTGAATTTATGTATTGCTTCATGGTCACCTTTATTTGAAAAAGGAATTTTCATGACCCTTTTTCCCCCCACAGTCTTGTCCTTCAAAAGCTTTATATCACAAATTCTTTATTGCCTTGCTGTGATTCTGGGACAGCCTCAATACTTTAAAGAATTAAAGGGCAACTCAAGAGAAACAGCTCAAGAAGAACACAACTGTTTATCTGCCATGTGTGGAAATTCCATATCATTTAGAAGTGTACCTCTTCTGTCTCCTAAAGTATATCTGTAGGAACATTTTGGGGATGGTTTGATGCTCTGTCAACTTTTAATTGCTGTCTGTGTCCCCCCCATTGGTGAGATTTACCCCTTTATTTGTACCGTTGATCATTGTAATGCCTCGTACATACGGTCGGATTTTCCGACGGAATGGGAGCCTTTTGTCGGAAATTTCCGACTGTGTGTAGGCTCCATCGGACAGTTTCCATCGGAATTTCAAAATTACAAAATTTGAGATCTGGTTCTCAAATTTTCCAACAACAAAATCCGTTCGCGTAAATTCCGATCGTGTGTACACAATTCTGATGCAAAAAGTGCCACACATGTTTGGAATCAAGCAGATGAGCCGCACTGGCTATTGAACTTCATTTTTCTCGGCTCGTCGTACGTGTTGTACATCACCGCATTCTTGACGTTCGGAATTTCCGAACCAACTTTGTGTGACCGTGTGTATGCAAGACAAGTTTGAGCCAACATCCGTCGGAAAAAAAAACATGGATTTTGTTGTCGGAATGTCCGATCGTGTGTACGAGGCATTAGAGGAAAATCCAAACTTCTAGAGTTGTCCACAAGACAAGAAGTAGGGGAAATCTTCTAATGAGAACTGTCCAAGGGGGAAATTTCCCTCACTTTGGGAGGTTTCCTTTAACTTCCTGTTGCATTTCTGGGTCTGGAAGTGAAGGCACATTTCCCCCCCAATGTTACACAGACAGCAAAAAATAACCTGTCAGAGGATTTAACTCTTTCCTATGTTATCCAAAACAAACAAACAAAAAGTTTGGGCTATGCAAGCACTTTAATAGTATTTTATGAATTCAAAATTATACTATTTCAAAAAAATCTATTCCTTGCTGTTGCATCTTATGCCGCATACACACGGTTGGACTTTTCGGCTACAAAAGTCCGACAGACCGTCCGACAGACTTTCGGCGGACTTTTGACTGACTTTTGGCGGACTTGCGGCGGACTTTCTAACGAACGGACTTGCCTACATACAATCACACAAAAGTCCGACTGATTCGTACGTGATGACGCACACTGGACTAAAATAAGGAAGTTGATAGCCAGTAGCCAATAGCTGCCCTGGCGTGGGTTTTTGTCCGTCGGACTAGCATACAGACGAGCGGATTTCTGGGTCTGGCGGAGTTACGACGTAAAGATTTGAAGCATGTTTCAAATCTAAAGTCCGTCAGATTTGCAGCTGGAAAAGTCCGCTGGAAAAGTCCGCTGAAAGTCCGGGGAAGCCCACATACGATCGGATTGTCCACCGTCGCCATCCGTCTGACTTTTGTAGATGAAAAGTCCGACCGTGTGTACGCGGCATTAGAGTCTAAAGACTCCTCTATGCCAGTCTAAACAAGTACTACATCCAGTTACTATGTATTGCACAAGGCTATAGTATATAAAGTATTTATACACTATATTGTCAAAAGTATTGTGACACCTTTTGTAGACCAAAAGTCCAACCGTGTGTATGCGGCATTAGAGTCTAAAGACTCCTCTATGCCAGTCTAAACAAGTACTACATCCAGTTACTATGTATTGCACAAGGCTATAGTATATAAAGTATTTATACACTATATTGTCAAAAGTATTGTAACACCTGCCTTTACACACACGCATGAACTTTAATGGCATCCCAGTCTTAGTCCGTAGGGTTCAATATTGAGTTGGCCCACCCTTTACAGCTATAACAGCTTCAACTCTTCTGGGAAGGCTGTCCACAAGGTTTAGGAGTGTGTCTATGGGAATGCTGTATGGGCTGAGAGACTTAGGACCATTTCACTCTTCAGCCACACCGCAGACAGCAGGCTAACCGCTTGGTCACCTTGGAGCATACTAGAGACCTGTGACGAACGGTGTGGACTGTGTAACACCAACAGGTCCCTTTCTTCCCACCTGAATTTCATGCAAGTGGCTGGGCAGTGACAACTGTAGCTCCAGGACACACGAGGGGGACCCCCCGTAGGCTACCTTAGGGCGCCCTTTGCGAGGGACTACATTTTGTCTCTTTGGAAGGGTCTCTTTCTCACTGAACTGGAACTGGTTGGGCTCATAAACGCAGCACGTTTTTAGTATCTCGTTTTTTAATCGGATGCAAGATACCTTGAATGGTTATACAGTTTGCATGACGTAATTTCGTCCTGTTGTAACCGCACACCCCTGAAGAAGAGAAATTATATCGCAGACTTGAAACGTGTTGGGTATTTCTGTTGTCCTCATTGTATTTCAACAGATCAACTGTGGTTGCCAACTGTTATATAAATTGTGTAAATTCTGCATCAGCATCCAGCATATTTTCATGTATTGTATTCATCAGTGGCTAACCTTTTAACTTTAATCAATTAAAGCTTTATATATTTTTGTAAGTCTGTGTGACCCTTTAGCTGTTCACTGCCCTTTTAAAGTCCCACCTAGAGGAAAACTGTCTTTAAACTATCTATGGGAATGTTTGACCATTCTTCCAGAAGCACATTTGTGAGGTCAGGCTCTGATGTTGGATGAGAAGGCCTGGCTCGCAGTCTCCCCTCTAATTAATCCCAAAGGTGTTCTATCGGGTTGAGGTCAGGACTCTGTGCAAGCCAGTCAAGTTCCTTTACCCCAAACTCACTCATCTATGTTCTTTATGGACCTTGCTTTGTGCAAATTGTATCATGCTTTGCTGTTTTTTTTCCGCTTTCCTCTGGATCAACTGTGGCTGAAGGATTGTGTATATGGGATTGTATGATTTTTTTTTGTTTCCCTTTTATTGGTTGACCTAGATGGTCTTGTGTCTTTTTTCAACCTGACTAACTATGTAACTAACTACCTATGTAACTATGTATAAATATAGGATAGATCTCCTGAAGACATTTGTTTTTTATATGTGGTTTTATGAAGAAAATTCTCTTTTTGTGTGTATATATATATATATATATATATATATATATATATATATATATATATATATATTATATATACCGTACATACTTGAGTATAGGTCGATCCGAGTATAAGTCAAGACCCTAATTTACCACAAAAAATTGGAAAAACTTATTGACCCGAATATAAGACGAGGGTGAGAAATGCAGCAGCTACTGTAAGTGGAAAAAGAGGGTCAACAATGCCCATCTGCAGCTGTATACCTCCCTGTGTATATGTGCATGTGTCCTGTGCATGTGTCCTATGTGTCCTGTGTATATGTGCATGTGTCCTTGTGTATGTGTGCATGTGTCCTGTGTATATGTGCATGTGTCCTGTGTATATGTGCATGTGTCCCTGTGTATGTGTGCATGTGTCCTGTGTATGTGTGCATGTGTCCCTGTGCATGTGTCCTGTGTATGTGTGCATCCTACCTGTGTCCTGTGCATGCCTCTGTGTGCTGCTCTGCACCGATCAGCGTATCATAATACAATTGTAGACACGTCAGTAGCACAATATTTTTCACATTAATACAATTTCCAATAAAAAAAAGAAGTGGTACTTTTGGTATTTTATATATACCGCATATACTCGAGAATAAGTCGAAATTTTCAGCCCTTTTTTTTGGGCTGAAAGTGCCCCCCTCGACTTATACTTGAGTCACCGCCGTCTGCCTACATGATGCTATTACCATTCGGCGGCCATTCACTGTTCAAAAGCCGTGCCTCCTCCTCGTCCGTGATGGGCAGAACACTCCATTTCCCGGCAGTCAGTGGTCAGCCTATCACGGACATTCTCTCATCCTCATACCACAGACGGAGATGAGAGAATGTCCGTGATAGGCTGTACACTGACTGCTGGGAAATAGAGTTTTCTGCCTATCACAGGCGAGGAGGAGGCACGGCTTTTGAAAAGTGAATGGCCGCCGAATGGTAATAGCACATGCTGATCATGTAGGCAGACGGCGGTGACTCAAGTATAAGTCGAGGGGGGCACTTTCAGCCCAAAAAAAAGGGCTGAAAATTTCGACTTATTCTCGAGTATATACGGTATATATAAAATACCAAAAGTACCACTTCTTTTTTTTATTGGAAATTGTATTAATGTGAAAAATACCAAAAAAATACCAAAAAATACCAAAAGTACCACTTCTTTTTTTTATTGGAAATTGTATTAATGTGAAAAATATTGTGCTACTGACGTGTCTACAATATTTATGCAAATACACTGCCTGGTTAGGATACAGAACCCTTGGCACCAGGTGATATATTTTTAAAACTTGCTCAGTGATCTGGGACAGCACTGGAGCAAAAGGTTCCTGGTGGTCCTTGTAAGTTCCATGATTTCAAGTTCTGCAGATCCTGCTCAGTGCTCCAGCTTGTCTGTCTGTCCTAGCCTCCTGTCCATAATATAAGTTGTATAAATGCTTCCAACTCTGATTTCAGATCGCAGATTACTGAAGTAATTGAACAAAGTAGTAGTAAACCCTTAGTGTAACACATTGAGCACAAAAGAAAACCCCAGTAAATTTTGTGTCAACATTCTTACCCAAGCACTTGCTTTTTACAACTTTTAATGCTGATGTTTGCTTTTCTCTCAGTGCGGCTTTCCTGAACTTCTGGTCTTCACAGGAAAGAGTTAACAGTGGACAGTGTAGTCTCCAGTCAATTTTTTAGTTTAGAGAGGGGGGAGCAGGGGAGTGCCTTGCCTACCCTATGGGGCTGTGTGTTTCTATTAACCACTTCAGCCCCGGAAGATTTGGCTGCTGAATGACTGGGCCATTTTTTGCGATTCGGCACTGCGTCGCTTTAACTGACAATTGCGCGGTTGTGCGACGTTGCACCCAAACAAAATTGACGTTCTTTTTTACCCTCAAATAGAGCTTTCTTTTGGTGGTATTTGATTGCCTCTGCGGTTTTTATTTTTTGCACTATAAACAAAAAAAGAGCGACAATTTTGAAAAAACACAATATTTTGTACTGTTTGCTATAATAAATATGCCCGTTTTTTTTTTTTAAATAGCAAATTTTTTCTCAGTTTAGGCCGATATGTATTCTTCTACATATTTTTGGTAAAAAAAATCACAATAAGTGTATATTGATTGGTTTGCGCAAAAGTTATAGCGTCTACAAAATAGGGGATAGATTTCTAGCATTTTTTAAATTATTTTTTTACTAGTAATGGCGGCGATCTGCGATTATTATCAGGACTGCGACATTATGGTGGACACATCGGACAATTTTGACACATTTTTGGGACCATTGGCATTTATACAGCGATCAGTGCTATGAAAATGCATTGATTACTGTAAAAATGTCACTGGCAATGAAGGGGTTAACACTAGGGGGCGATCAAGGGGTTAATTGTGTTCCCTGGGAGGTGATTCTAACTCAAGGGGGAGGGGACTGACTAGAGGAAGTGACGTATCGTGGTTCCTAGCTAATAGGAACACACGATCTGTCACTCCTCTCAGAACAGAACAGGGATTTGTGTGTTTATTCACACACTTACGTGTTTTGTCCCTCGTGCTCGCGATCGCGCGTGGCCGGCAGTCATTGCGACCATCGGCCACGAGCATCGGCACCCACGCAATGCAGCTGGCGTATGCACGTGTCTCCGGCGGTGCGCGCGCAGCTGCTATCCTGATCCCGCAAGCCAACGTATAGCTACGACGGTTCGCAGGATCGTGCCGACCTGCCACCGTAAAATGACGGCGGGTGGTCGGCAAGCGGTTAATAAATACAGTTTAGGGAGACACAACTCTAGTCCTTCATTGCAAGGGTGGCTCCATGGGATGCTGCAAGAGGAGCTACCCTGAAAGAAGAAACATGGGGCAATAGTCATGGCACCAGATTAAACACGAACATTAACAGACAAGGATTAAATGATAAAGAAGCTGCATACTCAGTAAGTGAATAAATCAATTGCTGAATGTGATTAAAGAGGATCTTCGTCCTAGAAAGAAATACAATAAAAGTCAGCAGCTACAAATGCTGTAGCTGCTAACTTTTAACAAATGGACACTTACCTGTCCAAGGATCCAGAGCCGCCCTCACCAGGGTCCGGTTCTTCACCAGTCTTCAGGCCCCCGGTGCTGACATGTCTAGTGTAGGAAGCTGACTGTGACTCTTTGCAGCTTCACAGCCGGAACCCTACTGCACTTTGTGAATGGTTCCACAGCCTTCTGGGTCCTGTGACTTGTCCCAGAAGGCTATGGGCAAAGAAAAGGGGGCCAAACTTCTGCCTAGGAAGTGGGAGCAGTTACCTGCCAAAACTAGGTACCCACTCCCCCCCCCCCCAAAAAAAAAGAGCCAAATGTTGAAGAGGAGCAGGGACTCGGGAGAAAAACATAACTTCTCCTTTTGTGTGAAGTTTCAGAGTAAAAACCGAAGGTTCAACATAAAGTTAAGGGGTTGTAAAGTCAGCAGGTTTTTTTTTTTATCTTAATGCATTCTATGCATTAAGATTAAAAAACCTTCTGTGTGTAGAAGCCGCCCTCAGCCCCCCCTAATACTTACCTGAGCCCCATCTCTGTCCAGCGATGTCCATGATTGTCTCGCTCATCCTGTGCTCTCCCTCCTAATTGGCTGAGACACAGCAGTGGTGCTACTGCTGCTGTCAATCAAAGTCGATTAGCCAACCAGGAGAGAGATGGGGTGGTGCCGAACCGCAGCTCCGTGTCTGAATGCTGCTTGATGTGGGGACACTCGACAAGATGGAGGGGCCAGGAGCAGCGAAGAGGGACCCGAGAAGAGGAGGATCCAGGCCTCCCTGTGCAAATCCACTGCACAGAGCAGGTAAGCAGAGCATGTTTTTTTTTTTTTTAATGAGATTTTACAATCACTTTAAAGTGAATGAAAAGGAAATGTTTTTTTTTTTTTTAAATAACAAACATGTCTATACTTGCACAGAGAGGCCCCGATTCCCCTTTTCTTGGGACCCCGCTGGCACTCCTGGCTCCTTCTCTCTTGTTGGTGCTCCCAATAGAAAGCCGATACCCATGGGGGCACACGTGCGTGCTCGCTCCTGAGATCCACTGCTGCTTCCATTGACACAGACAGCCGGACTTGGCCTTGGCCCCACCCACTGCCCCCTCATCACTGGAGTTGATTGACAGGAGCGGGAGCCAATGGTTACTACTGATATCGATCTGCCCAGGGAGAAGGGACAAAGCAAGGAGAGCTGCAGCTTTCATGCATAGTGCTGGATCGCGATGGGGCTCAGGTAAGTATAAGGGGGGGGGGGAGTCTCTAACACAGAACGTTTTTTACCTGGAGGATTTAGAACCAAGTGAAAAATCCTAGCAATAAAAATGGGGTCTTGGCCTGGTCTCTGTCTTGATAGTGACACCGGTAGATTAAAGGAGGTGATGTCAACACGAAGATAATTCTGTTATTTCAGCATTCTTTATTCCTGGTGGAGTTAATATTTTATGTGCTCATAACTCTGCAATGTATGTGAGTTTTAAATCTTTAAATAATTTAAAAAAATATGCTATTCTGCACTTTCTTGTTCTCTTTTCATTATTATATATGCAGGAGAAGTTTTCATACATGCACATGAGCTAGACAGGTGTGATTTAGTGGAGGAACGTCCAAAAAGTTTTCTTGTCTTTGGACATTTTTTTACTGCAAAAAGAGTTATGCCGCGTACACACGAGCGGACTTTACGGCGGACTTTGCCCGGCGGACTGGATTTCGTCGGACAATTCGATGTGTGTGGGCTCCAGCGGACTTTGTTTTCTCAAAAGTTGGACGGACTTAGATTTTAAACTTGTTTAAAATTTATCCGACGGACTCTTCTTTCTAGCGGACAAACCGATCGTCTGTGTGCTAGTCCGACGAACTCAAACTGACGCATGCTCTGAAGCAATTACAAGACGGAAGCGCTCGGTCTGGTAAAACTAGCCTTCGTCTTGAAGCTAGCACATTCCTCTTCTGTCGTCTTTTAATACAGCCTTTTTTTAGGATTGATAATGCGAGAGGAATGAAGTTGTTTTTCTGCTTTATATTCACACAGAGTTCTCACAAACTTCTTTCTTCATGATTTATCCTCCTGCCATGACTAATATAATATTTTGTAACAGCTAGATCTCCATAACTTTGAAATTTTAAAATAGATATTTTATTTTTTTTTTTTTATTTCCGCACTTTAGCTATTTTACAATGTGTGTTAAATGCTAACCACATTTTTGGTGTGTATTTTCAAGTTACCACAATTAACATTCATATTTTGTGTTGTTTTAAAGAACCTTAATGAGGTTGTTGTCCCTTGTTCATTAGACATAGGGGGGTGTATTTAACAAAGGCAAAATCATTTTTCACTCCAATTGGTAATTATACATATAATTCCACATAAAGAGCATTTTGAAGTGTGTTCGCTGTGGATCCGAGGGGCACATGCAAGGAAGCCCAAACCAAAACAATTAATTTTTATTTGACATGATTTTTGGAAAAAATCAGCAGAGCTTCCCCCGAGCTTGTTTTTGACAAAAGGCTTAAATCATTTAAGAATATCAAGTGAAACGTTCACTTGAGAAATTGCACACCAAGTGCACTTGTTGGAAGTGCAGTCGCTGAAAAACTGAGGGGAAGAGCTTAAATTCGGGGAAGCTCTGCTGATTTATTCCTAAAATCATGTAAAATCAAAATAAATTCTTTTTATTTGACAAAAACACACATAGGGGTTGATTTCCTAAAGGTAAAAAGCCTGTGCATTTTGGAAATTGCATTTGCCCTCTGCAAGAGCAGTTGCTCCAAAGCTTTATTAAATGTGAAGCAGCTCTGCTGACTTCCATCATCCAATCATGTGCAAGCAAAAATCTTTTTTTTTTTCTTTTACTTGCACAGGATTGGGTACTCTTTGCAAAGTCAAGCTTTTAAATAATTTCTGATGCTCTGGAGCAATTGCACTTGCAGAGGGCAACTGCCCTCTGCAAAGTGCACAGACTATTTGCTTTTCTCAAATCAACCCCATAGTCTTTTTGACCTGTACCTGCCGACTCCCAAACAAAATGGCGTTTTTTAATCAAAAGACATAGGCAAGAATGTAAGGTAAACCAAAAAGTATTTATTTTATAAACAAAAAAATTAGGAAGGCAACACTGGACACACTTTTAGAATCTGGGAAGCCTTTCGTCCCCCAGGACACACATCAAGTTTGAGGACAAGAAAATAGGTATCTTGCGACTATAGGGAGCACAGGGAGCACAGTCAGACCAGACAGAAACCAGGCAATCACTTTCGACTCTTCCGTGGAGCCTTCCCTCCACGCTTCTCTGCAGCCTTCCCTCCACGCTTCTCTGCAGCCTTCCTCGGAGGTTGTGCCTCTGGTGGTGTACTTGGGGCAGGAGGAGGAGGAGGAGGAGGAGTAGGAGTGGCTTCATCTGCCAGATATGTGGTAGCAGTAAGCTCCCCTCTCAAGCCCTTCTGGTAAGCCTGGAAAAATAGACCCTCACAGAGGAGGCGTTGGCCCTTTTCCAACTCCTGTAATCTGCAGGCTATATAGGTGCCATACGCCTCCTCTACATTGGGAGGTTTACTCAGGATCCGGCTTGCTTCCCGTATGAGCTCTAGGGATTCCTGCTCTGTTGCAGTCATCCTCCTGGGCCTTTTGTGTAGAATGCGGAGGGGAGGTACCTGGCACTCCGTGCGGCTTCTACTTGGCCCAGCCACAGCCTCCTCCTCTCTCCCACTGGGCAAGGCCTCCTCCTCTCTCCCACTGGGCAAGGCCTCCTCCTCTCTCCCACTGGGCAAGGCCTCCTCCTGGCTGAGGTCATCCTGTGTAAAAAAAAAGGGACATAGTTGTAATTTTCTGTTATGCAATCACACACAATTTTCAGCTCCTAACTTTCAAATATAATTACACAAAATAGTAAAGGCTATCTATTTGACCACACCATTATTTCAGATGATCAACAAGATCTGAAGTTACGTATATATTTGGCCACTACTGTCTAGTGATATGTCTACATATTACTCTTTGTGCAGAAGTGATTTTTGATGAAGCACTTTCAAAATGAACACCTTAACATCATTAATAACATTTACACAATCCCAAAATCTTCAAAAAAAGTATACCTGGCTGAAGCTGGCCGCATCCACTTCATCTATGGTGAAAAGGCCCAGTTCATCCTGGGACTCCTCAGCTGGGGTGGAGGTGGATGGAAGGCTGGAGGGAAGAGTGGATGGAAGGCTGGAGGGAAGGCTGGAGGGAAGGGTGGGGGGAAGGGTGGAAAGGGATTGCCTGGCTTCGGTCTGCTCATCCAGGAATCGCAATTTGTGGTAATACCACAACTTGGGTACATATACTTGGTCAGCTGCTGCCCCGGATCTCAGCGACTCCTGGATTTTCCTGTGTTCCCGCTTATACATATTACGCAAGATACCTATTTTCCTGTCCACAAACTTGAGGTCTGCCTGGGGGAGTCGAGTCTTCACAAACTCTAAAAGTGTGCCCAGTGTTGCCTTCCTAACATCACGATTATAATATTGGGGGTGTTTGACCTCCCAGAGGTTTTTCTTCTGCTCATAGAGATCAATGAAATGGATCAAAAACTCTTCCTCTTTAAAGGGATTCATTATTTCTGCAAGACAAGACACAAGATCAAAACTTAAATGTCAGTCCCAAATCTCAGGATTAGTTTGTGTTGTAATCTAGGGGACACACACACACACACACACACACACACACTTACCTTCGTTTGTGACGCTCGCTACTTCCGCACGGACATACGTAGGCCATCGTACTAGCTTTATATACACTGCGCATGTGTCATGCTCCGCCTGCGTCGCCCGCCCCTGACGTTCGTGAGTACGATTTGGCCCCGCCCCTTCACTCTTCGTTGCGCAGTGGGAGTAGATAGCAAAAGATGGCGGAGCGATTAAGTGGAAGTAGCGCGGAGGAAAGCCCGGAGCCCCAAACATCCACATCCCGGAGGAGATATAAGGCCACCAACATGGCTTTTGAAGAGATGGTGGAGATGGTGTCCATATTAAGAAGGGAGGACTACGATGGCAAAAAAGGACCGTACACACGACCCAATCTGAGAAAGGACAAAATAATGTCCTCAGTTGTCACCGCTCTGGAAGATAAATTTGGTACAAAACGTTCGAAAGAACAATTGCGGAAGCGGTGGTCTGACATCAAAAGTCGGGAGCCAGAACAATATTGGCGAATAAAGAAGCTGCTGAAAAAAAGTAAGTACTTGTGTTTTACTATTGAGATACAGAACTTGCATGCTGATCCTTATTTTTGGCGGTTTTTCTGCATCGTTCGTAAATACCGTTCTTTGGAATAGATCGGATACTTTATAAAGTGACGTTATTTTTTTCGCCAAATACGATGGGACAGGGTTGGACATACATTTATGGCTTGATAATTTGGCGAATTCCCACAATGAGTTGATGTGGTGTAGATGTGTTTGAAAATATAATGCTTCATCAAAAATGATTCAGTGTAATGTAGGGACAGGACACAGCAGCTGTTTCCACATCTGGACTCACGAGCACTATAGTTAGTGGGAATGATTTAGCAGTCCCACTATTGTTCTTCGATTTTATTTTTTGAAATATTGAATTGGAATATTATTACGTACGTTTTTTGGCTCTGCGTAACTTCTGCATACTTTCAGCTATTAAAACCATTCAACTATTAAAATGTTCGTCTCTTTTAGCTGATGTGTGGTCATTTTCAACTTTTTTACTACCATTTATACTTTATTAAATAATCTTTTTTTTTTCACTTTTTTAAACATTGAATTCAATGGGAGCATGCTTGAAATCCTCAAATTCTTCTTCCGCTCCCCAAAGTTTCAGCTCCTTCATACTTTCACCTAGAGACACCAAACAAACTTTACAATGTTCACTAAATATTCAGCTATCTGGCTATATCTTTTCAGTTTGATCTTTTTATAATTTTTGGAGAAAAAGCTTTTTGTTTAGAGGTCATTTCGTGTAATTTTAGACATTAATCAGAGTGTACTGTGTTTGTTTTGTTGCCATGGTTACCAAAGCTTCTGTTATACACAGGGGGGGAGGTGGCCGGAGCATCTCAGCTCTGATTACAGAGCCCGGGGGGAGGGGACAGACACACCATGTACTGATTTATAATATAGGAATATGATGGGGCAGTTTTGATGGCGGCCATTTTAGCCATTTAGCTATTCAGCATTCCCCCGCATTTTGCTAAGGAAATGCATTTTCTAGTGTACTATGTGACCATAACTAAATGTTTGAGGGGTAATACACATAGGAGATCATTGAGGTGTCAGCATCTGTGAAACTTGCCCAAAAATATGCATTCTTTCTAATTGTTGTTCAGAGGTAATGTTCATCCTGTCTTCAACATTTATTATGATGCAAAATTGGCAAAAAAATCATAAACAACATTTTACTTTCTTTATTAAAACCTAAAAGATCAGTGTGTTTTAACTTTACCTTTTTTTCTAATCTCATAGGGGAGAAAAGACTCAGACAACAGTCCAAGGATCTCAGGACCCCCCCAAGTCACCAGCCTGAGGCCCAAGATACCCCAAGCCCCAGCCCAAGACCACGCCCACCCGACGACCTTGAGGAAGGAGAGGTGGAGGAAGTGTGCGAGGTTTCAAGCCCACCAAGTGAGTGACTGACACCCCAGCTTGAGTTACTGTATTTTGGCGTGCATATTGTAAACCTTGTTTTTATTCACTCGTTTTAGGTGAGTTTCTGGTTGTGGAAGGCCAAGCGGCAGAGCACTTCACCACAGACAGTGCGCAAAGACTAATAGGCCAGATTATGCTGTGGAATGGCCACATAGATCAAATGCGTGAACAAATTCACAGCATGAAACTTCGCCTGGACTCCATGCAACAGGAAATGAAGAACATGATTGATGTTTTGGGCCGAATATAATCACGTTTGGCCTAAAAACATCAATCATGTTCTTCATTTCCTTGGGAAGTTATTTCGTTAAAAACAAGTTTTTTTAAAGTTTTGGGGTATACCCAAATTTTCATTGTGTGATGCACACGGTGTGTCATCATGTGCTATCTTCCATCATGGGTTAGCAATGTACTTGTTTTGTGTTTGCAAACCCTTCATCCTGAAAATTCTTTGGTGGTGAGAGGAACCAAAAATGGGATTGCACACACAAAACACGTACATTGCTCTCCCATGATAGGAGATAGCACATGTTGACTTGACCCTTTAGTAAAGCTCAATTTTGAGCATCTTCTAAATGAGCAATTTCTGCAAGGGTGACATTACATGCACCGTTCTCAAAATATTGAACTTTGTAAGTTTTAATGTATTGTAAGTTTTGTTTCTAAAAACACTGTTGTGTATGTAAATGTTTGGAGATAAAGGTCTATATATTTTATAAAAAATGGCTTGAATAATTTAGTAAAAGCTAATTTTTTTACACAACGTAAAATATTTTTTTACAAAATAAAAAGAACCAAAAATTTACAAAAATATGATACAAAATGCACCTTTCAATGTGCACCAAGTAAAATTTTTTTCCCTATACAATGTGTGTGGCTGTTTCTTGAAGTCAACATTTGGGGTTTGTTTTTGTGGGCCTGATTAACTAAAGCTAAATGCACTTGACACTACTACAAGTGCACTAGGAGACAGACATAACTTAAAGGTAAACAACAATAAAAACAAGATATTTAGATAAACAAATTTTCGTTTTTATTTTTTAAAAAAAATTATAGCTGTTGCTGAATAGCAATGGCCCCCCGACCATTAAAATAATTGACATAACGGTCACGCACTTGACGTGCGGTTCGGGGGGCCAAGCCAATACGGCCAATTTCTAGGCCTGTCAAAGTGCTAGCCTCTTCCAGTCTGGCCTCAGGCCCAACAGAGGATAGATAGGTAGCTGAATGTCTCCTTAAAAAGTTATGCAAGATGCAGCAAGCAAGGATGACGTGGTTGATTTTATAGTCCGCCAAATTAATAGCCGTAAGAAAGATACGGAACCGGCTGGCCAGAATACCAAAGGCATTCTCCACAACCCTTCTTGCTCTGGCCAGCCGATAATTAAATACCCTCCTCTCAGGGGTGAGTGTCCTTTGGGGGAACGGCCTCATCAAGTTCTCACAGAGAGCAAATGCTTCATCAGCAATAAAAACTGAGGGGAGTCCATCCACATTCTCGTCATCAGGTGGCAATTCCAGGCCACCGGTCTGGAGACGATGGCACAGCTCGGTCTGTGCAAAGACTCCTCCATCAGACATCCGGCCGTTCTTCCCCACATCCACAAACATAAACTCCAAATGTGCCGAGACCACCGCCATCAAAACTACACTATGGAACCCCTTGTAGTTAAAGAAATATGACCCCGAATGCGGTGGTGGCACAATCCGGACGTGCTTCCCGTCAATCGCCCCTACACAGTTGGGAAAGTCCCAACGGTCAGCGAACTGGGAGGCCACAGTCTGCCATTCCTGTGGACTTGAAGGAAACTGTGGAGTGTAAAAAAAATAAGATAAGGACTTTAATAAAAAAATTGTATATCAGATTACACCAAAACATTACTAAACAACAGCAGTCAAATATTATGAATATGTGTGTTTGTAATTGAAATGTTGAAAAACATAAGGCACACTTATAAGATTACTCACCCCCTATGATGGCCCATTGATACATTTGAATGTGGGGGGAGGGGTTCTAATTAGGTTAACAAACACACCTGACTGGCTGAAACATTTGTGGGGTGGGGGAGGGGTTCTAATTAGGTTAACAAACACACCTGACTGGCTGAAACATTTGTGGGGTGGGGGAGGGGTTCTAATTAGGTTAACAAACACACCTGACTGGCTGAAACATTTGTGGGGTGGGGGAGGGGTTCTAATTAGGTTAACAAACACACCTGACTGGCTGAAACATTTGTGGGGTGGGGGAGGGGTTCAAATTAGGTTAACAAACACACCTGACTGGCTGAAACATTTGTGGGGTGGGGGAGGGGTTCTAATTAGGTTAACAAACACACCTGACTGGCTGAAACATTTGTGGGGTGGGGGAGGGGTTCTAATTAGGTTAACAAACACACCTGACTGGCTGAAACATTTGTGGGGTGGGGGAGGGGTTCTAATTAGGTTAACAAACACACCTGACTGGCTGAAACATTTGTGGGGTGGGGGAGGGGTTCTAATTAGGTTAACAAACACACCTGACTGGCTGAAACATTTGTGGGGTGGGGGAGGGACAAACAAGACAATGGAGCAGACAATATACATTGTTCAATGGACTATAGGCTAGAGATAAAAATGGACCCAGCATTGCATGGTGGGGAGGTTAATGAAAGAAATTATGCATGTAGGGCAATAAATGATTAAAATAGGCATGCACAAAGATAAAGGGGACATTCACAGCAGATTGAAAGCATGGCAATTAGGTAAAGAGGACAGTTCTACAATACATCAAAAAACAGTTAATACATATCATGTAATGTTAAAGGATAAAACTTACCTTCATATATTCCTTCTGCAGGACCTGAATAATAGCAGAACAGGTCTCTGGGATTATGATCCCCAGAGCCTGGGGGGAGATGCCTGTCGAGAACTTTAAGTCCTGAAGACTTCTCCCTGTCGCCAAGTAACGTAACGTGGCAACTAGCCTCTGCTCCGCACTGATGGCTTGCCTCATGCAGGTATCCTGCCTGCTGATATAGGGGGTCAGCATAGCCAAAAGATGCTCAAAGATGGGGTCCGTCATCCTGAGAAAATTCCTGAAATCATCAGGATTATTCTCACGGAGCTCACGGAGCAAAGGCATATGACAGAACTGGTCACGCTGGCGCAACCAATTCTTGGTCCATGAACTCCTCCTCACCCTGTTCATGGACTGGACTCGGGTCAAAGTATTAACCCCAACACCAAGTCCCCACACAGCACGAACTCGAGAACGAGAACGTCCACTCGACATGGCTTCAAAACGGTCGGCTGCTCAAACTAACAAACTTATAACAAACGCACTGAAGAACAGCAAGGCCTATGAAGAACGACCTGAAAATCAGGAACGAGCGGAGCAGAACGGCCTGCAAGGCAGGTTACGAACTGACCAACACGCACTGAAAAGCAGATACAAACCTCACAAGCACAAACTGAACCGCAGAAAACGAACGAAATAAGCTGAAGTGTGAAAAGCGCGAATCGTCTCTAACCAAACTTCTACTAACACGAGATAAACACGAGATTAGCAGAAGGAGCCCAAAGGGTGCAGGAGTGGGGCTTGGACTTCCTTTTTCTAGTCCCGTCGTACGTGCTATACGTCACCGCGTTCAAAACCAGCGGACTTTTGCAGTGACCGTGTGTGGCCAAGTCCGTCCGTTTTTAAGTCCGGCGCAAGGAGCAAACAAAGTCCGACGAAAAGTCCGCCGGGCAAAGTCCGCCGTAAAGTCCGCTCGTGTGTACGCGGCATTAGAACAATGTATGTTAAGGTGGAATAGACATGTGCACTGCCAAAAAATGTTTTCGTTTTTTTTTTTTTGGGGGGTCATTCGTTATGATCGCAATTCGTACATTCGTACATTTGTACATTCGTAAATTCGTACATTCGTAAATTCATAAATTCGAAAATTATAAAATTATAAAATTCGTATATTCGTAAATTTGTACATTCGCACATTCCTAAATTAGAAAATTCATAAATTAGAAAATTCGTAAATT
Organism: Aquarana catesbeiana; assembly: GCF_042186555.1. NCBI lineage: Eukaryota > Metazoa > Chordata > Amphibia > Anura > Ranidae > Aquarana > Aquarana catesbeiana. The sequence continues at coordinate 36,309,355 of NC_133334.1, read as the reverse complement.
TGGAAATTCAAAAATCCGAAAATCCGAAATAGTAACTAACTATTAAATTATAGGTATTGTAATTTCCTTTCAAACTTGGCTGTTAGTGAACGTAACGAATACGAATTTATCTGAAGTTAAGAATTATCCGAAATAAAGAAATGGAACGCAACAAATTAATAATAAATAATAATAATAAAATGTTTTTATTATTACTATTGTTATTTATTATTATTAATTCATTGCGTTCCATTCATTTAGATACGGCATTCGTTATTTCGGATAATTCGTAACTTCGGATGTATTTTTTACGTTCACTAACAGCCAAATTTGAAAGGAAACATACAATACCTATAAGTTAATAGTTAGTTATTATTTGTTAATTATTATTTCAGATTTACAAACTTACGAATTTACGAATTTACAAATGTACGAATTTAAGAATGTACGAATGTAAGAATTTAGGAACGTACGAATTTACGAATTTACGAATGTACGAATTTACGAATGTGCGAATGTACGAACTTACAAATTTACGAATGTACAAATTTGTGAATGTACGAATTTGCGAATGTATGAATTTACGAATGTATGAATTTACGAATGTGTGAATGTATGAATTTACGAATGTGTGAATGTACGAATTTACGAATGTACAGATTTTTGAATATTCAAATTTATGAATATTCAAAAAAATTCGTTTAACGGGTTTTCGTTAATTCGGATATTTCCAAATTAATGAATTTGACAAAATTCGTTAACCACTTGACCCCCGGACCATTATGCTGCCTAAGGACCAGAGGTCTTTTTCCAATTTGGCACTGCGTCGCTTTAAATGCTAATTGCGCGGTCATGCAATGCTGTACCCAAACAAAATTTGCGTCCTTTTCTTCTCACAAATAGAGCTTTCTTTTGATGGTATTTTATCACCTCTGCGTTTTTTATTTTTTGCGCTATAAACGGAAAAAGACCGAAAATTTTGAAAAAAAATGATATTTTCTACTTTTTGTTATAAAAAAAATCCAATAAACTCAATTTTAGTCATACATTTAGGCCAAAATGTATTCGGCCACATGTCTTTGGTAAAAAAAATGTCAATAAGCGTATATTTATTGGTTTGCACAAAAGTTATAGCGTCTACAAACTAGGGTACATTTTCTGTAATTTACACAGCTTTTAGTTTATGACTGCCTATGTCATTTCTTGAGGTGCTAAAATGGCAGGGCAGTACAAAACCCTCCCAAATGACCCCATTTTGGAAAGTAGACACCCCAAGGAAATTGCTGAGAGGCATGTTGAACCCATTGAATATTTATTTTTTTTGTCCCAAGTGATTGAATAATGACAAAAAAAAAAAAATATTTACAAAAAGTTGTCACTAAATGATATATTGCTCACACAGGCCATGGGCCTATGTGGAATTACACCCCAAAATACATTCTGCTGCTTCTCCTGAGTATGGGGATACCACATGTGTGGGACTTTTTGGGAGCCTATCCGCGTACGGGGCCCCGAAAACCAATCACCGCCTTCAGGATTTCTAAGGGTGTAAATTTATGATTTCACTCTTCACTGCCTATCACAGTTTCGGAGGCCATGGAATGCCCAGGTGGCACAAAACCCCCCCAAATGACCCCATTTTGGAAAGTAGACACCCCAAGCTATTTGCTGAGAGGCATGGTGAGTATTTTGCAGCTCTCATTTGTTTTTGAAAATGAAGAAAGACAAGAAAAAACATTTTTTTTTTCTTTTTTTAATTTTCAAAACTTTGTGACAAAAAGTGAGGTCTGCAAAATACTCACTATACCTCTCAGCAAATAGCTTGGGGTGTCTACTTTCCAAAATGGGGTCACTTGGGGGGGTTTTGTGCCACCTGGGCATTCCATGGCCTCCGAAACTGTGATAGGCAGTGAAGAGTGAAATCAAAAATTCATGCCCTTAGAAAGCCTGAAGGCGGTGCATGGTTTTCGGGGTCCCGTGCGCGGCTAGGCTCCCAAAAAGTCTCACACATGTGGTATCCCCGTACTCAGGAGAAGCAGCAGAATGTATTTTGGGGTGTAATTTCACATATTCCCATGGCATGTTTGAGCAATATATCATTTAGTGACAATTTTGTGCAAAAAAAAAAAATTGTCTCTTTCCCGCAACTTGTGTCGCAATATAAAATATTCCATGGACTCAACATGCCTCTCAGCAAATAGCTTGGGGTGTCTACTTTCCAAAATGGGGTCATTTGAGGGGGTTTTGAACTGTCCTGGCATTTTATGCACAACATTTAGAAGCTTATGTCACACATCACCCACTCTTCTAACCACTTGAAGACAAAGCCCTTTCTGACACTTTTTGTTTACATGAAAAAGTTTTTTTTTTTGCAAAAAAATTACTTAGATCCCCCAAACATTATGTATTTTTTTAAAGCAAATTCCCTGCAGATTAAAATGGTGGGTGTTTCATTTTTTTTTTTCACACAGTATTTGCGCAGCGATTTTTCAAACGCATTTTTTGGGGAAAAAACACACTTTTAAAAATTTTAATGCACTAAAACACACTATATTGCCCAAATGTTTGATGAAATAAAAAAGATGATCTTAGGCCGAGTACATGGATACCAAACATGACATGCTTTACAATTGCGCACAAACGTGCAGTGGCAACAAAATAAATACATTTTTAAAAGCCTTTAAAAGCCTTTACAGGTTACCACTTTAGATTTACAGAGGAGGTCTACTGCAAAAATTACTGCCCTCGATCTGACCTTCGCGGTGATACCTCACATGCATGGTGCAATTGCTGTTTACGTTTGACGACAGACCGCCGCTTGCGTTCGCCTTAGCGCGAGAGCAGAGGGCGACAGGGGTGCTTTTTTTTTTTTTTTTTTTTCTTTATTATTTTTTTGCTTTTTTATCTTATTTTTAAACTGTTCCTTTCATTTTTTTTTTTTTAATCATTTTTATTGTTATCTCGGGGAATGTAAATATCCCCTATGATAGCAATAGGTAGTGACAGGTACTCTTTTTTGAAAAAATTGGGGTCTATTAGACCCTAGATCTCTCCTCTGCCCTCAAAGAATCTGACCACACCAAGATCGGTGTGATAAAATGCTTCCCCAATTTCCTAATGGCGCTATTTACATCCGGCGAAATCTAAGTCATAAAATGCTCGTAGCTTCCGGTTTCTTAGGCCATAGAGATGTTTGGAGCCACTCTGGTCTCTGATCAGCTCTATGGTCAGCTGGCTGAATCACCGGCTGCATTCTCAGGTTCCCTGTTGAGACAGGAGAGCCAGAGAAAAACACGGAAGATGGTGGGGGGGGGCATTCCCTCCCACGGCTTGTAAAAGCAGTCTAGAGGCTAATTAGCCACTAGGATTGCTTTTACATGAAAGCCGACCGCTGGCTGAAAAGAATGATACCAAGATGATACCTAAACCTGCAGGCATCATTCTGGTATAACCACTCAAAGTCGTGAATGGCTTACCTGAAGACAAAAAAATGGTTAACAATAAAGCACAGTAAACCGTAAAGTATAAAAAATTGCATACCTGAAAAACAAACATGATAAAACATAATAACAATAAAACATTGCAGAATAGAATACAGTAAAAAAGAGCAGAACAATAGAGAGAGAGACTAGAGAGAGAGAGAACAATAAAACGACAACTATTTTTTAAAATTTTATATATATATATTTATTTTTTTACACTTTTTTTGTAACTAACTTTTATAACTGCAACCGGTTCCAGGTTCGGGTCTCTCAAAATGCGATGGCATCTTGGGAGACCCTGTGAAAGTGTGCCTAGTCTGTGCAATGCTGTACCCTACGCTAATACTCAACTAGTGAATGGTAGCGTTCAAAACATTCACCAATGCAAAAACCAGGATTGTCAGGACAGGAGGGACAATAATAGCGGGTGTCATGCCTATATCCGCGCTTGCTGCAGACACAACATCTTTTTTGGGGGTTCGTTGAGTAGGGGTACTCGGGAGGACATAAAGAAAATGCCTCTCATGCAGCCGACTGCATTTGGTTGGGGATGTGAACGGGGGAAGTACGGGCGCTGCAGAAGTGGTGGGTTCCCAATTAGGATTGGCGAATGCAGCAGGAAGGGCATTATGGGCACGACGGGCCTGTGTTTGTCTTTTTGGTGGCAGCGGGACACTACTTGTGTTCGCCCCCTCACCAGCTTGAACTGCACTTATGGGACTCGCCACGTCACCAAGTGTTACTGCAGTGCTGGTTTGACTACGAGCGGGGTGTACTAGGCCACTGGTGCTTGCCAGTTCACCAAAACGCTACAAAAAAAACTGTTAGCGATCGCAGGGATCAGGCCTGACTCTGCGAACGCTGCAGTTATGCGTTTAGTGTTTTGTAAGTGACAGTGATCGATCGATACTGCACTTGGGTGGGCTGGGCTGGGCCGGGCGGAGGGGCAAAACGCAGGTGCTAGCAGGTATCTGGGCTGATCCCGCTAACACTGCGTTTTTGGGAACCCTAAACTGCTGGGGACGCCAGTATAGATCTGATCGGATCAGATATTGATCCGTTCAGATACTATACCACTAAGGGAGGCGTATGCTGCGTGCGTGGGTGTTAGCGCTACTGGCGCTAATCTGACGCTGCCTGGGGCGACGCATATCACCGCCGGGCGATCAGGGGGCTAAACCTTTATTCGGTAATAAACGGCGGGTGCCCTGACACTATAAAAAATAAACGAACTAATCAGCGTCACCCGTAACGGTTATACGGTGATCAGTGGTGAAAGGGTTAACTAGGGGGCAATCAAGGGGTTAAAACATTTATTCGGTAGTATATGGGGGTCCCTGACGCTATAAAACGCTGACGGCGAACCTAAATATTTACCTCCCTAACTAGCGTCACCAGCGACACTAATACAGCGATCAGAAAAATGATCGCTTAGTGACACTGGTGACAGGGGGTGATCAAGGGGTTAAAACTTTATTAGGGGGGGTTAGGGGGGTACCCTAGACCTAAAGGGGGCTAACAGTACCTGTCCTAACACTGTAACTGTCACAAACTGACACCATGCAGTAATCAGAAAAAAAAAAACTGCTGGTGTCAGTTTATGACAGGGGGGGGTGATTGGGGGGGGGGATCGGGGGGCGATTGGGGGGGGGGGTCGGGGTGTTTTGTGTGCCTGGCATGTTCTACTGTGTGTGTGTGTTTTCACTCACATACCTGTCTTCTCCCCGGAACGGAAAATACCGAGCCGGGGAGAGATGACATCATTTCCTTTGCTGCTGTTTAGCATACAGTAGCAAAGGAAATGATCCGATTGGCCGGCGGCGATCGCGAGGGGGGGGCCACGAACGGATGGCCTCCCCCTCACCTCCGATCGCCGGGGGACATAACAGGCCCACCCGCGGGAGGCAAATCACGTATATGTACGTGATTTTGCCTGCCCGTGCCGCCTTGCCGATGTACATCGGCGTGAGGCGGTCCTTAAGTGGTTAAAAAACGAATTCGGAAAGAAACGAATTGTACATATCTACTAAACTATGGAAGCTTTGCCCCAATAATAAAGGCAGACGGCAAAGTATTGGTCATCATTATTGCTTGTGGTCTCCCTGCAGCTGATCTTTTCCCCAGTACGGGCTTGCAGTACCATGCTTTGTATTGCATTGTGTGGAGGATGCCATAATGGTAGAGGCAGGATTTTGCTTCCTCATGTCAGAGCCTCCAATAAGAAGAACAAGGAGCAGCACAATAGTAACATCACGAAATATCACTCCAAATCTCCTGAGATTAGCATTAAGAAGCAGCAGTACATTGGATCTCACTTTAGATATGCAGTAGGGAAGAGCTTTGGCTTCAGACCAAACAAATGATCGGTCTGAATTTTAAATGTTTGGAGTTCGGCTGAGCCAAACTTTTGGCTACAGTGGGAAGTGAAACATTTCCCAGCAGTATTACTACTGGTGTTAAATGTGACAGGTTGCTTGTTAGGGATCCGGCAGCTGCAAAATGCTAAATTCCATTAGAAACATGCCTGAAGGATTCCATTAACCTGTCTGTGAATAGGTGCATCTGCACAATGTATACAACCTACTACAGCAAAACTGACTTTTACAAAGAAGAAAATTACCCTTTAAATAGCTGTTAAAATAATAGTTTCAAGTGCTTACTTCTGTATTAAATCTAAATGGTTTACTGACAATCTACGAAAAAAAGAACAAATCTTTTTCTTGTAGACAAAACAATTCCATGATCCAACTGATTCTGATAAATATTCTTTGTCTTCTTCATCTCTAGCAGGAGCTACCTCTAATTTATCAACAGGTACGCACAAACGCAAAACTGATCGATTGGCATCAACCGCCTCTGCTGCAAAACGCACTTAGCAGGACACTATTCGTCCCTGTCTTCGTGCACAAACTAAAAGTGCACCCTTTTCTTCCACTTTTCTTGGTGATGGTCACTCTAATTCTTCTGTCTCTGTATCAACTTCTTTGACGGCACCTATGGTAAGCCAGGTATCTGGTAATATTTCTTCTGGGGACTTCCCAATGCAGGGCATCTTCGCACAGCACCAATTTTTTCACCTCCACAAAATTTGGATTTGAAAAAAGCCAAAAATGTACCCCCAACACTGAAGGGGTCAGGCAAAACTGTTTCCAGGTGATAAATTTATCCTCTCACACCTTGACAGAGGATCAGGCCCAGGTTTTGGGCTTGGGCTTGACTTTCTGTCCAGATCATGAGGTTGATGCCTTCGAAATTATAAAGGATGTGAATCTTTTTGTTAGAAAATTAATGTTTAAAATCATCTATGACAAGGATACCAGGGGTCCCTCAGGTGGCATTTGCCCCGTGGACTTTTGGAAAAATAAAACTATAAATGAGGTAAAAGCCCTCAATGATTTGATGGAACTATGGGAGGAAGGCAATCCTTTCGATGATCCCCTTGAGGAACCCCTCATGGACCCATCTCCCAGCTCTCAGCCTGAGAGAATTTTTCTCTCACCAAACTTCTATAAGCCAAAATCCAAATGTTTTCCTATTTTACAAGGCAATCCTAATATTTGGGCCTTCACCCAACAGGTGACAAAAGAAATACAGGCTACCAAATGGGAGCGATTCAACGGACAATCCAATTTAAAACCAGCATTTCGTAAAGCCCTACTAGCTTTAAAACAAAATGATGACTCTATCATAAAACCCTCTGATAAAGGGGGGAATATAGTGGTAATGGATCTTGATCATTATAAAAAAATGGTAATGGATCTCCTTCTGAATCGCAATTTGATATCGGCCTATACTATTAGCCCAAGTAAAATATGCTGAAACCAAATACAAGATTCTTGTCACTCGTGCTTTTCATGAAGGCTTGATTGACAGGAAGACATGTGAATTTCTGACTGTTGAGACACCGAAACTTCCTACATTATACGCCCTACCCAAGATACACAAAAACATGGATTCTCCCCCAGGTTGTCCAATAGTTTCTGGCAATGGCAATCTTACAGAGCCAGCCAGCAAACTTGTTGACGACTATTTACGACTACGCGTCAAATCATTAAGCTCCTAAATTCAAGATACTGCGGATCTTCTTAGATCCTTGGATGGTATATGTGTACCAGTGGGGGCTTGGTTAGTTGCCATTGATGTTGAAGCCCTCTACAACTCCATCCCCAATGACTGGGGGGTTCGAGTTGTGGAGGGCTTCATTTCTGAGAGAGGTCCTAGGGCTAACGCCTACAATAGATTCATTTTGACTAACAATATTTTTTATCTTTAAACGCTCCCACTACCTCCAGGTGCAGGGTGTTGCGATGGGGACTAAATGTGCCCCATCATACGCCAATCTGTACCTGGGGGGTGGGAACGTGAGGTTTTCTCTTTAGAAAATTATCAGGAATTTTTTGACAATGTTCTTAGCTGGCATCGGATTATTGACAATATTTTTGTCGTGTGGACCGGCTCCAGGGAGGAACTTTCTTCTTTTTTAAGTAAACTTTAATTTAAATTTCACCATGACATGTGATCAAACGGCAATTGATTTCTTGGATATTTCAGTATATTTGAATCCTGATGGCACGATCAGTTCCTCCTTGTTCAGAAAACCATCAGCAGGGAATACTATATTACACACTGCTAGCTCTCACCATAAATCTTTGGTTGAGAGCATCCCATACAGTCAGTATTTGGGAATAAGGAGGAATTGTAGTTGTGACCAGGATTTTGAATTTGAGGCTTAGGCATTGCAGTTACGTCTATTGGATAGGGGTTACAGCCGCTCCATCCTACAAAAGGCCTCTTATAGGGCCAAAAAACTAAATCGAGCTAAATTAATTCATCCAAAGAAAATCCAAAAAACTGATCAACAGGTGCGACTGATAACTAGATATTCTGGTGAACACAGGAAAGTTCGTCAAATTATTCAAAAATATTGGCCTTTATTATCTACTGATGAGGTAATTTCATAATATGTTAATCCGTTTCCCCAGATTACATATAGGAAGTCAAGGTCTATTAAGGACCAGTTGGTCCATAGTCTTATACCTAACTCTGGTAGGCAGGCTCGTAGAGGCATGGCTCCCTGTGGGAGATGTGAATTCTGCAAATTTTTGTTAAACTTGGTTGAGCTGACTCTTCCCAATGGGACTAGCTATAAACCACATTTCTTTGCTACATGTCAATCTATTGAGGTTGTTTACTACATGAAATGTGACTGTAATGCCTTTTATGTAGGTAAGACTAATGTCGCGTACACACGACCGGTTTTGCTGTCGTAATAAACTCCGACGGTTTTTCATACAGAACTCTGACGGAATTCCATTCAAGCGGTCTTGCCTACACACGGTCAACCCAAAGTCCATCCGTCCAGAACGCGGTGACATACAACACTTATGACGGGACTAGAACAAGGAAGTTCAATAGCCAGTAGCCAATAGCTTCCATCTCGTACTTGCTTCAGAGCATGCGTCTTTTTTGGTCCGTCGGACCAGCATACATACAATCGGTTTTCCCGATAGGAATTGGGTCCATCGGAAATATTTAGAACATGTTCCATTTCTAAGTCCGTCAGAATTTTTGAAAAAGAGAGTCCAATGAGGCCATCAGTTACAAGCCGTTCCTCTAATGGCTCTAATTGGCTTAGATTTGCAGATGTTCATTCATGGACCACTTTGGATTGTTTTTGAGGTCCTATTTTTTAGCCGTTTGGCTATATGTGCATTCATGATGTAAACCCATGCCTTGACTGTACCCATTATGCCGTTGATGATTGAAGCCTAAAAAATCTAAAGTAGAATATATGTGCGTGTATTGAGGCCATTGGTTTAGTATTGTTTTGTAGGGATTCGTTCTATTCTCTATTTACTTTTTTAGGGAACTTCCACTGGATTAGGTGACCATACGGACGCCCAGGGCGTCATTTTCAGTGTTGTCACTTTGTTTTGACTCCATTAGGTGGCGCCATTAGCGCCTCCGTTGTTCCCTTGCTTTCCATGTGAGGTACTATTTGGCTTAGTCCAATTGGTTCCCATTTTTTGGCTGCAAGTTATTTTTCCATCTGGCCAGGATATATTTTTTACCACACTTTGACTTAAATTCAATCTGAATTTAAAAATTGGCCAAATGTGTATTTATATACCTTTCCGCCAATGCCGCATTTTCTTGCTGACAGCGTATGTGGCTCACGCGATCGGACGCTAGTGCGTCACTTCCGGTGCGCCTCCTGACGCATCAGCACCATTTCCGTTTTTTTTCAGTATGTAAAGATTTCATCACATCCGGTGTGACCGTCCACGAGGAAGACGCCACTGTAGTGTCCGCTCCTCCCTTGTATTTGGCGCCAATTCCAAGCGCCCTATCGGGAGGTGGGGGGAGGTATATAAGGATCCGGGTAGAGGAATCAGAGTAAGGCTACTATGAGAGGAGGAATGAAGTACACTGTGGACCGTATCTTCTAAGTAATTTTATTTGCTCAGTTCTTGGGATATTTTTACTTTGGTTATGAACTAGAGACTATACAATCCCTTTTTATGGATCTCCAAGTTTTTCTTTGAGGATCCTTCACTCTTTGACATGTGGATTTTCATGTATGTGAATTGAGTCCTTAGTACAGGTATATTTATATAATTTTTTGTTTAGTTAAATCTCATATGGACATACCTGAATTATCTTGGTCACGAAGTTTTTTGTTTTTTTGTTTGCACTTCCATTTTCATCTAGGCGTCTCACCTACCTGTTCCCAAAAATTAATAGGCTTTTTTTCTATCATATACCACCCTCTATGGTTACACCAGATGATCCACTTGTGGGGTTCCATCTGACCAACTTTGCCTCCATGCTAGCCTTCACACAGTTTTGATCAGTCCATCCATATACAGGTAATTTTGCTTCAAGAAAGTCTGTCATTGTGATATCAATCAAGACATGGGGTATTAAATAATTATTTTTGTATTTTTTCTTGTTTCTATGTCACTTTGTATTTTGTTATATTGTAATTTTGTGTATTATTTTCTTCTATTTTTCAGTAGCTAGTGCCTGACAAATGTAATTCTCCTGAGGAAGTTACTATTCGTGGTGAAACATGTTGAGAATTTGTTCAGCTTCTGAAATTGTACTGTATATTTTTGATGGACCTTTTATTCTATCATATTTTTAAATTTCTATAAAGAAATATTTTTGATATATCTATTGTGTCGAATTTTGCACCCTAAAAATCCCATTATCCTTACCTTCTATGCAGGAAAGGGAGCACAAGAATGTGTACTTGCCGTCCTGAACCATGCCAGGCCACATGCCCTCAACATGGGGAACAAAGGCCTTTTTACGACAACCATGGCTCAGTGGTTGTGAAGGTCTGCAGGCCAGGGGGCTTATCAGAATCTGAAAGCCCCCAGAAATTATTCACCCCCAAGTAAAACAGTTAGGAGCACCCCTACTCATTCATGACAAAATGTAAACAGTAAATAATGACACCAAACTTTTTGACAAGTCCATTAATACAAAAAAAAAACTCCCACAATGTACACAAAATGATCCTCTGATGCCGCTCACTCACTCAAATGGCATCTCTAGGGCTCCATCAATAAATTTAAACAGAGCATGATTGCTTGATGGACTCTTTTTTCCACTTCACCTACTATGATGTCATTGACCAAGTATGACCATGGCTATGTTTGTTCAATGTCGTTGACCAAACATAACCATAGTTGGTCAGTGATATCAGCCCAATCATCTCCCTTTGACTGATGTTTGCCTAGTAACTGAATGGGGCCAGGTGAATCCACTGATTGCTAAGGACTTAAAAACCATTGACAGGAAGGAAGTTAATAGTGATAAAACTACAGCTACTATAAACCTCTATATTTATTTATTTATTTTACGCAGTGCTTTAAATATAGTATACATTCACATCAGTCCCTGCCCTCAAGGAGATTACAATCTAAGGTCCCACTCACATTAATACATACAAATACTAGGGACAATTTAGACAGGAGCCAAATGACCTACCAGCATGTCTTTGGAGTGTGAGAGGAAACATGAGAACCCGGAGAAAACCAATGCAGGCATAGGGAGAACATGCAAATTATGTAACTCACTCGGACTCGTGAACAGCCAAATGTTGGTTTGAACTTGTGTTCAGACCACACCTTGAGCTCATCCTTATGGGGCATACACACGGTCAGACTTTTCGGCTACAAAAGTCCGACAGCCCGCCCGACAAACTTTCGACGGACTTTTGGCGGACTTGCAGCGGACTTTCTAACGAATGGACTTGCCTATATATGATCACACAAAAGTCCGACGGATTCGTACGTGATGACGTACACCGGACTAAAATAAGGAAGTTGATAGCCAGTAGCCAATAGCTGCCCTAGCGTGGGTTTTTGTCCGTCGGACTAGCATACAGACGAGCGGATTTCTGGGTCCGGCGGAGTTACGACGTAAAGATTTGAAGCATGTTCCAAATCTAAAGTCCGTCAGATTTGCGACTGGAAAAGTCCACTGAAAGTCCGGGGAAGCCCACACACGATCGGATTGTCCGCCGGATTTGGTCCGTCGCCGTCCGTCGGACTTTTGTAGCCGAAAAGTCCGACCTTGTGTACGCCCCATAAGTCATTGACCAAATATTTGGTCAATGATGTCTCTGGGCACACTAGACCCTGTTTGCATTAAGCTTCCAGCTAAAGAGCAGTCATTCATGGCGAGCTGTTGTCAGGGGTCGATTTGGTCAAGAGTTTTTTCTTTTGCCAGACTAGTAGGCATCATTCATTATGACTGGTGGGGCTCTATGCCACTAGATGATGTGATTGACAGTGAATTCACATTTTGGAACTTGTTTTTCTTAATAAAGTACCTACCTAAGTGTGTGTGTTTTTTAATTCTTTTTTTACATGTTTACATTTTTTGTGAATGAGTAGCAGTGCTATCCTCAGATTTTTGCTAAAGTTTCTGAAACATTAAAACTGTCAATTCCGCTCATCCCTTGTTGCCAGGGAGGTAGATCTGGGGTTCATAAACTAGGAATATTTAAAAAATAAATAAATATTAGCTCCATAAGAGGTTCCTGAACAAGACTGAGATCTTCCCAGAATCTGTTTTGCAAAGAAGCCCATGCCTTCCACTGGTGACCCAGACAGTCATAGATGAATACAGACTGTGAGAGATGGATAAACACTTTAACAGGCATGACCGGTCAACTTCCTTGGGCTACAAGGAACAAGGAATTCTCTCTTTAGAGAAGTAAAGAAAAAATAGATTGCCACTAACAATCCATTCTACTCTTAATGCCAGTTGCCTGATTGTTGTGCTGATCCTCTTGTTTAAAGCCTTTGTCACCCTAAAAAAAAAAAAAAAGGATTCTGTCCCTTTAAAGCATGTTATACAGCACAGTGCTTGTGCTGTGTAATTTGGCCCCTTGTTTAACCTAAAATACCTGGCTGATCCTGCCAATTTCTACCCTCCCCCCTGTAAACTGACCACTGTTTATCAGGGCTGCTGAGCCCTGACACCGTGGTCAGTTTACGTGCCTCCGTCATCCACAGCCCTGACTCCCCTCTAACCTCCTCTCCCCCCTCCCTCCCTGCCTGCCAGCTAGTGATAGTGGACACCCCTCCCCTGCTGCTGCTGAAATAACATCTACATTTTTATACTATCTGCTCTGTCTCCTAATGCTGTGTCCCCCAGTGTATGTGATTTATAAAAATAAAAATGCCGTCTAAACCTGCTTTCAGAGTGTCGCTCGGCGCGCACGTGGCGGGCCGCCTCTCTCCTCCTCTCCTTTCAGCTGACCTCAGCAGGGAATTCTTGGCCCCTCCTGCCGCAGCTGTCAGACGGGGAGAGGAGAGAGGCGGCCGGTCACGTGAGCGCCAAGAGGCGCTCTGAAAGCAGGTAAAGACCTTTTTTTAAAATCACACACACAGGGGCACACAGCATTAGGAGACAGAGAGGATAGTATAAAGAGGTCAGAGTGGCTTAACAACCACTTTAATTGCCTTCTAAATCACTGATCCAAATGGAGTATGCAGAACAAGTTCGACATCACTCTGATTTTATACTCAGCATACTCATGTGGGTCAGTGGCTGGAAAAGCATTATCAGCGATGGACACCCATGTTGACAAGTGCAGTTAACTGACTGGCCACTAGAAAGCTCTGCTCCCATTATAGTATAGTAAAGAGGAAAATTGGAAACAAGTGATAGCTCCCCTTTTAGAGAAGTCCTTCTTTAGTGATGTAATGGGGGTAGTTAGTGCCCAAATAAAATCCAGGATGGGAGGAACCTTAGGCAGAATAGGGCAGTGATAGCAAACCTTGGCACCCCAGATGTTTTGGAACTACATTTCCCATGATGCTCCACTACACTGCTGAGTGCAGGAGCATCATGGGAAATGTAGTTCCAAAACATCTGGGGTGCCAAGGTTCGCCATCACTGGAATAGGGCATGGGAGCCAAATACACCAGAGCTATACATATGTAGTCGGCTACTGCAAAGGACCTGCCCAAGGCTGAAGCCCCAAGCTCCAAGTGTACAGGATTCAGTAGGTGCAGCTACAGACCTCCTGACTCTAATACGGTGTGAATGGAATCGTGAGCAGGTTGCATAGAGCCTCATGGACCAGGTCAGAGCCCTCTGAAGTGAGTACTAATGACCCGGAAAGTGAGAGAGTAACATAAGGTAGCGTGCCTGGCTGGGCAGAGCTATGGTGTGGGACATGGACAGTGCAACTGGTATACTACAGAAAGCACTTTGCTAATCTCGGCTGACAGAGTGGAATGTTTCACCTTGTTAATATCGGTATGCAGGGCTACTGCAAGGATTTTTGACACCCTAGGCTAAACCTAATTTTGCTGCCCCCCCCCCTTGGCACCACCCTTGACTCCACCCCACTTTGCCCTGCCCATGTATACCCACCTTATTAATGAAGCGCCCATCAAATGCAGTCTCACCATCGCCCATCGTTGCAGTCTCACCAACGTCCATCAAATTCAGCCTACCAGCGCCCATCAATGCAGCCTCACCAGTGCCCATCAATGCAGCCTCACCAGCGCCCAATAAATGCAGCCTACCAGTGCCCAGCAATGAATGTTTGGGACACAGACACAGTTCTCCACTGCCGCTGCGCCTCTGACATTATGTGGGAACAGAGCCGCGGCTGCCTGCTGATGATGAGACTTAGTTGCTTGATGCAGAGAGAAGGGAGTAGGAACACCAGTGGCGTCCTAGGGCGGCTGCCTAGTTTGCCTAGTGGTAGCACCGGCCCTGTCTCTATGAATAGAGCAGAATGCTACAGATCTAGTATACAGAAAGATGGGTCCTAACATTGTGGTGCTCTTAAGGAGAAGAGAGAGGAGATGCAAACTGAAGATGGCTTATAATTGTATTCTGGTGTTCTGCACTTAAGTGACTACTACAGAAGGTTTGCTCTTATGTATGGCAATGTGTGCTGAACAGTTCTGTCAGCATGTCAATGTGACGCTACATGTTACTGCCATCTTTCAAGAACATCAGTAAAGTGCAGAAAATAAACTTCTTGTGTGGACATTCCTTTCTTCATAAATATAGAGCAGTGGTCTCCAAACTGCGACCCAGGGGCCGGATGTGGCCCTTTCCTTGCCTTTATCTGGCCCTTGAGCCATTATTCCTGCCACTGACACCAGCAATAGGGCACTATTCCTCCCACTTACACCAGAAATGGGGCTCCATTCCTAGCATTCACACCAATGATGGAGCACTATTCCTTCCACTGACATTAATGATGGGGCACTATTCCCCCAGCTGACACCAACAATGGGGCACTATTCCTCTGACTGACACCAACAATAGGGCATTATTCCTCTGATCGACACTAATGATGGGGCACTATTACTCCCACTGACACCAAAAATTGGGCACCATTCCTAGCATTCAAACCAATGATGGGGCACTATTTCTTCCCCTGACACCAATGATGGAGCACTATTCCTCCCACTGACACCAACGATGGGGCACTATTCCCCTGGCTGACAAAAACAATGGGGCACTATTCCTCTGACTGACACCAACAATAGGGCACTATTCCTCTGACTGACACCAACAATAGGGCACTATTCCTCTGACTGACTCTAATGATGGGGCACTATCACTCCAACTGATACCAACAATGGGGCATTATTCCTCCTACTGACACCAATGATGGGGCACTCTTACCCCCACTGACACCAATGATGGAGCAGTTTTATCCCCCCAATGACATCAATTATGGGGCACTATTACTCCCACCGATACCAACAATTTGGCACTTTTTCTTCCCCTAATACCAATGATGGGGCATTGTTTACTACCACTGGGCAGAGTCTGCCCCCCCCCCGCCCCCTACCCTGTCCTTCTTAAGAACAGTAAACTGGCCCTTACTTTAGAAAGCTTGGAGACCCCTGCTATAGAGGCTTATGGCCGGAAATGTCATGAGTGTGCCTATGACCAGCAGTTGGGCACAATATGGCCAAGGCTTCTATCTACCAGCAGTGGGTGACTGTTCTATCCAAGAAGAAGCAGTGTGAACATCCAAAGAGATCATCAGTTATACAAATCCTCAAACCAGCCCTTCTGAAACCAACAATCATGCCATGGTCAACATCACTTAGATCACATTTTGACATTTGAAGTGAACATTAACTGAAGACACTGACCTGTTTCTTTTTTGGTTTCATGCATTGTGTTGCTGATTCCATGATTAAAGCATTTAATGACTATGCAGGTGTACAGGCGTTCACCCGCAAAAAACTGATTAATGAGTGTATACTATTTATAGTTTGCAGAAAGTGCCATAGGTACTCAAAAGCTGAGGGTTAAAATAGCCATCATCAATGTTATCTTCATTGCAATACTCGTATCACCTTGTTCCCTGTTTTCAATGAAAAGCACAAATAGTAATTTACTTTGCAAACCTCCATGACACAGTCATTGCCGTGCAATTTAAAAGGAGCGAGTGTCTTCCCTCCATCCATAACCAAATCATCTCAAGTACAGTAAAGCCAGGAACATCATGTACCCGAGTCAACTGTGGAGAGTGATTTATATAATATCTCTGTGTATAGTAGATGATCTGAACTCTCTAAAAAAGATAATAAAACCCAACACTTAACACAGTGCAGTGCTGCAATAAAATCCCAACAGGGATGTCCAATTCATCTAGGCAGTAAACCGGAAGAAGGGTTTAAAAAGAAAGTAAGTGCCGAGTGTTTAAAAGGATAAATGTGTTAATGGCAAGTCTCTGCAGGGATTAAGAGACATAGTGATATACAAATAGATAGATAGATAGATAGATAGATAGATAGATAGATAGATAGATAGATAGATAGATAGATAGATAGATAGATAGATAGATAGATAGATAGATAGATAGATACTACATTTAAACTAATAACAGTAACAATAATAATAATAGTAATAATATAATAATCCCTTAAGGAATGGAAGGTGGAAACCAAATGGTCTTTAGGAGCTGCCCAGTGTTTATCCCCTTATCCTCCTTTATGGAGTGTAGCCACCCTGCCATAATTGAAGGTAACTAGCCAAATTTAGTTCTCCTGAGTAGTAAATTTATTTATAGTCTTTCACTTGGCTCTTTCTTCCCTAAGCTCAGGGTTACTGATGTTCCTGGCTTCTGCCACTGGCATTTGGGGCCAGGGCTGCCGATAGGTGGGTACCTCCGGTCCTCTTCTAGGGGGCCAAAGGTATCTCAAAGGTGAGATGTCAGGGATTTGTTTAGACCCCTGATATCTCACCAAAGCCCTCCTCCCCATGCGGTGTATAAAAATAAAAACAAATTTTAAAAAAATAATTGTAAAAATGTAAAATAATAACAAATTGTAAAAAAAAAAAATGTTAAAATTGTAAAAAAAATTATTTTAAAAAAATGTGAAAAAATTAATTTAAAAAATTGTGAAAACAGTATTTTAAAAAAATTGTAAAAACAAATTAAAAAAAATTGTAAAAACTAATTTGAAAAAATGAAGGGCTCATTCACACGGGTTCTCTGACCCATACAGTGTGAATGAGCAGTTAGTGTGGCTGGATCTATCTGTTACTCTATGCAGCTTGTGTATGAACACAGCCGCAGGTCCTAATTTGATAAGTGTGCAGGTGTGGGTGAGTGGTCCTGAATACATGCTATCTGTGTTTGGGACCGTACACCTGCACCCACGCGCCTGCCAAATTAGGATCCGAGTAGGTTCATTGCCAGTGGCTGGGGGAGGATATATATATTTTGGGAGCAGCCTGGTGAGGTCTTCTTTTCTCTCAGAGCTGCAGCCAGGGGAGGTATGTGCAGAGTTTGTGCTTGTGAGGCCAGCAGTCTGTTTGGGCCTAGCACAAATCCTCAAGCTGCCCTGTCTGGTTGAGGAGGGTACAGAACCCAAACAGGAGGGTCAGGGAAGAAGTCCTGCTGGAGAGGGATGGAGTCTGCCCTTAGTGGGATGGTACTCCCTTGGATGGAGGAGAAATGTGGTGGAGTCTGGAACCATAGATCCACCCTGAAGTGATGTCAGCCAACCCCTGTGCTGGGGGCTATTCCCCTTCTCCCAGCCAGGGCAAGTCACTAATCCTAATTTTTTTAAACTTTTGAAGATACCTGACTAACAAATTTAGGCTAAATTTAGTATTAGAACCCTACAGGATATTACAAGCCAACAAAAGCTTATTCTGTTCCTCACTCTACAGGCGTGGCTTAACCTCCCAATCTCCTTTCGCTCCTGTTACCTACAGGTTGCACACAACCTTAGTTGCCATTTTCAAGGGAAATCGTAATCCTTTGTAGCGTAGCGTGGCCATCATCTACCATATATTGACAAATGATCCAAGCTACCTCTCAAGAACTCACTGCTTTGTGATATAAATGGAAACAGGACATATAAGACCTTGAGGCAGAGGACTGGGAAGATATTTGGGATACATCTACTCTTACTTTAGTCTCCGTGAGTGATAAGCCAATACAATTCAAACTTCTACACAGAGCCTATTTTACCCCTCACAGGCTACATCAGCCTGTGTTCATACATCTCATCTGCTTGTTGGGGAAGTGGAGCAGTGAGTGGACTTCTTTTCAATGTCTTCTGGACGTGCCCTTCTATTTTTCATTACTGGTGAGGAGTAGTGTGCTATATGATAGACCTACTGGAAACTTCTCCACATGTGTCTCCATTCAAATTTGGCTGTTAGTGAACGTAACGAATACAAATTTATCTGAAGTTACGAATTATCCGAAATAACGATTGCTGCATCTAAACAAATGGAACAGAACTAATTAATAAATAATAATAATAATAATAATAATAATAATAATAATAAAACGTTGTTATTATTATTATTGTTATTTATTATTATTAATTTGTTACGTTCCATTCGTTTAGATACGGCATTCGCTATTTCGGATAATCCATAACTTCGGATCAATTCGTATTCGTTACATCCGCTAGTAGACAAATTTGAAAGGAAATTCCAATACCTATAATTTAATAGTTAGTAATAGTTTAGTTATTATTAGTTAGTTATTATTTCAAATTTTCGGGTTCTTTGGATTTTCGAATTTCGAATTTACAAATTTACAAATTAACAAATTTACGAATTTTAGAATATTCAAATTACGAATATTACGAAAAATTTGTTAAACAGGTTTTTGTTAATTCGGATACTTCCAAATGAACAAATTTGTCAAAATTCATTAAAAAACAAATTCGGAACTAAACGAATTGCACATGTCTAATCAAAATCAAACCGAAGAACCTCTACACCAAACTGAATCTGTACTTGGCCCTCAATAATATAAAAGGCACAGTTCCCAAAATGTCCACAGTGTGCAGGTAAAACAAGCATACAGAAGAGTCATACCAGCATTACTGTTGCATTACTGATGGATCTACAGTTTGTCAGCTCCTGGCAGATGGTAGACCGGCATTTTATTTTGATTTTCCGTTACTGTATTTTATAATCATTTTTCTCATTTTTCATGTTTTGGAGTTTTTTTTTTTTTTTTTTTCTGAGGAGGGGGACACTCAATAGTGACACAAGCGTACCTAGTTTTTATTTTTGTAATGTTCTATGTTCCGTACACCTTCTTCTCTTGTTTTACAGGACAATCAGTTGCCACACAAGACACAGTTTGATAAATAGAGAGCAGCTTGCGTGCCAACAGTGGTCATTAATCTCCTCGGAAGATGAAAGTGAGTGGAGAATCGGAGAGCAACACTTTGTAATTACTGATTCATGCATTCCAGCCCAGTATAAAAGAGGACAAATTGCCTTTAATTGTTATATCATCATCTGTCGACAACTTTTTTTTTTTTTAGTAAAGAAGAAAAGTTCGCTCTTCTAAAATTAGGTGGATGTTAGGCTGAACAAACTTTTTCTTTTCTTTCTTTTTTTTTTCTTTTTTTGCAAACACTCTGAAGCTGCAAGCTAAAAATGTGCATGTACTGTATACCGGTACTTGCAAAATGATTTGTCATATGGCTTTTTAAAATAGATTTCTTAAAGTGGTTCTAAAGCCTTAAGGTTTTTTATCTTAATCTATTCTATGCATTAACCACTTGCTTACCAGGCACATATACCCCTTTCCTGCCCAGGCCAATTTTCAGCTTTCAGCGCTGTCACACTTTGAATGACAATTGTGCGGTCATGCAACACTGTACCCATATGAAATTTTTATCTGTTTTTTACACAAATAGAGCTTTCTTTTGGTGGTATTTAACCACTGTTTTTTTTTAATTTTTTGCTAAACAAACAAAACATTTTTTTTGAAAAAATAAATATATAATTTTTATAGTTTGTTATAACATTTTCCAAACAGGTAATTTTTCTCCTTCATTGATGTACGCTGATGAGGCTGCACTGATAAGGTGGCACCGATGGGCACTGATCAGGAGGCACTGATGAGTCTGCACTGATAGGCACTGATAAGGTGGCACCGATGGGCACTGATCAGGAGGCACTGATGAGGCTGCACTGATAGGTGGCACTGATGGGCACTGATAATTGGCACTATTAGGCACTGATAGTTGGCACTGATAGGTGGCACTAATGGGCACTGATATGTGGCACTGAAGGGCAATGATATGCGGCACTGATGGACACTGGTGGTGAGCACTGATGGGCACTGATAGGTGGCACTGGTGGGCATTGATTAGCAGTACTGATGGGCACTGGTAGGTAACACTGCTGGGCACTGGTTAGCAGCACTGTTGGGCACTAATTAGCAGCACTGGTGGTCACTGTGTGGGACCGATGCCCCTCTTATAGAAGCGGGCAATTGGCTTTATTGACCGGCTTCTGTTTACATCACTTGATCAGCTGTCATTGGCTGACAGCTGATCAGGTGGTAAAGGGCTGTTATCGGCCCTTATCTCTGAGCTGTGATCAGCTGAGTCCCAAGGTCTTGGCAACCACAGAGCGCACCTCCCGTGTGCCACAGGGGGCGCGCAGGAAGCACGAGCAGGGAGGACGTCCATATACGCCCTCCCACGGCTTTTTAAGCCCGTGCTGTAGCCGTCTTTTGGGCGCAAAGTGGTTAAGGTAAAAAACTTATGCTTACCTGAGCCCGATCTCAATCCAGCAATGTTCACAAGAGCAGCAGCTCGTCTGGTTCTGTCCCTCCTCACTGAGCAGATTGACAGCCAATGGTTCCTGCCAATCTAATCCTTTGATGAGGGAGCTGAGGGTGGGGCTGAGTCCAGCTGTCTTTGTCGATATACACAGACAGGGAGTCTCGGAAGTGAGCCTGCATGAGTGCCCCCCTAGAAAGCGGCTTTCTGATGGGGCACCCATTGGGGAGGAGCCAGGAGCTCCGGTTGGGTCCAGAGAAGAGGAGGATCTGGGGCTGCTCTGTGCAAAACTATTGTACAGAGCAGGTAAGTATAACATGTTTGTTATTTAATTTTCTTTTAAAGTGTAAGCTTTAGTATCAATGTAACTGCTTTTCTTATTTTCTTTTGGTCTGTTAAATATACCATTAAAAGCGTTTTGTGATATTTGTCCTATAAGTGAAAGAAATACCAGTTGATTTGTCCAGAAAGAGAGGTATACCTTATAATGTTTTAAAATGTCCTAGGTTCCAAAATGTCCTGGACTGGAAGTGGTTAAAACAAGTTCATGGCTGCCGCTTCAGCCGCAGGATCATTTTCACGGTAGTAAGAAGGGCCACCTGCCGCCGATGTTGGAGTGAAAGCAAAAATCCCAGGGCCATATTTCATGGTTAACTCCAAACTAATAACCTGTAAAGGATTTTAAAAGCGTCACCCATGAAAAATGTTAGGTACCTTAGTTTGTTAGCATTGCACACATGCAATTATGAATCTTTCTGTATTTGGAGATTAAATCTTTTTTCCTCTAGTTGTAAAGAGTGCCCCTTGTCCTCAGTGATGACCTTAAAGTGAATAACTCAACACCAAGTCCAGTATTAGTGATGGGCGAACGGTTCGGCCAGAGCATAAGTTCGGGGCGAACTTTAGTTGTTCGGATGTTCTGCGAACACCGAACAATATGCGGTGTTCGGGGGAAATTCGAAAGCCACTGGAACACCGTTAAAGTCTATAGGACCCTTTATGAAAAATCAAAAGTGCTCATTTTAAAGGCTTATATGCAAGTTATTGTCATAATTGACCTGGGTCCTGCCCCAGGGGACATGTATCAATGCAAACATTTTTTTTCCCATTTTTTCGGGAGCAGTGATTTTTTTTTATGCTTAAAAACAATATGCTGGAACAATAAAAATGAAATATTCCTTTAAATATTGTGCCTGGGGGGTGTCTATAGTATGACTGTAAAGTGACGCATTTTCCCGTGTTTAAAACAGTACCACAGCAAAATGACATTTCTAAAGTAAAAATTGTCATTTAAAACTAATTGTGGCTTTAATGAATTGTCGGGTCTCTGCAATATAGATAAAACTCATTGAAAAAAAATCATGGGATTCTCCCCCAGTCCATTACCAGGCCCTTTGGGTCTGGTATAGATATTAAGGGGAACCCCAAACCAAAATTTAAAAAAAAAATTGCGTGGGGGTCCCCCTAAAATCCATACCAGGCCCTTAGGGTCTGATATGGAAATTAAGGGGAACCCTGCGCCATTTTTAAAAAAAAATGGCGTAGGGTCCCACCCAAAATCCATACCAGACCCTTCAGGCAATGCGGTTACGTAAACGGGTGACCCTGCCCCCTCTAATGCCACGGAGAAGCCATGGGGAAGTCCCGTGGTATCAGATGGGGGGGTCACCCGGTTACATCACCGGGTGGCCCCACCCTCAGTTATATAAGAGCGGTTACAAGCCAAGACGCATCAGATGGCGGGAGCCTCCCATGGAGACGGGTCGGTCCCGGATTATTTTTGGTCCGGGCAGCGTGATAGAAGAAGATGAATGGATATCGTGGGGCATTTTTATTTTTTAATAAAGTACTTGTCCCAAGCTGTGTTTTGTAGTTTTTAACATTTTGACACTTCTTTTGTGAAATGGTAGGGGTACATTTGTACCCCGTTACCATTTCACACACGGGGGGGCCGGGATCTGGGGGTCCCCTTGTTAAAGGAGGCTTCCATATTCCAATAAGCCCCCCACCCGTCAGACCCCCACAACCACCGGGCAAGGGTTGTGGGGATGAGATTCTTGTCCCCATCAACATGGGGACAAGGTGCTTTGGGGTCTACCCCAAAGCACCCTCCCCATGTTGCGGGCATGTGGCCTGGTACGGTTCAAGAGGGGGGAGCACTCTCTTGTCCCCCCCCTCTTTTCCTGTGGCCTGCCAGGTTGCCTGCTCGGATAAGGGTCTGGTATGGATTTTGGGTGGGATCCCTACACCAGAAAGATCTGGTATGGATTTTGGGGGGGACCCCTACACCATTTTTTAAAAAAAATTGGCACAGGGTTCCCCTTCATTTCCATAT
This sequence comes from Aquarana catesbeiana, assembly GCF_042186555.1. NCBI lineage: Eukaryota > Metazoa > Chordata > Amphibia > Anura > Ranidae > Aquarana > Aquarana catesbeiana. The sequence continues at coordinate 36,285,995 of NC_133334.1, read as the reverse complement.
CAGACCCAAAGGGCCTGGTATGGATTTTAGGGGGACCCCCAGGCAATTTTTTTTTTTACTTTTAATATTCTTAATCTTAATCTTAATATTCATACCAGACCCAAAGGGCCTGGTAATGGACGGGGGGGGGTGGGATCCCATGCTCTTTTTTTCAATGAGTTTTATCTATATTGCCGAGACCCAACAATTCATTACAGCCGCGATCAGTTTTAAATGACAATTTTTCCTTTAGAAATGTCATTTTGTTGTGGTACTGTTCTAAACACGGGAAAAATGTGCCACTTTACAGGCATACTGTATACTATTGTTTCAATTTAAGCATTAAAAAAATCACTGCTCCTGAAAAAACGGTCGTTTTAAAAAAAAAAATTTGCATTGATACATGTCCCCTGGGGCAGGACCCGGGTCCCCAAACACTTTTTATGACAATAACTTGCATATAAGCCTTTAAAATGAGCACTTTTGATTATTCATGTTCGTGTCCCATAGACTTTAATGGTGTTCGTGTGTTCTGCCTGAATTTTTTGCCTGTTCGGTATGTTCTGCTGCGAACCGAACAGGAGGGTGTTCAGCTCACCCCTATTCCCTATATGGACCCCTTAAGTATTTGTACATGTTGATCATATCCCCTCCTAATCCCCTCTTCTCAAGAGGGAATAGATTCAGTTCAGTATAACATTCAACAGCCAACCTTTTATTCTCCAGGGCCTTTGCTTTCAGAAAAAAAAAAAAAAAAAAAAAACATAATGTTTGGGGGTCCTAAGCAATTTTCTAGCAAAAAAGTACTGTTTTAAGATGTATGAGAAAAATGAAAACTTTGTCCCAGTTAATTGAGCACCTTTTGATCAGGCTTAACCAATGTTGTGGAGAGAAAGAGATTGGATTAAAAAATTTCCAAGCATCTTGGTGGTATTATAAACCCAATGATCAGTTTTCACTAATTTTCTTTACTTTTGTTATCATTAAACTTTTCAAATTGCAAGTAATTGATAGAAGTAAAATTACTATTAATACTATTTGTGTAACACTGAAGGATCATCTAAAACATCTGATCAAAAATAAAGCAATTATATAAAAAGTTTGATTGCAAATAAAAAAAAAAAAAATAGATGTGTGTATGGCCAATGTAAAATTCACTGTACTAAACAACGCAGCACAACTTTATTGACTGACAGTGCTTCCTCTCCCCTTTCCCAGTCATATTGAGCAGGGACTAAAGGAAGCTATTATAGTGTTCGAATTTTTAATCGTTGCTTGATAGTGTCTTAAAAGTAGAATTGACATTACCTTTACAACTTTGCATGAATCCATTGCTGACAAGTAGACATGTGCAATGAGTTTCATTCCAAATTCGTTTTTTTAATAAATTTCGACAAATTTGTTAATCCAGAAGTATCCAAATTAACGAAACCCCATTTACTGAATTTTTCAGAATGTTCGTAATTTTGATTATTCGTAAATTCGTAAATTCATAAATTTGAAAATTTGTAAATTTGTAAACTCCAAAATTTGGAAATTCGAAATTTGAAAATTCAAAAACCTGACAATTTGAAAAATTCTATGCATTAAGATAAAAAACCTTCTGTGTGTAGCAGTGTCTCCAGCACCCCCTAATTACTTACCTGAGTCCCTTCTCTCTCCAGCGATGTCCACGAGTGTCTTAGCTGTCCCAGAGACTCCTCCTGATTGGCTGAGACACAGCAGCAGTACCATTGGCTCCTGCGACTGTCAATCAAAATCAGTCAGCCAATCAGGGGAGAGATGGGGTGAATGCCACATCTAAATGAATGGAACGTAACAAATTAATAATAATAAATAACAATAATAATAATAAAACCTTTTTATTAATATTATTTATTATTAATTTGTTCTGTTCCATTTGTTTAGAAGTGGCATTATTTCGGATAATTCGTAACTTCGGATAAATTTGTATTCATTACGTTCACTAACAGCCACATTTGAAAGGAAATTCCAATACCTATAGTTTAATAGTTATTATTAATTAGTTATTTAGTAATTCTTTCAAATTTTGGGATTTTCTTTCTTATTTTCGGATTTTCAAATTTTTTAATTTACGAATTGCAGTCATTACGAATTACCCCCCCCCCCCCCCCCCCAAAAAAAAACTATGAAATGAAAATGAAAACTAACACATTTTTCGGCAGTGCACATGTCTTCAGAGAAGTCACAATATATAGATACATCCCATGAAAACTAATGATTCTGTGAAAAAAAAAAAAAAAAATGCCCACCCCCACGATCCATACCAGATAGGGCTTGTATGGTTACCCCCCTGTCTTTCACAAGGGGTAGGAATGGCAGGTATTGGAGAGAAAAAAAGGCACGTTTGCATAGTCAGAGTAATATGGCATCTGGCAATTTGGGTGGATTTCAGCCAAGGCCTATTAATGCACATGGGGAGCGAAGCCTGGTCTGTATAGTCTGATCCAATAGAAGAGCTACTGTAGCTCAGATTGCTGAAAAAGTTAGTTCTAGTTCATGCTAGTTCCAATAGAAAGGTGTCAGAACACACAGTGCATCACAGTTTGTTGTGTATGGGGCTGTGTAGCCGTAGACTGGTCAGGGGTCCCATGCTGACTTGTGTTCACAGCCAAAAGCATTTACAATGGATGCGTGAGCAAGAGAACAGGACTACGGAGCAATGGAAGTATATGAAAAAAAAAGCAGAAAAGAGGTGCACAGAGACTCACCACTGCAGGACAATCCTGATATGCTGACATATATTTACCTCCATGTGAGTGTCTTTATACTTTGCTCCATTAAATATTACACTGTCTGCACTTAGAAGGCGCCTCTTTTTCTCAACATGTTTTGGAGCGTGCTTCCGCTTCCCTCAAGAGGCCAGCCCTGAGCTGTGGACAGTCTACACCACTCTGCTGGATATCACCACCCGCTTATATCATTGTATGACTCCCCCTTTCCTTTGTCCATTGTCACACCATCCTCAGCCTAAAATCCCGTACACACGATTGGATTTTCAGACGGGCATTGTGTGATGACAGGCTGTTGGTGGAAAATCCGGCTGTGTGTGCTCCATCGGACAATTGTTGTCAGATTTTCCGTGGACAAATGTTGGATGGCAGGTTTTAAAATTTTACGCGGACAAATGTCTGTTGTCGGATTTTCCGATTGTGTGTACACGAGTCCGTCGGACAAAAGTCCAAAGTACAAACACGCATGCTCGGAAGCAAGGACGAGCCAAAAAGTGGTCGGTCTTGTAAACTAGCGTTCGTAATGGAGAATTAACATTCGTGACGCGGCAAATTATGAAATCTCCAAATGCAGCGCACAATTCTCTTCTTCTTTAATGGGATAATAATGAAGCTGCTTTGTTGGTGATACTGATGGAGTTATTGCAAACTAATCTTCAAAGGCTTTTTTTCTAGTGATATCAAAAATAATATTATTATGTTTTTTTTTTTTTTTTTATTTGTGCAAGTTACCACAACACCATTATCCCGTAGATTTTAAGATCAAAGATACAACTATGTTGGTGTCCCTTGTTAATTTTACATTGTATTTTTTTTAAATGTAAATGCCTACTCCCAAACTGTCATTTGAAGTAAAACACATAGCCAAGTATTATTCTACACAATATTTTTATTGCGCATTAAAAAAAGTAAACAAATAAAATTAGACATGCTATCTGCCAATAGAACTTAACCAAAAAGTGCATTCTATGCATCCAAAAATATAGAAAATATACCAAATCAAATCATTATTCAACCAAAAAAATAATATCAAAGCAATAACTCCAAGGCCAATAATAAATAACACGTTATCTCCTCCGATTCCGCAACATGGATGGTTGATGAACAGCCATTCAGAAACAAACTGAAAAGCGCAAAATGAAAAGCGCGAATCAACACTCACCAAACTTCTACTAACAAGAAATTAGCAGAAGGAGACCAAAGGGTGGCGCTAAAGAGCTGAAAAACCACGTAGTACGTCAGTACGTTCGTGTTTGTTGCTGTTTGTATGCAAGACAAGTTTGGGCCAACATCCTTCGGACAAAAGTCCACGGTTTTGTTGGCTAACAATCCGATCGTGTGTACGAGGCTTAAGACTTATGGTTCCTGTCATCATTGATCACAGTTTACGCCATAACCATCTCCTTCAATGGAAGTAGGTGGCCTGGTCTGAGGAATCACATTTTGTTTTACATCATGTGGATGGCGGGGTGCCTGTGCTTCATTTACCTGGGAAAAGAGATGGCACCAGGATGCACTATGGGAAGAAGGCAAGACGGTATAGGCAGATACCACAGCATACCTTCAGAGGTCTAGTGAAGTCCATGCCTCGATGGGTCAGGGCTGTTTTGGTGGCAAAATGAGAACCTACTCAATATTATGTAGGCAGTCATAATTTTATGGTATATGGTATATATATATATATTTTTTTTTTGTGTGTGTGTCATTGTGTTGCAGAACTGCAGTGATTGACTTCATTTTTCATTTTCAGTATCCATTATGTTATTGAGACAATCTGACTAGACCTATTGGTGCCGAGAATACCGGGACTTCAGATACTACTCTGCTACCTTTGTTCTATGGAGTAGAAAAAGTTTATTTTTACTGACTCTATTCTACAGAGAAAAGAAAGACATATCCAGTCTGATACTGCACATAAAGGAAAGGTGTCCTTTCAACCCCATTTGTATGACTTCACCATTTCTTATCTGCCATGTAGGTTGTGTCTAGGGAGTCAATCCCATGTATATTCTGTGAAATCGTGTTGAATCAGCAAAGAATAAAAAAATATCTGGAGTATGATCCCCAAGGAAGTAGCCTGCAAATTGTGAGCACTGATTAGCTCCATGTGTGCCCTGGACAGCAGATAAATCACGTCAAATCACAGAATAAGCGCGAAGGCGTGCTGTACAGAATAGTGTGAAGATGCCCCCATGTAGTCAAAGCAATCCTGAATACCTTCGCCGTAACATAACTAAAAGGAAAAATGTAATGGTTGATATCATAATTTCTAATATGTGGATGCCTTAAAGTCTAAATCTGGGCAGATAAGAATGAATTCAATGGCCTACTTCTTCCCCTCACGTTAAGAAGGATCTAGTGTTCACTAATACGCCCCTTCATCTATGATCCCCCAAGCTTTCTCTCTGTTGCTTTTCTTGTTGGTCTTTGACCGATCTTGCCAACATCATCACCACATAAATGGATGGGACCTATTCGCCCCCGGTAGGAGTTTCCACCCATATTTTAATGCTCAAGAGTAGGCATGAGAACTGCCGAAAAATGTGTTCGTTTTTGTTTTCACTTCATACGTTTTTTTTCTTTTTTCGTTTCATTCGTTATGATCGCAATTCATAAATTCGTAAATTCGAAAATTTGTAAATTCGCTAGCAAAAAAAGACAAGAGCACACCATTTCTGACAAGATCAGCAAGTATTTCTGTATGTTCTGAAAATGTTCTTACCCTGTCAAATAGAAACAAATGCTGCCACATATTTAAGGACTGGTAAGCTGTACATACATAGTTACACAGTAGGTGAGGTTGAAAAAAGACACAAGTCCATCAAGTCCAACCTACAGTAGGTGCCGCCGATATTGTGTCAATCTCGCCGCTGTTAGATTGACACCTGTGAGCCCCGTCGCGGGAGCCAGCACCTAGCTCTGTCGCTCCTCCTGCTCGCCGCCCCCAGTGGATTCCTATGGATGTGCAGCATCTCGTGGGGGCGGTGAGCGCGAGAAGCACAGCCTCGCAGTGGTGATTTCCAGCGTGATCCCATCGCGCTAGAAACACAATATCGGCGGCAGGTACTGTATGTGTGTGAAACACTTGCACATATCTGTAAACACGTGCACTGCTGAAAAATGTGTTCGTTTTCGTTTCATTCATTCTTTTATTTTTTATTTTTTCATTTTTTGGGTCATTCCTTATGATCGCAATTCGTAAATTCCTAAATTCCTAAATTCAAAAATTTGTAAATGTCAAAAGTTCGAAAATCCGAAAATAAGAAAGAAAATCTGAAAATTCGAAAGAATAACTAACTAACTAATAACTAACTATTAAATTATAGGTATCGGAATCTCTAATGCCGCGTACACACGGTTGTACTTCCCACCAGAAAAAGTCCGATAGGATCTTTCGGTCAGACATTCCGACCGTGTGTACTGTATGCCCCATCGGACTTTTTCTGTCTGCATTTCCGACAGACTCATATATAGAACATGTTCTAAATCTTTCCATCAGAAATTCAGACAGAGTTTAGCTCGTTGGCAAGTCCGGCCGTGTGTTCGCGGCATAACAGCCAAATTTGTAAGGAAAACAAGCTTTGGCTGTACTTCTCCTCCAAGGGTGCTGTGATGGTAAAAAGGTCGGTTTTGTATTGGTTGAATCATACTATAAGCTTATTTATTACAGGATTAGCAATCTTTTCTCTCCTGACAGTCAATGTTCACAGAATAGTCTACTTGTTGCCCTGCGCTCAGTAAAAAAGCCTGACTGATGCTAATATAACACAATTTCAGTATGATGGCGGCATTTTCACTGTAATCCTTGCTGCTTCATCAAAGGTTTTCTAGCAATTACCCTTTCTCTACCTGATTTCTATCCATTCCGATCCAAGCACATACAGCAGGGACAGAGCAAGCCTCTTCCCCTGCTGATAGGTTAATACCCATGTTTCCTACTATGGGAACGCATTCATTCTCTCTCCTCTTTGCTGTCATATGTGTCACTAACCTTTCTCATTTATTAATATATGAGTTCAGGGCTGTATTGTCTTCTGGGCCCAAAGTCACATGGGCTGCTTTGTCGCTGACAGAAGTACTTAATAACAATAATTATATTCTGCTGGGTCCTTCGTACGCAATCCTCTTTGCCCTTCCATGAAAATTAATGATACGTATTTATACCTAGCTGTAAATCAAGCCATATGGTGTAAGCAGTAATTACAAGATACTAAAACAGAGTTTGGCTAGTTAGGCAATAGTAAAAAAAAAATGTTTTTAAGTGTAACAGTAACACTTTAGAGGAGAGTTTCTCAACCAGGGTTCCATGGAAGCCTAGGGTTCTTCGGGAGGTTGCTAGGGGTTCCTTGAGCAATGAGCAAGTTCTGCCTCTCAGATAAGATCCCACTGACAAAATTCATCTTTTTTAGCTATCTGTAGGGGGGATAACTCTTTCCAATGTCCACAAGTGTAGGGAGCATTCTTCTAAGGGCCACTGATAAGACAGTACAGGCCAGGGACGTGCCATGAACATAAAAAAAAAAATCTGATTGGGCTATCCTCGACTGATTGACTCGTTGTCGCTGACATTTGAGTCCACTATTTCCGGTAAGAGTGTATACCCGTTATCTCGGGTGGAGGACACACTATCCCTGATGCTCTACATGCCTGCTGAGGCCTTTGTACCCCACTTATGAGCAACAAATTTTCGTGGTGGACTCCATATATATTTACCATAGGATTGTTTCACCTTTGGGACTTTCTCACCTATGTTTCTACTCATTATATACATGTTCTGTTTTATAGTCATTATATTTGAGATTGATTGTTATCACAAAGTTTTTATTATCTACACACAATACTTGATATACAGTGCCTTGCAAAAGTATTGAGCCCCCTTGACATTTTTCATGTTTTGTTGCCTCACAACCTGGAATTAACATAGATTGTTTCAGGATTTGCATCATTTAATTTACAGAACATGCCCAGAACTTTGAAGATTTTTTTTTTTTTTTATTGTGAAGCAAACAACAAATAGCACAAAATAACAGAAAAAGTCAATGTGCATAACTATTCACCCCCCTAAAGTCAATACTTTGTAGAGCCACCTTTTGAGGCTATCACAGCTCCAAGTCGCTTTGGATAAGTCTCTATGAGCTTGCCACATCTTACCTCTGGGATTTTTGCCCATTTCTCCTTGCAAAACTGCTCCAGCTCCTTCAAGTTGGATGGTTTGTGCTTGTGAACAGCAATCTTTAACCACTTGACGACCGCCTCACGCCGATTTACGTCGGCAAGGTGGCACGGACAGGCAAAATCACGTACATATACGTGATTTGCCTTCCGCGGGTGGGGGGTCCGATCAGACCCCCCCCCCCGGTGCCCGAGGCGGTCGTCTTTTGTCCAGCGGCGATCAGAGGTGAGGGGGAGGCCATCCGTTCGTGGCCCCCCCCTCGCGATCGCCGCCGGCCAATCACATCATTCCTTTGCTGCTGTATGCTAAACAGCAGCAAAGGAAATTATGTCATCTCTCCTCGGCTCGGTAATTTCCGTTCCGGCCCGAGGAGAGAAGACATCACTGTGAGTGCACCAACACTACACACACACACAGTAGAACATGCCAGGCACACTAAACACCCCGATCCCCCCCCGATCGCCCACCCGATCACCCCCCAATCCCCCCCCCCCGTCACAAACTGACACCAGCAGTTTTTTTTTTTTTTTTTCTGATTACTGCATTGGTGTCAGTTTGTGACAGTTACAGTGTTGGGACAGTTAGTATTACCCCCCTTTAGGTCTAGGATACCCCCCTAACCCCCCCTAATAAAGTTTTAACCCCTTGATCACCCCCTGTCACCAGTGTCGCTAAGCGATCATTTTTCTGATCGCTGTATTAGTGTCGCTGGTGACGCTAGTTAGGGACCTAAATATTTAGGTTCGCCGTCAGCGTTTTATAGCGTCAGGGACCCCCATATACTACCGAATAAATGTTTTAACCCCTTGATTGCCCCCTAGTTAACCCTTTCACCACTGATCACCGTATAACTGTTACGGGTGATGCTGGTTAGTTTGTTTATTTTTTATAGTGTCAGGGCACCCGCCGTTTATTACCGAATAAAGGTTTAGCCCCCTGATCGCCCGGCGGTGATATGCGTCGCCCCAGGCAGCGTCAGATTAGCGCCAGTACCGCTAACACCCACGCACGCAGCATACACCTCCCTTAGTGGTATAGTATCTGAACGGATCAATATCTGATCCGATCAGATCTATACTAGCGTCCCCAGCAGTTTAGGGTTCCCAAAAACGCAGTGTTAGCGGGATCAGCCCAGATACCTGCTAGCACCTGCGTTTTGCCCCTCCGCCCGGCCCAGCCCAGCCCACCCAAGTGCAGTATCGATCAATCACTGTCACTTACAAAACACTAAACGCATAACTGCAGCGTTCGCAGAGTCAGGCCTGATCCCTGCGATCGCTAACAGTTTTTTGGTAGCATTTTGGTGAACTGGCAAGCACCAGCCCCAGGCAGCGTCAGGTTAGCGCCAGTAGCGCTAACACCCACGCACGCACCGTACAGCTCCCTTAGTGGTATAGTATCTGATCGGATCAATATCTGATCCGATCAGATCTATACTGGCGTCCCCAGCAGTTTAGGGTTCCCAAAAACGCAGTGTTAGCGGGATCAGCCCAGATATCTGCTAGCACCTGCGTTTTGCCCCTCCGCCCGGCCCAGCCCACCCAAGTGCAGTATCGATCGATCACTGTCACTTACAAAACACTTAACGCATAACTGTCAGGCCTGATCCCTGCGATCGCTAACAGTTTTTTTGGTAGCTTTTTATTGAACTGGCAAGCGCCAGCGGCCTAGTACACCCCGGTCGTAGTCAAACCAGCACTGCAGTAACACTTGGTGACGTGGCGAGTCCCATAAGTGCAGTTCAAGCTGCTGAGGTGGCAAGCACAAGTAGTGTCCCGCTGCCACCAAAAAGACAAACACAGGCCCGTCGTGCCCATAGTGCCCTTCCTGCTGCATTCGCCAATCCTAATTGGGAACCCACCGCTTCTGCAGCGCCCGTACTTCCCCCATTCACATCCCCAACCAAATGCAGTCGGCTGCATGAAAGGCATTTTCTTTATGTCCTCCCGAGTACCCCTACCCAACGAACCCCCCCAAAAAAGATGTCGTGTCTGCAGCAAGCGCGAATATAGGCGTGACACCCTCTATTATTGTCCCTCCTGTCCTGACAATCCTGGTCTTTGCATTGGTGAATGTTTTGAATGCTACCATACACTAGTTGAGTATTAGCGTAGGGTTCAGCATTGCACAGACTAGGCACACTTTCACAGGGTCTCCCAAGATGCCATCGCATTTTGAGAGACCCCAACCTGGAACCGGTTACAGTTATAAAAGTTAGTTACAAAAAAAGTGTAAAAAAAAAAAAAAATATATAAAATAAAAAAATTAGTTGTCGTTTTATTGTTCTCTCTCTCTCTATTCTCTCTCTCTTGTTCTGCTCTTTTTTACTGTATTCTATTCTGCAATGTTTTATTGTTATTATGTTTTATCATGTTTGCTTTTCAGGTATGCAATTTTTTATACTTTACCGTTTACTGTGCTTTATTGTTAACCATTTTTTTGTCTTCAGGTACGCCATTCACGACTTTGAAGCCCAGGTGGCACAAAACCTCCCCAAATGACCCCATTTTGGAAAGTAGACACCCAAAGCTATTTGCTGAGAGGTATAGTGAGTATTTTGCAGACCTCACTTTTTTTCACAAAGTTTTGAAAATTGAAAAAAGAAAAAAAAAAAAGTTTTTTCTTGTCTTTCTTCATTTTCAAAAACAAATGAGAGCTGCAAAATACTCACCATGCCTCTCAGCAAATAGCTTACGGTGTCTACTTTCCAAAATGGGGTCATTTGGGGGGGTTTTGTGCCACCTGGGCATTCCATGGCCTCCGAAACTGTGATAGGTAGTGAAGAGTGAAATCAAAAATTTACACCCTTAGAAATCCTGAAGGCGGTGATTGGTTTTCGGGGCCCCGTACGCGGCTAAGCTCCCAAAAAGTCCCACACATGTGGTATCCCCATACTCAGGAGAAGCAGCTGAATGTATTTTGGGGTGCAATTCCACATAGGCCCATGGCCTGTGTGAGCAATATATCATTTAGTGACAACTTTTTGTAAATATTTTTTTTTTTTTTTTGTCATTATTCAATCACTTGGGACAAAAAAAATAAATATTCAATGGGTTCAACATGCCTCTCAGCAATTTCCTTGGGGTGTCTACTTTCCAAAATGGGGTCATTTGGGGGGGGGTTGTACTGCCCTGCCATTTTAGCACCTCAAGAAATGACATAGGCAGTCATAAACTAAAAGCTGTGTAAATTACAGAAAATGTACCCTAGTTTGTAGACGCTATAACTTTTGCGCAAACCAATAAACATATGCTTATTGACATTTTTTTTACCAAAGACATGTGGCCGAATACATTTTGGCCTAAATGTATGACTAAAATTTAGTTTATTGGATTTTTTTATAACAAAAAGTAGAAAATATCATTTTTTTTCCAAATTTTTGGTCTTTTTCCGTTTATAGCGCAAAAAATAAAAACTGCAGAGGTGATCAAATACCATCAAAAGAAAGCTCTATTTGTGGGAAGAAAAGGACGCAAATTTCGTTTGGGTACAGCATTGCATGACCGCGCAATTAGCAGTTAAAGCGACGCAGTGCCAAATTGGAAAAAGACCTCTGGTCCTTAGGCAGCATAATGGTCCGGGGGTCAAGTGGTTAAGTCTGACCTTGGATTTTCTATTGGATTGAGGTCTGGGCTTTGACTAGGCCATTCCAACACATTTACATGTTTCCCCTTAAACCACTCAAGTGTTGCTTTAGCAGTGTGTTTGGGGTCATTGTCCTGCTGGAAGGTGAACCTCCGTCCTAGCCTCAAATCACACACAGAGTGGTACAGGTTTTGCTCAAGAATATCCCTGTATTTAGCACCATCCATCTTTCCCTCAACACTGACCAGTTTCCCAGTCCCGACTGCTGAAAAACATCCCCACAGCATGATGCTGCCACCACCATGATTCACTGTGGGATGGTGTTCTTTGGGTGATGTGATGTGTTGGGTTTGCGCCAGACATAGCGTTTTCTTTGATGGCCAAAAAAGTTAAATTTTAGTCTCAACAGACCAGAGCACCTTCCTCCATACATTTTGTGAGTCTCCCACGTGCCTTTTTGCAAACTCAAAACTCTGCCATTTTGTTTTTTGCTGAAAGAAATGGCTTTCTTCTGGCCACTCTGCCATAAAGCCCAACTCTATGGAGCGTACTGCTTATTGTCGCCCTATGTACAGATACTCCAGTCTCTGCTGTGGAACTCTGCAGCTCCTCCGGGGTTACCTTAGGTCTCTGTGCTGCCTCTCTGATTAATGCCCTCCTTGCCCTGTCCGTAAGTTTTGGTGTGCGGCCGTCTCTTGGCAGGTTTGCTGTTGTGCCATGTTCTTTCCATTTGGTTATGATAGATTTGATGGTGCTTCTAGGGATCATCAAAGATCATCAAAGATTTTGGTATTTTTTTATAACCTAACCCTGACTTGTACTTCTCAACAACATTGTCCCTTACTTGTTTGTAGAGTTCCTTGGTCTTCATGGCAATGTTTGGTTAGTGGTGCCTCTTGCTTAGGTGTTGTAGCCGATGGGGCCTTTCAAAAAGGTGTGTATATGTAATGACAGATCATGTGACACTTAGACTGCACACAGGTGGACATCATTTCACTAATTATGTGACTTCTGAAGGTAATTGGTTGCACCAGAGCTTTTTATGGGCTTCATAACAAAGGGGCTGAATACATACCCACATGCCAATTATCCGTTTATTTCTGAAAAATTGTTTTATGTATATATTTTTCTAATTATACTTCATGAACTTAGACTATTGTGTTCTGATCCATCACATATAATTCAGATTAAAAAAACACTGAACTAAAGCCTGCAATGTAACAAAATAGGTAAAAAGCCAAGGGGGGTGAATACTTTTGCAAGGCACTGTATTGTTCAATGTTTATTGTTTTATATTTTTAGCGCTACATTATTCACTGATCTTTTGCATTGAATTTTTGTCACATACTTATGTAGCAGCTGTTCCTTTTTCTTCACGAATTGAGTTAGCGCAGTAATATTCCCTATCCACACCAGTATAAGGAGCATTGTTCCTATTGACCCCTGATGAATTGGTTTTAGTAATAGGGCGTACACACGGTCGGACTTTGTTCGGACATTCCGACAACAAAATCCTAGGATTTTTTCCGACGGATGTTGGCTCAAACTTGTTTTGTCTACACACGGTCGCACAAAGTTGTCGGAAAATCCAATCGTTCTAAACGCGGTGACGTAAAACACGTACGTCGGGACTATAAACGGGGCAGTGGCCAATAGCTTTCATCTCTTTATTTATTCTGAGCATGCGTGGCACTTTGTCCGTCGGATTTGTGTACACACGATCGGAATTTCCGACAACGGATTTTGTTGTCGGAAAATTTTATCTCCTGCTCTCCAACTTTGTGTGTCGGAAAATCCGATGGAAAATGTCCGATGGAGCCCACACACGGTCGGAATTTCCGACAACACGCTCCGATCGGACATTTTCCATCGGAAAATCCGACCGTGTGTATGGGGCATAAGGGTTCCTCGAGACCTGAAAATTATTTTTTGGGGTTCCTCTAGGTTTAAAAGGTTGAGAAAACCTGCACTAATGTATCGTGAGTTGTAGATATAGTAGTTATTAGCTGGGAAAGTTGTTTCAAGGGTTCTTCTGTGTTGAAAGAGTGAGAAACGCTGCTTTAGACAAACTAAGTTAAAAGAAAGACACTAAAAGCCCCAAATATTACAGTAAATCCGTATTTGTGTAACGCATCAAGTCTTTTTTTGGGTGACCACAGTGCTGAGTACTGAGTAGTGATATAGATACTACAAATTGATGCCTATCAATGAGGTCCATGCAGGTCCTCAAAATGTAAGACTTCAATTTTGGATTAGCAAAATCCGTAAAAAAAATTATGCACTAATGTAAATAGCCTACACATTGTGACAGTGTTAAATAATTCTGACAGCCGCACAGTGAATCGCACATACCAATACAAAGCCATAGAAAAGAAAAAAAATGCACTGTCAATTAAAGTGCCCAAATCATATATTAACAACCCATATATGTACAGGTAATAAAAAAAATCATTATGGCAATAAATAATAGAAATAACAGTTCTAATTCATAAAGTCTTTGCTGTCATGCAAAGACAGCATATTAAAAAAATTGCAAAATCTATAAAAAAGTGCATATAAGTGCCCAAAAATAATATATTAACCACTCATATACCGGTATATTCATGTAATAAACAAATTCATCATAGCAATACATCATAATAATAACAGTTCCAATCCATAAAGTCTGTGCTGTCATGCAAAAACAGTATATTAGAAAAATGCAAAATCCATGAAAAATGTGTAAAAAAAAAAAGTCCCAAATAGAATGGTGATTTTGGGTTATGGTGCTCCACACGTGCACTTCCTAATATTGCTTGTGCTCCAGGTGACCACCCAACTGTACTCCTCCCAAAAGCATAAAGATCAGCCTCTTACCAGATGTTGTGCCCTCATTACAGGGTTTAGCCTTGCCTTAGTGAAAACACCCCTCCCCCGCACTTTGGGTATACAAGACAGCTTCTGTCAGAACAAATCATATTGCAGTTTGACCCCTTAATATGGATCTCCGGACACCCTCCGCACATGTATTAGACCCACATAATCTTATGGAACAGGATTCGTATGGAAAGTGGAAGAGGAATTCTCATAGGGCAATGTCCACACTTTTTATTAAAAAGACCACCCTGGCGGGCGTGTTGACATTCCTGTTACAACCTCCGCCCGACGTACGTTTCGTGGTAGTAGACACCCTCACTGGGGCATCTCCATTGGTTAAGGCTTAGGTTATGTTTTTTTTTTTTTTTTTTAATATTATTATTGCATACATATTTCTTATCCCCGCATCTAGGAAATACAGGAGGAGAACATGTTTGCACAAACATTTGTAG